>NC_092106.1:17447322-17777322 GCF_045679555.1 Salvelinus alpinus
AGAGAAAGAGAGGAGACATGAAGGGACAAAGGGAAGAGAGAAGAGACGAGGGAAGAGACAGAGAGGAGACATGAAGGGACATAAAGGGAAGAGAGAAGAGACAAGGGAAGAGACGAGGGAAGAGAAAGAGAGGAGACATGAAGAGACAAAGGGAAGAGAGAAGAGACGAGGGAAGAGAAAGAGAGGAGACATGAAGAGACAAAGGGAAGAGAGAAGAGACGAGGGAAGAGACGAGGGAAGAGACGAGGGAAGAGAAAGAGAGGAGACATGAAGAGACAAAGGGAAGAGAGAAGAGATGAGGGAAGAGAAAGAGAGGAGACATGAAGGGAAAAAGGGAAGAGAGAAGAGACGAGGGAAGAGACGAGGGAAGAGAAAGAGAGGAGACATGAAGAGACAAAGGGAAGAAAGAAGAGACGATGGAAGAGAAAGAGAGGAGACATGAAGAGACAAAGGGTAGAGAGAAGAGACGAGGGAAGAGACGAGGGAAGAGACAGAGAGGAGACATGAAGAGACAAAGGGTAGAGAGAAGAGACGAGGGAAGAGACGATGGAAGAGAAAGAGAGGAGACATGAAGAGACAAAGGGAAGAGAGAAGAGACGAGGGAAGATAAAGAGAGGAGACATGAAGAGACAAAGGGAAGAGAGAGAGAAGAGACGAGGGAAGAGAAAGAGAGGAGACATGAAGAGACAAAGGGAAGAGAGAAGAGATGAGGGAAGAGAAAGAGAGGGGACATGAAGAGACAACGGGAAGAGAGAAGAGACGAGGGAAGAGACAGAGAGGAGACATGAAGAGACAACGGGAAGAGAGAAGAGACGAGGGAAGAGACAGAGAGGAGACATGAAGGGACAAAGGGAAGAGAGAAGAGACGAGGGAAGAGACGAGGGAAGAGACAGAGAGGAGACATGAAGAGACAAAGGGGAGAGAGAAGAGACAAAGGGAAGAGAAAGAGAGGAGACATGAAGAGACAAAGGGAAGAGAGAAAAGACGAGGGAAGAGAAAGAGAGGAGATGTAAGGAAGAGATTGAGAATATATGAGCCATGTTCATCAAATACAACAGGTGATTCTAAACTTGTAACCTCTTCTTCTCCTCCCATGACTTACCCAGAGTCCTCTACTCCTACAACTTACCCAGAGTTCTCGGTCTCCCCTCAGCATACTGAACAGCAATTTGAGCTCCTTCACTGTGATGCTGTAGCTGGCCAGCACTCCTAACATATCCACCAGCAGGTCTACACACACACACACACACACACACACACACACACACACACACACACACACACACACACACACACACACACACACTAGTGTTGAGTTGGTACTTCACAGGCAGATAGGGTTTCATTATTTACTGTAAAAAATCCACAATAGAAACATGCCCTCATATTCACAACCGAATTAAAAAGAAAATGCCATGCTATTAGTTTACCTTCTGAAAATAAATGTTCCTCTAAACTGCCACTCAGTCTCATTATAAAACATACTGTGACTAATGACATTTTCTCTTTTCAATCTTTCCTCTCCTTTAAGCCATAGGAATTTCAATATGCTTAAAATATTAACTTAATCCACATTCATCCATCCACCCAGCACTCTGCAGTGGGTACTGTACTGTACTGCAGGCTTACTGTAGGCAACTGGCCATGGAACAAGCTCTATGGACTATGTATTCTCTGTGTGTGTGTGTGTGTGTGTGTGTGTGTGTGTGTGTGTGTGTGTGTGTGTGTGTGTGTGTGTGTGTGTGTGTGTGTGTGTGTGTGTGTGTGTGTGTGTGTGTGTGTGTGTGTGTGTGTGTGTGCTTGCGTATGTTCCTTTACCTGCGATCATGTCGTCAACGGAGCTCATCTTCAACAGCAGCTGCTCTATGAGGCCCACCTCAGTGCTGGTCTGGAGGTTACGGACACTCTTCCTGAGGATGGCTGTGAACATGGACCACACCTCAGCCTGGCAGGTCACATCACAGTACTCCAACAGCTCTACTATACAGCCCAGGCTCTCCGCTGCCGCTATGATGAAGTTCTGTTCCAGGTCAAACTCGCCCCCCACCAGCTGGAGAGGAGAGGAGAGGGAGGGAAAGGAGATGGAGGGGAGGGAGAGTGAGGGAGGGAGGGGAGAGGAGGAATGGAGGGTAAGGGACAAGAGAGAGGGGGTATGAGATTAACAGGCATGATTGCCAGTTCAGTAAGAGAGAGGAGGCTTTTCCCTCTAAGAGACTGTGATTGTATTATAAAAGGGTATTGGAGTTGTAATGTAAAATCCAATGCTGGTTGGAAAGTGGAGGGGAAGGGGCATACTGTACCGATCACCCAACAATCAATATTTATATTCTTGAAGGTCAACAGGCAATTAATTGGCCGACTCTAGTAGCACGTGATACATACAGAGAACACACTGTACAGAGGCATGGAGAAAGACATGCATAAAATAGGGTCAGAAACCCTCCAGGTAACAGAAGTAACAGAAGAAAAAAAATGAAAAAAAATAACTAATAGCAGATCTAGCAAAAGAGAGACAGCGCGGAAAAACGTGAAGAAAGAAAAAGTGTGAGAGAGAAAGAGGGTGAGAGGGGGGGGGGGGGGGGGGAGTAATGAGCAATCTGATGTGGTTCAATGGCCAAGCTGTTCAGACAACTGATTCCTATATAGCAGAGTTTACAGAAACAGCCTCCTGCTAAATGTAGACCGTGTTCACACTGTTGCACACTGAACAGACTACCTGGGTTCAACAGACTGCACGGGTCCTCTCTCCTTTCCCCTCCTATTCCTACCCCACCATCTCCTCTGCTTCCCCTCTCCTTTCCTCCCTTCTCCTCTCCCTCCCTTCATCTCTTCTCTCTCGTCTCCTCTCCTCCTCTCTCCTCTGCCTCCCATCTCCTCTCCTCTTCTTCTATCCTCTCCTCTCTCTTCTGCCCTCCTCTCCCCATCCTCTCCCATCCCCGCCTCTCCCCATCCTCTCCTCTCCCCAATCCTCTCCTCTCCCCATTCCTCCTCTGCCCATCCTCTCCCGATCCTCTCCTCTCCCCATCCTCTCCTCTCCCCAATCCTCCTCTCCCCATCCTCTCCTCTCCCCATCCCTCCTCTCCCCATCCTCTTCTCTCCCCATCCCCTCCTCTCCCCATCCCTCCTCTCCACATCCTCTCCTCTCCCCATCCTCTCCCCATCCTCTTATCTCCCCAATCCTCTCCTCTCACCATACCTCCTCTCCCCATCCCTCCTCTCCCCATCCTCTCCTCTCCCCATCCCTCCTCTCCCCATCCCTCCTCTCCCCATCCTCTCCTCTCCCCATCCTCTCCTCTCCCCATCCTCTCCTTTCCCCATCCTCTCCTTTCCCCATCCTCTCCTCTCCCCATCCTCTCCTTTCCCCATCCTCTCCTCTCCCCATCCTCTCCCCAATCCTCCTCTCCCCATCCTCTCCTCTCCCCATCCCTCCTCTCTATTGTCCTCTCTACTCTGCTTTGTCTGAAGTTAATATTCCTTTTATTTACCCCTCATTTTATTTTGGTAGAATTCAGATCCAGTAGTAATTGTTCCGTTATAAAAGGCATCAATTACTTAGTGAGCTTAGTGTGGTAATACCTGCCTGGTATTAGAGTACAGAGCCAAGGGAAAGTATTCATGTGGAATGTAACATCTTGACAAGAACGTCCTTTTCAATGAGAGGAATTGATTTTCAGATCAGACTGTGTGCAGTTGAAGTTAGGATAATGTCTGAGGTATTAGGAAAAACAGGACCAGATCAATCATGTTTATTTACTTTCTCATCTACACCAGAGAACCACGATTCTGACCAAGAACTAGCTTCTCCATTACATTGTGGGTTGAGCAAACAACCTCAACATTTTTACTGCAAATGTATTGGCAGACTAGTAGGCCATGGTATAGAGACATAGAGGAGAAACAAAGAGCCCTGCAGTCTGGGCTGAACCTAATCTCTCTCCTACCTGTCCATCCCCCTGTCCATTCTTCACTCCATCCCTCCATGCACAGACAGCAAGCAGCAGACTAATTACAGTTTCACATCCTAGTAAACTGCAGCCATTGTGCTCAGAGAGGAGAGGAGGAGAGGTATAGATGAAGACATGGGATGCGTCCCCCTATTCCCTATTTAGTGCTCTGGTCAAAAGTAGTGCACTGAATAGGGAATAGAGTGGCATTTGGGATGTAGACATGGACACAGACTAGCCACTTAGGCTGCGTTTACACAGAAAGCCCAATTCTGATCTTTTTTTCACTAATTGGTATTTTGACCAATCAGATCAGCTCTGAAAAAGATCTGACGTGATTGGTCAAAAGAACAATGTGTGGAAAAAATATCAGAATTGGGCTGTCTGTCTAAACGCAGCCTTAGAAGCTTTCAGCCTCTCTCTCACACAGCCAGTCACTGTTAGAGTAATTATACCAGCCATTATACACACCACTTTAGCCACTTAAAACTGGCTAAACCATGCTACTGCATAATCAATATTAAGAACTCAGTGACAGAAAATGTATATACGTATACGTATATACATTTAGCTTGAGTTTGTTTAAACCATATGTAAGAAGGACCCGAGGGTTATCAAAGACTCAGCAGATTCAGAAATATAGGCATATTATGTAAGCCTGAGGTATGCCAGAGGCAACGAGAGCTAACACGATGTCCTGTACAGCAGTACAGCAGAATATCTGCATTCTAAACTCCAGGGATTTATCCAAAATAGCACCCTATTCTCTATATAGTGCACTACTTTTGACCAGAGCCCTGTGGGTGCCATTTGGAACGTCAAAAAAGGATTTGGGGCACTCCTAGAAGCCAGCGAGAGGACAGCAGAAAGGAGAGAGCAGAGAGGAGAAAACAAGGACACAGGGAGTCTAATCATCAACAAAACCTTGAAGATGAAAAGAACAACTTGTGCAGTCCAAAGTCTTTTTTTACAGTGTGGTGGTGTATCTTCAATCGATCACGATCTCCTGGTTGGATGAAAAACAGAATAACTACTTTTTAACTTGAAATGTTTAGTATGCATAGCAGTGCCATTGTTTCTATTAGCAGAATAACACTTTCATTTACAATCTCTTTCTGGATCTAGAAAACATCTTCAAATCAGATTCTTGATTAGGTCCCACAATCACCCAGGTGCCAGATGTCTCTGTGGCTGCATTAAGAATGAGCAGAATGTATATTGGAAACATACAGTCTGGTTACATATAACTGTCACACCCTGATCTGTTTCACCTGTCTTTGTGATTGTCTCCATCCCCCTCCAGATGTCACCAATCTTCCCCATTATCCTCTGTGTATTTATACCGGTGTTCTCTGTTTTGTTTGTCAAGTCAACCAGCGTTTTTTGTATCAGCTCCTGCTTTTCCCCAGTCTCTCTTTTCTCATCCTGCTGGTTTTGGCCCTTGCCTGTCCTGAGCACGTCCGCCTGACCACTCTGCCTGCCCCTGACCCTGAGCCTGCCTGCCGTCCTGTACCTTAACAGGCTACATATAGATATAGGCTCAGTGTTAGTACAGTAACAGGCTACATATAGATATAGGCTCAGTGTTAGTATAGTAACAGGCTACATATAGATATAGGCTCAGTGTTAGTATAGTAACAGGCTACATATAGATATAGGCTCAGTGTTAGTACAGTAACAGGCTACATATAGATATAGGCTCAGTGTTAGTATAGTAACAGGCTACATATAGATATAGGCTCAGTGTTAGTACAGTAACAGGCTACATATAGATATAGGCTCAGTGTTAGTATAGTAACAGGCTACATATAGATATAGGCTCAGTGTTAGTACAGTAACAGGCTACATATAGATATAGGCTCAGTGTTAGTACAGTAACAGGCTACATATAGATATAGGCTCAGTGTTAGTACAGTAACAGGCTACATATAGATATAGGCTCAGTGTTAGTACAGTAACAGGCTACATATAGATATAGGCTCAGTGTTAGTACAGTAACAGGCTACATATAGATATAGGCTCAGTGTTAGTATAGTAACAGGCTACATATAGATATAGGCTCAGTGTTAGTACAGTAACAGGCTACATATAGATATAGGCTCAGTGTTAGTACAGTAACAGGCTACATATAGATATAGGCTCAGTGTTAGTACAGTAACAGGCTACATATAGATATAGGCTCAGTGTTAGTATAGTAACAGGCTACATATAGATATAGGCTCAGTGTTAGTATAGTAACAGGCTACATATAGATATAGGCTCAGTGTTAGTACAGTAACAGGCTACATATAGATATAGGCTCAGTGTTAGTACAGTAACAGGCTACATATAGATATAGGCTCAGTGTTAGTACAGTAACAGGCTACATATAGATATAGGCTCAGTGTTAGTATAGTAACGGGCTACATATAGATATAGGCTCAGTGTTAGTACAGTAACAGGCTACATATAGATATAGGCTCAGTGTTAGTACAGTAACAGGCTACATATAGATATAGGCTCAGTGTTAGTACAGTAACAGGCTACATATAGATATAGGCTCAGTGTTAGTACAGTAACAGGCTACATATAGATATAGGCTCAGTGTTAGTACAGTAACAGGCTACATATAGATATAGGCTCAGTGTTAGTACAGTAACAGGCTACATATAGATATAGGCTCAGTGTTAGTATAGTAACAGGCTACATATAGATATAGGCTCAGTGTTAGTACAGTAACAGGCTACATATAGATATAGGCCCAGTGTTAGTATAGTAACAGGCTACATATAGATATAGGCTCAGTGTTAGTATAGTAACAGGCTACATATAGATATAGGCTCAGTGTTAGTACAGTAACAGGCTACATATAGATATAGGCTCAGTGTTAGTACAGTAACAGGCTACATATAGATATAGGCTCAGTGTTAGTACAGTAACAGGCTACATATAGATATAGGCTCAGTGTTAGTATAGTAACAGGCTACATATAGATATAGGCTCAGTGTTAGTACAGTAACAGGCTACATATAGATATAGGCTCAGTGTTAGTATAGTAACAGGCTACATATAGATATAGGCTCAGTGTTAGTATAGTAACAGGCTACATATAGATATAGGCTCAGTGTTAGTACAGTAACAGGCTACATATAGATATAGGCTCAGTGTTAGTACAGTAACAGGCTACATATAGATATAGGCTCAGTGTTAGTATAGTAACAGGCTACATATAGATATAGGCTCAGTGTTAGTACAGTAACAGGCTACATATAGATATAGGCTCAGTGTTAGTACAGTAACAGAAATTATACCCATTTCAATTTAACTCTACAGTACCGCTCACTTTTTCTCATGACAACCTCCCCATTCTCTCCTTCTCCCCTCTCTTTCTGTGTATTAACCTCCTGACCATTCATCTCTGTTACACTTAACATCCTGATCAGTGATTAGTTCCTTTCTCCTGACTGCATCTTGACAATATGACGAACCAGAGAGAGGGGGGAGAGAGAGAGATTCTTGGTCACCATGGTGACAGCAGTAGGTTGGACTAGTGATGTAATCTTCAGTAAGTTTCCAGTCTAAACAATGGACAGTAAATCAGTCCAAAATATATATTAGAAGTGATTTCCTATTTTCAGCTGTTGGTGAGAATGAAAAGAGAGAAGGAGAAAGAGGATTACATCAAGATGAATAATATAAGATGCCAAAACATGTTCAAAAATACACAGCTGCTCCATACTAAGAGGAATCCATTGTGAAGGCCCGGGCTGAACTGCTATATCCAGCATCAGAGTACACAGACAGCACATGCTAGTGTGCTGTTTTGGTTTCCATGTCATCCTAAATAAAAAATAAAAGCTGGTGGACTTTCAGTTCTTCCATTGGTGCAGCAGAGAATGAGTACAGCAGCTATGCAGCAGCAAACCGTCTGGAAAAGAAATCGCTCAAAGATCAGCCTCACAGATTGGTGGATGATTGTGTCTGCACCCTGTGTGCCTACACCAAGTCACAGTGATAACAGAACAGCATAACAGGACAAGACCATGGTTGTATCCCAAATGGCACCCTATTCCCTTTATACTGCACTCCATAGGGAATAGGGAGTCATTTTGGACACAACTCAGGGCTAGACCAGAACGGAACAGGTCAGCCTGATAGTGTGTAAACTACTTAAGCTGCTCTCTGTCTCTCTGACACTGACATGTACAGTAATCTTCAGTACTCTGCAGGAGTGTGATCTTACACAGCCACTCCAGTAGTCTGAGGGAGTAAACCCAGGGCTCTTCTCTCCCTCCTCGAGACCTGACAAAATGTCACGACTACAAAGGTCAGGCTCCCGCTCAGCCCAGTCCAAGCTGTGTAGTAGTGTGAATAGTGGGATACCACAGCCACTCTGATGCTCTGGGGACTAGAACCACTTCCTCATTCCAACATAATGTAAAGTAATTCACTAATTTGCATAACTGGCAGAACAGCTTTGTGTGAGTAAATGCACAAGGCAAAACCCACAAATGAAACACCCTTTTTGTAGCTGTCATGATCTATACTCTAATCAGCAGGATGGTCAACGTCATACACACACCAAAACACCTATAAAGGTTTAGTCCCAGTGTATTAGCCATGTAACACCAGAAAGGAAACAGTATTTTAAACAACAGCTTTGATGAATGTGTGTAAACTAGGCCATGATGCTGCTGTGAACAGAGCACATATCTGAGAGCCCAGTTACACACTGGTTTGCCCTTTAAGACAAGCCACAATCCACCTCCTGCTTCCTGCCTGCTGCAGCAAAACCTTCTCTCTCCTCCTTGCTGATCATCGCTACATCATCCAGACACCTGGTCCTCTTGGCTTAGACTACAACTCTGTTGTCAGGGGGGGGGGGGTCAGAGTTTCTCAACACAGTTTTGTTCCAGCCCTGCACAAGCATGCATGATCAAAGGGCTAGATGATGAGTTGAGTGGTTGAATCAGATGGGTTTGTGCAGGGCTAGAGCAACAATGTGTGCACTGGACCGGAGAGTGGGGACGGTAGTGGAATGTTGATGCATGTTTAAACAGAGCCCAGCGAGGTAGTGTGACTGGATTACAGATGAACATGCAGCATGTGATGATGATCACACCGGGGTAAACAAACACAGGAACAACACAAAGGACAACTCTCTGTTGAAACACTGTGGAGATTAGAGGGTTACAGTCATATTACTGTTGAGACGTAAACACGTGATCCTGTCTGAGCTACACAGATACAGTATACTCTCCTCCATGCTATCACGTGGACATATAGATGGTCCAGAATGACCAACTCCACCGCTCTGTCAGGTGTGATCTATGGCAGATCTATTTACAGTTAATAGGGCATCACATTGCTCTGCTCCCTGACCCATGACCCAGCATCATTAACACCTGGCATTAACACCTGGCCCGCCCCTGTTCATCATGAGAAAACATATGTCTGTCCATGTGTGGGAGTTTCGACCTCCTTTGCTACAACGCACGCACACATGAAATCCTCTTCCTCCTGTCCTCCCCATCCTCATCTCCTCCAGCTGATTCAGTTGCTGCAATTACTTATATCAAACAGAACATTATATCAAATCAGTAGATCCTTTGTGAGGGCTAGAAAGACCTGTGTGATTTATTGAACAGGAACAGAACAGGAAGGTAGTCTCTGAGGCAGAGAGCAGAGATGTCCTGAGTACCAACAAATCAACCTACAGAGGGAAGAGAGGGAGTAGAGAAGGAGGAGAGAGGGAGGAGAGAGAAATGAGGACGGGGAGAAAAGAGGGAGGATAGAGCCGTTAGGAGGGGAGAGAGGGAGGAAAGGGGGAGGAGAGAAGGAAAGAGAAGAGAGAAATGAGAGGGGAGAGAGGGAGGAACGAGGGAGGAAATAGGGATTCTAATTACCAGGGAGGAGAACGTGAGAAAAAGAGCGCTAGAAGGGGAGGCTAGATGGAGAGAGAGACTGGGGAAGAACAGCAGTAGTTTTCATCACCTTCTCTCCACATAATAAATCAGGGGGAACATGAAATATATTAAATCCCAGAAGAAGCAGCCAGCTCCATTTATCTTAATGCTCACTGCTAACATTACCTGTAGAAGCACAAGTGCCATGACATTTACAATCTGAAAGGAAATGGAATAAATTGTATAAAATAGTGGAATAAATGGAATGTTATATCATTGTCCAAGGTACACAAGAAGATTATCAAGGTAACCATAAATCCTGTAAAGAAACCATTGTATCAACACCAATACACCCTACAAAGCCAGAAGAGGAGAAAGGAAGTCTAACAGAGCTCTAGAAGAGCCTTGAGGATGTGCCATGGCCAGGCCATGCGGTCTCTGAAAAGGGACAGCACTGCAGATCAACATGGGTCCTTGTCAAAAGTATTGCACTAAATTTGGACAAACTGCTTAAAATTCTACCTAGCCGGAAGGGGTTAATCTCATACCTTTAGTCGTATCATATGTGCGCCGCCAACACCTAACTTAACAGAACTAGGGAGAAGTGGGAAATTGAGTTGAACATAGAACTTACAGAGGATTGAAGTGAAAGCGCTATAAAAAGAGTATCCAGTTTAAGGTTCTCCATCGAGTTCATATCAGCGAATCCAGACTAGCAGAGAAATACTCTGATTTAGAGGTCGAATGTGAAAAAAATGTCTCCTACTAACCTAACATACAGTGCCTTCGGAAAGTATTCAGACCACTTGACTTTTTCACATTTTGTCATGTTACGGCCTTATTCTAAAATTGATTAAATAAATAAAAATCCTCTGCAATCTACACCCAATACCCCATAATGACAAAGTGAAAACAGTTTTTTTTAAACACTTTTGCAAATGTATTAAAAGTAAAAACAAAAATACCTTATTTACATAAGTATTCACACCCTTTGCTACGAGATTCGAAATTGAGCTCAGGTGCATCCTGTTTCCATTGATCATCCTTGAGATGTTTCCACAACTTGATTGGAGTCCACCTGTGGTCAATTCAATTAATTGGACTTGATTTGGAAAGGCACACACCTGTCTATATAAGGTCCCACAGTTGACAGTGCATGTCAGATCAAAAACCAAGCCATGAGGTCAAATAAATTTTCCATCGAGGCACAGATTTGGGGAAGGGTACGAAAAAATGTCTGCAGCATTGAAGGTCCCCAAGAACACAGTGGCCTCCATCATTCTTAAATGGAAGACGTTTGGAACCACCAAGACTCTTTCTAGAGCTGGCTGCCCGGCCAAATTGAGCAATCGGGGGAGAAGGGCCTTGGTCAGGGAGGTGACCAAGAAACCAATGGCCACTCTGACAGAGCTCCAGAGTTCCTCTGTGGAGATTGGATAACCTTCCAGAAGGACAACCATCTCTGTAGCACTGCACCAATGAGGCCTATGTGGTAGAGTGGCCAGACGGAAGCCGCTCCTCAATATAAGGCACATGACAGCCTGCTTGGTGTTTGCCAAAAGGCACCTAAAGACTCTCAGACCATGAGAAACAATTTTCTCTGGTCTGATGAAACCAAGATTCAACTCTTTGGCCTGAATGCCAAGCGTCACACCTGGAGGAAACCTGGCACCATCCCTACGGTGAAGCATGGTGGTGGCAGCATCATACTGTGTGGATATTTTTCAGCGGCAGGGACTGGGATCAAGGGAAAGATGAACGGAGCAAAGTACAGAGAGATCCTTGATGAAAACCTGCTCCAGAGCGCTCAGGACCTCAGACTGAGGCAAAGGTTCACCTTCTAACAGGACAACGACCCTAAGCACACAGCCAAAATAATGTAGGAGTGGCTTCGGGACAAATCTCTGAATGTCTTTGAGTGTCCCAGCCAGATCCCAGATTTGAACCCAATCGAACATCTCTGGAGAGACCGGAAAATAGCTGTACAGAAACGCTTCCCATCCAACCTGACAGAGCTTGAAAGAAACTCCCCAAATACAGGTGTGCCAAGCTTGTAGCGTCATACCCAAGAAGACTCGAGGCTGTAATCGCTGCCAAAGGTGCTTCAACAAAGTACTGAGTAAAGGGTCTGAATACTTATGTAAATATGTTGTTTTCTTTTTATATATTTGCAAAATTTTCTACAAACTACTTTTTGCTTTGTCATTATGGGGTATTGTGTATAGATTGATGCGGGGAAAAAACAATTGAATCAATTTTAGAATAAGGCTGTAACGTAACAAAATGTGTAAAACGTCAAGGGGTCTGAATACTTTCGGAATGCACTGTATATGTTGTATTCACTGTCTCATTTATAACATGTTAACATTCATTGTTTTCAAACCATGATACATGTAGGCCTATGCACCTTATATTAATAGCATTTTATTTGATGTATTTATTTTTATTATTATTCATAATTTTTTTCCTGGGATGGAATGCGAGGGTGGGACTGTGGTAGGTGGGCACGAGTGATGGAGCTGTTCTTTGTAAAAAAATATATATATTTAAAAAAACAATCAATGGTGCAATTGTAATCTTTAATTTTAAAAAACTAACACATTTGGGAATGAAGGCCATTTGGGACGAAGTAAAGTGAAAGTGCTTCTGACTCCATACAAATACTGACAGACACTAGCTGCCTGTCAGTATTGCAGCACTATGGACAGTTCCTCTCTGGTGAAACCTCATTAAACCTCACAAAGCTGCAAGTGTAGAGCCCCACTGATCATGCTGCCTCACTGCACAGACAAAGACAGGTTAACAGACATGTAACATGCTAATGACATACTCTATATGACATGGCCTCTTCCAGCCTTCTGGTCCGTGGCAAGGCCTGTCAAGCTGAACAGCCAATCAACAGATAGCAGGTCTCTTTCATCTCTGGCCAGCCTCATACTAAAGCCCATAGGCTGGCAGCCATGCCGTGTGTGTGTGTGTGTGTGTGTGTGTGTGTGTGTGTGTGTGTGTGTGTGTGTGTGTGTGTGTGTGTGTGTGTGTGTGTGTGTGTGTGTGTGTGTGTGTGTGTGTGTGTGTGTGTGTGTGTGTGTGTGTGTGTGTGTGTGTGTGTGTGTGTGTGTGTGTGTGTGCACGCTGTGCTGGGTAAAAGCACATCAAAGCCAGTGATCCTGGCCTGCTTCTCTTAAACTTCAGTAGAGGCGAGAGTAAGAGACCACTTAGTATTTTGTCCACCAATTAATCACACCCTGGGGGTGGATCCTAAGGTCAGTACAGAGAGCTCCCAGCTCCCAGAGACACTGTGTTCTACCTCCCAAACCCACCAGGTCACTTCACATTCACAGCTCACTGTGAGAGACAGAGACACAGGTCTGCTTCCCCATCTGAAGGCTTCTCAGTTCCTTTCCTCTCCATTCTTCTCCTTTCCATTCCTCCCCTTTCCTTTCCATTGCTCTCCTGTTCGCTCCATCCATGCCTCTCCTCTTCACTCCTCTCCACACAACCCCTGCCCTACCATCTTCCTGCCTCTCTCTACCCCTCTGCGTATCTCTCTCCCTCTCCATCTCTTTTCCAGTGGATGCTCAGATTGTCAAACAGGATTCATAGCGAGCGTTGCCAGTCCAGAGCAGGAGAGAAAATTAAAAAGCAATCTTGCAGGAAATAAATCTGGTGGAAAGGAAGAGGGGCTGTGATGTGAAAGGAATACCAGGAGGTCTGGGGAGTGTCGCTACAGATTACAAAACACACACAGGCCTGCTGAGCTCAAAACCACACCACATACTGTAGGTACATACACACACCACATAGGTTTTTCTACACATGTCTTCTAATATTCTATGATACAGCATCTCAACATGCAGACAGACATATGGAATTGTTTTAAAATGGTCATACCATGGATCATTTAGCTATTTGATTTTTAATTTTAGGAACCCTTTATGAATCCAAAAAATATGTAAACAATATTTGATAAAATATTTAATTAAGAGTTTACTACTATAGCCCATAGAAACGCCTTGAATAACACATTCATTAAAGGCAAAAAAAGTCAGTCAAAAAATAAATCTTAAGGAGTTTTGAAGTGTCTGTCCTATATCTAGGAGATTTAAGAAAGCTCAGGAATGTGTTATTTTTACACATATTTAACCCCATATTTCTGTAGGCCAAAACTACCTCCATACTTCCATTCGTTTGTATGGATTACCTTCAGACGAGTCCTGACATAGGTGGATGTAGGTGGATGTGGTAGATTGAGACTCAGTCCATGCAAAAAAACTGATATCTCTAGTTTAAAGTGACAGATTTTGATGGGATTTTATTTATTATGTTAATTAGAATGACGCACGGGTGCGTCAATAGACTCTTAAGGATTAAACATCTCCATGATATGGTTTCTCAACATAATGGCACACTAGGACATGCCAGGACTCACTGTACACTATGTGTGTGTGTGTCTGAAGGTGAGGAATAAGTTCAGATGCTTCGCCGCTGTTTCCTGTCAGATCGTCTGTCTGTCTTATTAAAGATACGCCTGGAGCCATCTGGTGCTCACACACACACACACACACACACACACACACACACACACACACACACACACACACACACACACACACACACACACACACACACACACACACACACACACACACACACACACACACACACACACACACACACACACACACACACACACACACACACTGCTGTTCCACAATGAATGAAAGGTTTAAAAAGAGTCACAATCAAGCATTATCACAACCAACCCTACAACAGTTGGGATATCTAGCGGCAGTATATTTACCTGGGATATCTATTCACTGTATATCTATCCTCTGACACATAGATTAATGCTTCAGTGCTCCAGTCACCTTGGAGCAGCTCTGCACTGCAGCATTCAGCTGTGCCCACCTCACCTTGGCTGGGGGCTGCATGGTGCAGTGGGACAGGAGTTCTCCTGTCTCTCTCTCACAGCAAAGCAAAACAGAAAAGCAGTTGAGGTCACCCAAGCCTGTCTAATCATCTCTGCTAATTGAACAGCTCCAGTCAGGATAAGAGTTGTCAGAGTCATTAACCTCATTAACCTGCAGATACACTTCCCGTTCTGTTCCATTATACTGCTATCACAGACACAGACTGGAGGCATATGGAGAGGGATAGCTGGGGGAGAGAGAGTTGTAGGGATCCCTACTGTAAAGTGGTGTACAAATGTATGATCTTGATTTGTATGAAATGTATGATTTGATCACCCCGTTGCAGGAGAACTTTGCTGCAATGCAGGAAATGTAAAACTTTTAGAAAATGTGAGATTTAAAATGGCTTCTGAAGTATTGAGACTTCATTTTCCCTTACGTAAAATGTATCAACCCCTACATAACTCTCCATTAACTACAATCCACATAAGAATTCACATTTCCTTCTGTAGCAAACTGGCTCAGATTAAGATCCTACATCTGTATAGAGAGAACAGGAGAGAATTGCCTCTACAGCCCTAAACAGCGATTAGAGAGAGCAGCACACTGCAATGCAGAGAGAGAGAGAGGGGGAGAGAGAGAGGGGGAGAGAGAGAGGGGGAGAGAGAGAGAGAGAGGAGTCACCAGGCTGAGAGGAGGACCAGGACATAATGTACTCCAGATAAAACCACACACACACACACTTATAGCAGCTGAAAGTCATAATCTCAGGATTATGATCTAAAGTAGATCCCTCAAACTCAGCTCTGGAAGCCAGTTCCACTGCGTTTTTTTCATTCTTCCCCTCTTATCAGAGACTGAATTAGACCTGGGACACCAGGTGGGTGCAATTAATGACCAGGTAGAACAGAAAACCAGTAGACTCCAGACCTCGTAGGGTAATAGTTGAATACCCCTGATCTAGATCATATGAGAACTATCCTTCAGAATCTCTGAACCACTGAAACACAACTCAGATTAAAACTCAACTCAGATTAATTTTGATATACTGTACCAGTCAAAAGTTTGGACACACCTACTCATTCAAGGGTTTTTCTTTATTTTTTACTATTTTCTACATTGTAGAATAATAGTGAAGACATCAAAACTATGAAATAACACATATGGAATCACATAGTAAGTAAAAAAGTGTTAAATAAATCTAAATATATTTTAGATTCTTCAAAGAAGCCATTGCCTTGATGACAGCTTTACACACTTTTGGCATGGAAAAAACTCTCTATTGTTCCCACTCTAGCTGGATGTCCTTTGTCATAATATCAAACACAACAACATCAGAACAACAGTAAAACAACAGTAGAGATATGTTTGTTATTCTGTTAAGTCTCAGTGTAAAACTGCAGAGGGAATGATAGAGAAAAGTAAATTAGAAATAACAGCCATTTCAGACAGAGATCAAACAGTGTTGTTAGTGAACGTATGACGGAGAAAAGAGGTGAAAAGAGGTGAAGTCCAAAGCGGCCAGTCAGAATCAACTACTACCAACTGGGTACCATGAAAAAGGGGTAAAAATAACAATTGTAAAAATTTAAAGATTCTAAAAAGATTCAAACCTCATCGCCTCCAAACAGACCTTCCATTACAGACACCAGGAACCATGGAAGAAATTCAATTAGCCAGACAGTGTATGTGTGTGTGCAACTATACTTGTGTGTCATGGTTCCTCCTGGCATCAGAGGGCGGTAGAGACTGCCCTAGAGACTTTTATTGGACTCGTGTGTCTTAGTACGCGCTCCAACAGGTATATCTCACTGGTCCTCCCCAAAGCCAACACCTCCTTTGGCCGCCTTTCCTTCCATTTCTCTGCTGCCAATGACTGGAAACAATTGCAAAAATCACTGAAGTTGGAGAGGATATCTTTATATCTCCCTCACTAACTTTAAACATCAGCTATCTGAGCAGCTAACCGGTCGCTGCAGCTGTACGCAGCCCATCTGTAAATAGCCCATCCAATCTACCTACCTCATCCCCATATTGTTTTTATTAACTTTTTTGCACACCAGTATTTCTACTTGCACATCATCATCTGCACATCTATCACTCCAGTGTTAATTTGCTAAATTGTAATTACTTCGCTACTATGGCCTATTTATTGCCTTACCTCCTCGCACCATTTGCCCACACTGTATATAGACTTTTTTTCTATTGTGTTATTGACTGTACGTTTGTTTATTCCATGTGTAACTCTGTGTTGTTGTTTGTGTCGCACTGCTTTGCTTTATATTGCCCAGGTCGCAGTTGTAAATGAGAACTTGTTCTCAACTGGCCTACCTGGTTAAATAAAGGTGAAATAAATAAAACATCTAAAATAAATATATATTTTATGATTGTTTCCCCTTTAAGAGAGGTGTGTTTTCTGTTTCCTTTTGTTAGTTCTTGAATTGAGTTTCCTGTATGTTTACCCCATGTGAGTTTTAGTGTCTGTTGTTTTTGGTTTTAAGTTTTCTATATTATTACGTTCTCCATTATTCAAGTAAAGATATTACGTTTTTCCCAAGTCGCTGATTCCTGGTCTGGTTCATTCTCTGCTCATGGGTTCAACTCTACCACGTCACAATGTGGGGACAAACACAAATTTGAGCCACTGGGGACATTTTCTTAGTCCCCACAAGGTCAAATGCGACTTCTAGGGAGTTTAGAGTTAAGGTTAGAATTAGTGTTAAGGTTTGAATTAGGTTTAGGGTTAGGAGCTAGAGTTAGTTTTAGGTTAGGAGATAGGTTTAGGGTTAGGGTTAAGGATAGGTTTTGGGGTTAAGGTTAGGTTAGGTTTAAGATTAGGGTAAGGGTTATGGGTTATGGGTTAGGGAAAACAGGATTTTGAATGGGACTGAATTGTGTGTCCACACAAGGTTAGTTGTACAAGACTGTGTGTGTGTGTTTGTGTGCTTCTAGAGCAGTGTGACTGATGGCTCTGTTATGTTAGGTGCTTATTTGATGATGTAATTATTTCTCGTCTGTAATTACTTCTCAATGAAGCTGTAGAACAGACTCAGTCTCAATGTAGAGCTGGCTAAGCCAATGGTCTAACACATGCCTGTCCTTCTCTTTTATATACACACACACACACACACACACACACACACACACACACACACACACACACACACACACACACACACACACACACACACACACACACACACACACACACACACACACACACACACACACACACACACACACACACACACACACACACACACACACACACACACACGGTCAATAACCTGGGGGAGGCGTTCTGATGGGAACAGTCACCTGGGAAAGTCTAACGACAGATTGAATGGCCAGCCTGGGTTGGGAGGTGTGTGTGTGTCGCCTGGCAGCATGGGGCTGGCAGAGCAGACAGATGGCAGTGCCATTGCTGTGGAACCTGACAGAGCTAACAGAGACAGTATAAGTATAAGTATCGTATAAGATACACGGGATCGGAAACAGGGACGTACAGTACCAGTCAAAAGTTTAGACACACCTACTCACTCAAGGGTTATTATTTTTACTATTTTCTACATTGTAGAATAATAGTGACAGCATAAATACTATGAAATAACACATGGAATCATGTAGTAACCCCAAAAAAATGTACAAATCAAAATACATTTTATATTTGAGATTCTTCAGTTAATGCCTTGATGACAGCTTTGCACACTCTTGGCATTTTCTCAACAAGCTTCATGAGGAATGCTTTTCCAACAGTCTTGAAGGAGTTCCCACATATGCTGAGCCCTTATTGGATGCTTTCCTTCACTCTGAAGTCCAACTCATCCCAAACCATCTCAATTAGGTTGAGGTCGGGTGATTGTGGAGGCCAGGTCATCTGATGCAGCATTTCATCACAATCCTTGGTCAAATAGACCCTAAACAGCCTGGGTTTGAGCTGTTCTTGCCATAATATGGACTTGGTCTTTTACCAAATAGGGCTATTTTCTGTATACCATCCCTACTTTGTCACAACACAACTAATTGTCTCAAACGCATTAAGAAGGAAAGAAATTCCACAAATTAACTTTTGACAAGGCACACCTGTTAATTGAAATGCATTCAGGTGACTACCTCATGAATCTGGTTGAGAGAATGCCAAGAGTGTGCAAAGCTGTCATCAAGGCAAAGGCTGGCTACTTTGAAGAATCTCAAATATAAAATATATTTAGATTTGTTAAAAAAAAAATTGGTTACTACATGATTCCATATAGTATAAAAAAAAAAAAAAACTGGAATGAGTAGGTGTGCCCAAACTTTGGACTGGTGCTGTAAGTGTAAACGTTATTGCTCTCTGGTGGTTCAGAGCACAACATCATTGCACAAACCATTACATTATGAAAAACAGATCTGGAATATAAATATACTGTAATACCATGTATGCGTCCCATGTACGCCACCCTATTCCCTATAATAGTCCACTACCTTTGACCAGAGCCGTATGGGCCCTGGTCAAAAGAGGTGTGCTAAATAGGGAATAGGGTGCCATTTGGGATGCATATAGGTCTTCATGATTCAGCTCCCAGGTATTGGTAGACTGGGAGACTTCGATCTTATTATGTGGAAGGCCAGTCCTCTATTCCTCCCCTCACTCTACTCCATTTCTCCTCTCACTCTCTTTCCCTGCTCTTATGTAGAGCACACTCAATCAGCTCAGGGCTGCTTCCCCTGATGTGATATGAGCATGCCTTTCAGAACTAATGTCAGAACTGCAGCTCATTCTTTCTCACTGCGTGTTATTCTCACAGTGCAGAGGGTGTGTGTGTGTATATGTGTTGCTGTCTGTGTGTTTCTACGTGTTTCTACGTGTGTGTGTGTGTGTGTGTGTGTGTGTGTGATGTCAGGCAGGCAGGCGGTGAGCGAGAGGGATTTGATAGCTTCCGGCAGCGTGCCTGTTTCCCTCCCTGCTGGACCAGTGTTCTGTGTTCTGGAGCTAGTTTATGAGATTGAGTGTGACCTGCTATACGAAGGTCGACCTGACCTTGTCACAGTGGATAGAGGGAGGATGGAAGGGAGGGAGAGAATGAGAGAGGGAGAGAAAGGGAGGGAGGGCTTGGTATTCTGTGCAGTTCTTCAGTTGGACACTCCAGGCAACTCCAGAAGTGATCTATTGTAAAAAGTAGGTCTGACTCCATTTAGTCGACTGGTCGATTATTTGGTCGATAGACTGTTGGTTGACCAAGATTTCTTTAGTCGAGCAGTAGCAAAAAATTATAATAATTTCATGGTGTACTAGTAACCGAAAAGTTTCTCTATCAAATCCCTGAGCTGACAAGGTAAAAATCTGTCGTTCTGCCCCTGAACAAGGCAGTTAACCCACTGTTCCTAGGCCGTCATTGTAAATAAGAATTTGTTCTTAACTGACTTGCCTAGTTAAATAAAGGTTAAATAAAATAAAATTAAATTGCCACCTGTCTGTGGACTAATCCATTGTGGGGGCCGTGGGGATGGCACAGTCCATCACTAAGACATGTGCTGCTGAAGTTGTATATGGTTATATTATGTAATAACTAATTATGTAAATACTAATAAAAAAAATATTATTTTATAAAAAATGTGCTTTCTCCCGCGTTGGATAGTGGTCGTTGTCCTCAAACATCAGTGCGCTGTTGAATTGGCGCCTATTCCTAGACCATGTTGCTATGTGCATAATAGTAAAACTAACAAGTATATTGGTGTTGAGAACAATGCGGCGGAGGCAGCAGAAGAGTTAACGGATAGAAAACAGCACCTGAGGAGAGAGGAAAAGAAGCCAACAAGTGCTCAGCATATGTGGGAACTCCTTCAAGAGTGTTGGAGAAACATTCCAGGTGAAGCTGGTTGAGAGAATGCCAAGAGTGAGCAAAGCTGTCAAGGCAAAAGGTGGCTACTTTGAAGAATCGGAAATATAAAATATATTTTGATATGTTAAAATAAATTGGGTTACCACATGATTCAATGTGTTATTTCATAGTTTTGATGTCTTCACTATTATTCTACAATGTAGAAAATCGTAAAAATTAAGAAAAACCCTTGAATAAGTAGGTGTGTCCAAACTTTTGACTGATACTGTATAGCTGCAGAAATGACAGATCTTGCTTCTGGTTAATAGTCTACTGATTCCGTGAGCACCAAGCCTCACGCACCCACAACATGTTGGATTAACAATTTCACAAATTTGGCGTTTTTTTTTATTTATCTTAGCTATGCTGTAATAAAGGCTTTACATTTTTTTCATTAGAACAGCCTATCTGGTATTACTTATAATGTATTTAGTGTTGTTCACACTCTTCCAAATTGTCTGAAAAATTATATTTAAAATAATAACCCTCCTTTTTCTTGATCTCCTTATTGTTATTACTGCTACTACTACTACCACTATCATCATAATTAGTAATGTCATTATCATTAGTAGGCTTAGTATAGCAACCTTGTATAACCACCATTGACCTGTAGGCCAAAGAATGCATCCTGTTGAGTCTTAATACCATAACTTACTTAGACATATATTTCAATAGTTATATAGACTACTGTATCAATCAATCATTTGTTCATGTCATCACACAGCATATGTGTAACGAACACGAGGGGAGACAGAGAGGGGAGACAGAGGGGGGGAGCTGGTTTCAAGCGCAGGGCGCAGCAAGTGTTTACATTGCAAAGGACCACAGGAGGAGGCAGGTAGCTGGGTCTAGGGGCAGGCAGAAGGTCATACGAAGGAGGTCCAAAAGGGAAACAGTACAGGCAGGGAAAAGGCTAGTAACGTAGTCCGGGAGATCAGGCAATAGGTAGATGACAGGAAATCCAATAGGCTAAAGTACAGGCAGGGAATAGTCAAAAGGCGTTGTTAGTGAGGCAGGCAAAAACTATCATACACGGGAGGAGTAAATCACGGGAAAAACAGCGCTCCGAAAGACGTGTGTCACAAAACAAACAATACCTCACAGTGATGGGGTGCAAAGAACTGAAATAAAAAGTGTGTGATAATGACTTACAGGTGTGTGAACAGGTGATCAGAATTCAGGTGATTGGGATCTGGAGAGTGAGCTGCGTTCAGGGGTTTTATGTGTTTGAGAGTGTGAGCTGGAAAGTGGGCTGGAAAGTGAGCTGCATTCAGGGGATCTAGGTGTTTGAGGGTGTGAGCTGGAAAGTGGGCTGGAAAGTGAGCTGCGTTCAGGGGATCTTTGTGTTTGAGGGTGTGAGTTGGAAGCAGACATTACAATATGAGTCATTCATGATTTGAAATGAAATCAAACATTTTACTTTCTAAAATAAAATAAAGCAACCATTGAATAATTAGAGTAAACAATAAATAGAATGTGTCTATATATGGAAAAATACACGTTTAAACATTTTGACCAATCGATTGGTCTAAAGAACAAACAACTCTCAGTCGACCAAGATGTGTTTTTGTCGGGGACAGCCCTAGTAAAAAGTCTGGTTTATGGTTCTCACTGAACTGGAATAATTATGATGACTATTATGCTAATGCTCATATATATATTGCATGTTCATCAGACCTGCAATCCTGGCAGGAAATACGAGTCAGGGTATGTCCCAGATGGCATCCTATTCCCTAATAGTGCACTACTCTGATGTTATACTACTCTCCCCATTGAGAGATGATGACCAGTATGTTTACATTTACATGTTAATTATTTAGCAGACACTCTTATCCAGAGCAACTTACAGTGAGTGCATTCATCTTAAGATAGCTAGGTGAGACAACCACACATCACAGTAAGTACATTTATTCTTAATAAAGTAGCTTTCAGCAAATTTAGAGCGGGGGGGGGGGGGTGAAGTGGGATTATTTAAAATCCTCTTTGAAGAGAAAAGCATTGCAAGTTTGAATTTTGTAAAGTTAGTGTGGGAGAGGTTGAACAAGTATTGTTATCGATCAATAATAACAAACCTCTTGGCATTGACAACTTAGATGGAAAGCTACTGACGATGGAAAGTCTTTGTTCTCAGGCCTGGAGGGAACTCAAAGTAATTCCGCTACCCAAGAGTGTTAAAGCGACCTTTACTGGTTCTAACATCAGACCTATCAGCTTGCTGCCAGTTCTTAGCAAACTGTTGGAAAAAATACAATGCTATTTCTTTGTAAACAAATAACAACAGGCTTTCAGCATGCTTATAGAGAAGGGCACTCAACATGCACTGCACTGACACAAATGACTGATGATTGGTTGAAATAAATCAAATTGTCACATACACATGGTTAGCAGATGTTAATGCAAGTCTAGCGAAATGCTTGTGCTTCTAGTTCCGACAGTGCAGTAATATCTAACAAGTAATCTAACAATCCCCAACAACTACCTAATACACACAAATCTAAAGGGGTGAATGAGAATATGTACATGTAAGTACAGTGGGGAGAACAAGTATTTGATACACTGCCAATTTTTCAGGTTTTCCTGCAGGTAATTTTTATCATAGGTACACTTCAACTGTGAGAGACAGAATCTAAAACAAAAATCCAGAAAATCACAGTGTATGATTTTTAAGTAATTAATTTGCATCTGATGAAGATAATCAAAGGTTAGTGATTAATTTATCTCTATTTCTGCTTTTTGTGACTGCTATATTTCGCTGGAAAAATGGCTGTGCTTATTGTGGTTTGGTGGTGACCTAACATAATCGTTTGTAGTGCTTTCACTGAAAAGCATATTTGAAATCGGACACTTTGGTGGGATTAACAACAAGATTACCTTTAAAATGGTATAAGACACATCTATGTTTGAGGAATTTTAATTATGAGATTTCTGTTGTTTGAATTTGGCGCCCTGCACTTTCACTGGCTGTTGTCATATCGATCCCGGTAGCGGGATTCAGCCATTAGAAGTTGACGACCGTTCCACAGGTGCATGTTCATTGATTGTTTATGGTTCATTGAACAAGCATGGGAAACAGTGTTTAAACCCTTTACAATGAAGATCTGTGAAGTTATTTGGATTTTAACAAATAATCTTTGAAAGACAGGGTCCTGAAAAAGGGACGTTTCTTTTCTTGCTGAGTTTACATCTAGAAGAATGAAAACAAAGGAGAGTCAGCTTTGGCAGTGTGGAGAGCCTCCGTGACACAGAGAAGAGCAGTCTCGGTTGAGTGACCAGCCTTGAAGCCTGACTGGTTAGGTTCAAGAAGATCGTTCTGAGAAAGATATCGAGAGAGTTGGTCAGAGACAGCACGCTCAAGGGTTTTGGAAAGACAAGAAAGAAGGGGTACCGGCAGTCTCTATGGGGGTACCGTTCTGCAGTTTTTGACGTTAGAGGGGTAGAGTGTTGTGTGTTTCTTGAGGAGGGGAGCGACTCTGGACATTTTGAAGTCAGAGGGGACACAGCCAGTGGTCAGGGATGAGTTGATGAGGAAAGTGAGGAATGGAAGAAGGTCTCCAGGGATGGTCTGGAGAAGGGAGGAGGGGATGGGGTCAAGAGGACAGGTTGTCAGGTAGCCAGACCTCACTAGTCGCAGTATTTCATCTGGAGAGAGAGGGGAAAAAGAGGTCAAGGCGTAGGGTAGCTCAGTGTGAGTCGGACAAGTGGACTCAATAGGCTGAGTGAATGAGGAGCGGACGTTGTCAACCTTCTTTTCAAAGTGGTTGACAAAGTCGTCCGCTGAGAGGGAGGAGGATGGGGTGGAGGATTAAGGAGGGAGGGGAAGAGTTTCCTAGGGTTAGAGGCAGAAGTTCGAAAATGTATAGTGATTGAACGTGCCTTTAGCAGTGGATACAGAATAAGAGAAGGTAGAGAGGAGGGAGTGAGAGGAGGATAGGTACTTCTGGAAGTTTAATTTTCCTCCATTTTCACTCACTCACCCGCAGCCCTGTTCTATAAGCTCGCAATGAGTCACGGGGCAGGAGGGGAGGGTCAAGCCGGCCCGGAAGGAAAGGGGACAGTGCAACTCAAAGGATACAGAAAGGGAGGCGCATCTGGTCAAAGAGGCAGAGTCAGCAGATAGTAGGGAGAAGGATTTAGTAGGAGGAAGAGAGGGTAAGATAGAAGAGGAGAGAGTAGCAGGAGAGAGAGAGTGAAGATTGCAGCGGCGCATGACCATCTGAGTAGGGCCCGAGTGGGTACGGTTGGAAGAGAGTTGGAGAGAAAAGCAAACAAAGTAGTGACCAGAGACATGGAGGGGGGTTGCAGTGAGATTAGTAAGCAAGCAACTTCTAGTGAAGATGAGGTCAAGAGTATTGCCTGCCTTGTGAGTGGGAGGTTACTGGGAAAGGGAGAGGTCAAAAGAGGAAAGGAGTGGAAAGAAACTCATTGAAGTCAGACGTTGGGGGTGTTAAAGTCACCCATTTCAATGAGTGGTGAGCCATCGTTAGGAAATTAGCTTATCAAGGTGTCAAGCTCATTGAGGAACTCTAAGGGCACCTGATGGGCGACAGATGTCCACTCAAGCTTAACATTGTTGTCAAGTGACAGTGACAGCATGGAATTCAAATGAGGAGATGGACAGGTAAGTGAGGGGGAAAAGAAATCTCCATTTAGGAGAAATGAGTAGCCCTGTGCCACCACCGCAATGACCAGATGCTCTTGGATTATGAGAAACGTAGTCAGATGAAGAGAGAGCAGCAGTGTTCTCTGAGGTGATCCATGTCTCTGTCAGGGGCAAAAAGTCAAGGGACTGAAGGGCAGCATAGGCTGACATGAACTCTGCATTCTTGACTGCAGATCGGCAGTTCCAAAAGCTGCTAGAGACCAGGAATTCCACATGGGTTGTGCGCGCAGGGTACACTAAATTAGAAGGGTTGCAGCCAAGGTGTGGGGGTAGTGTCTGTAAAGCCTACAGGGAGAGGAGTGAACAGGTATAGAAAACACACACATAGTTGCCACAAAAGCTACAAAAGAGTGAAATTAAATCAGAAAATAACTAGTTAAGATACTCAAGTGAGAGAGTGGTGTGGAGCCTTCTTCTCTTTCCTTCCTCAAATAACTCGGCAGAAAAACTCGGCAGAACCGTCTGTGGCAACGATCTTAGTTTTGCGACGAAACTGCCGCTGATTAAACAGAGGAGACTGAAGTACTAACACTAATCATTTCATTGCAGATGTGAATAGCACACCACCCATAACTAATTGTTGATTGCCTAGGATAGGATAAACCACTCCCCTTCCAATACAACCGCTGATTATGAAGACAACAACATTCACAAATTGCCCTGCCCCTTAATTCTGGTTGATGTGTCAAGAGTCATCAGCAAGTTGATAGCAGGTAACAGTTCACACACCCCAAGTAGGCTACTGGGAAGACAGGCAGCACCTAAAGTAGATGGCCCTAGCTACGTAGCAAAAAGACAGCACTAGACAACAACAGATTAAGACAAAAATTATACTTATCACGCCTGGAGATATCAGGAGACCTCTAGCTATAGAATGAAGCATTATAATCAGTCTAATGGTCACTGCCCTGACACTAGTGGATTAAATTAAATAAAAAACCGAAGGACGTATTTAAAGGTCCTTTAATTATTAACACAGTATACACTGAGTGTACAAAACATTAGGAAATGTTATTTGCATGACATAGACTGACCAGGTGAATGGTATGATCCCTTATTGATGTCACTTGTTAAATCCACTTCAATCAGTGCAGATGATGGAGAGGAGACAGGTCAAAGAGGTATTTTTAAGCCTTGAGACATGGATGGTGTATGTGTGCCATTCAGAGGATGAATGGGCAAGACCAAAGGTTTAAGTGCCTTTGAACGGGTTATGGTAGTAGGTGCCAGGCACACCGGTTTGAGTGTGTCAAGAACTGCAACTCTGCTGGGTTTTTCCCCATCCAAAGGAAACCCAACCAACTTGACACAACTGTGGGAATCATTGGAGTCAACATGGGCCACCATCCCTATGGAACTTTTGACACCTTGTAGAGTCCATGCCCTGATGAATTGAGGCTGTTCTGAGGGCAAAAGGGGGTGTAACTCAATAATAGGAAGGAGTTCTTAATGTTTTGTAAACTCAGTGTACATTTTATGTCACACTCTCAAACGTTTATATTTTGCATGAGCTACTAGCTAATGAATTTGTTTTCAAAACAACATTAAATGTGTTTATTGTTTTGATTGACTCAGAATTTAATAACATCAAGGCACATGTAAAGAATACTTGTCGACTGTAATATTATCTTAACATTTTTCCACCCGATCTGAATAATAAAAACACTGAAGCTTTGTTGTTTGAACTTTCTTCCCCTCTATCTCCTGGAAGCGGAACACAGAGCACGGTTTCAGCCAGTTAGGAGATCTGCGCACACACACACACACACACACACACACACACACACACACACACACACACACACACACACACACACACACACACACACACACACACACACACACACACACACACACACCTCTTCTCAGAGCTTGCTGATCCCCACAGAGAGACAAGAGGAGACAGATAATCGGCAGAATGGACAGCACAGTGTGTGTGTGTGCGTGCGTGTATACAAGGACAGCCAACAGAGACACTGTGACAATAGAATACAAGGCAGAGAGAGAAAGAGGCCTGGATGGGAACATCCAGGGAACATCAGGCCCAATAGAACCAGAACCAGGCAGAGACTGTTCTCTGTGATAACAGCCTAGTAGCAGCAGGCTTAAAACTGAGCCTCTGGAGAGATATCTGGGCCCATATCCACAAAGCGTCTCAGAGTAGGAGTGCTGATCTAGGATCTGTCCATACAATCTTTTTCTTCATGATCCAAAAGTAAAAACTGATGCTAGATCAGCACTCCTACTCTGAGACGCTTTGTGGATACGGGCCCTGGGCTGCACAGCCAAGGAAAATACATGCAGGCTTCCTTTGAGATGGAGATAGCTAGTCACATCTTCAGGCTAATGTTGCTTTTGCTGCTTTGTGAGGCATATTTGTTATGTTTATGAATGCTCTATAAAGCCTTTATATCATAAGTTGTTCGTTTAAATGTGTTGTATTCGCTGCAAATGCAGTAGATCAGTCCAGAATGCTTCTATCTAACCATTCTGAAGTCAAATGTTTTCCCCTCAGTCTTGATATGATCGTGACTCTGGGACTAAGGACCCTGGGACTAAACACCTCCCTCTGCAACTGGATCCTGGACTTCCTGACGGGCTGCCCACAGGTGGTAAGGTTAGGCAACAACACATCTGCCACGCTGATCCTCAACACGGGGTCCCCTCCTGTACTCCCTGTTCACACACGACAGTGTGGCCAAGCACAACTCCAACATCATCATTAAGTTTGCCGACGACACAACGGTGGTAGGCTGATCACCAACATCGATGAGACAGCCTATAGAGAGGAGGTCAGAGACCTGGCAGTGTGGTGCCCGGACAACAACCTCTCCCTCAACGTGATCAAGACAAAGGAGATGATCGTGGACTGAGCACACTGGGTAGCCATACACTCCCGAGCACACCGTGTAGCCATACTCAAATGGCTACCCGGGCTATTTGCATTGACATCCCCTTTTTTTTAACAGTGCTGTAACTCGTTGTTTTTTTATCTATACATAGTCACTTTACCCCGACCTAGATGTACATATTATCTCAATTACCTCAACTAACCTGTACCCTCACACATTGACTCTGTATTTAGGTGCGTACTGGCGGCAGAGAAGTCAGGCGCAGGAGAGCGAAAACTGATTTACAACGGTGTCGTTTAATATCCATAAACCACCGTCAACAGAACAATACAATAAATGGGTCAAACAAAACCCGGTAAATACCAGCACACCATGCATAAGCACTACAATAAATAATTACCGACAAGGACATGGGGGGGAACAGAGGGTTAAATACACAACATGTAATTGATGGAATTGGAACCAGGTGTGATGGAAGACAAGACAAAACCAATGGAAAATGAAAAGAGGATCAGCGATGGCTAGAAGGTCGGTGACTTCGACCGCCGAACGCCGCCGGAACAAGGAGAGGGACCAACTTCGGCGGAAGTCGTGACAGACTCGGTACCGGTACCCCCTGTATATAGCCTCGTTATTGTTATTTTATAACAATATTTTTATACTTCCTTAATTTCACGGTAAGGTCTACCTGTTGTATTCGGCGCATGTGACACATACAATTTTCTTTGATTTGATCATGATAAGAGAACAGATCCATTTTGAAACATAACAGAAAAAGGCTATGCCTCAAATAATAATAATTAATTGGATTTATACAGCGCTTTGATCCCAATATAGGGCCTATAGGGCCTATTTGACCAGGGCCTATAGGGTTTATAGGGAACCATTATATAGGGAATAGGGTACTATTTGGAACACAATCGACAATAACAGAACAGACCCATTGTGAAGCCAGACAGACAGTTGAACTCAGGACCCAGATCAGCTCCTCGGCTGATTTCAGAATGCAGCTCCTTTCCTCAGCATGCAGGGCGAAGCTGGCCAGACTCAAACACTTCCACCTGTCACTACAGATATTCTCATTGGCAATTCAGGCACACACTCCACAGACAACCTGCACTACAAGTCAATGAGGCCAGTCAGCTCAGAGGCCTGCAGGTGGTTGGAGCCAGGGCTGAACAGAACATTACTCAGCTGGGAGTCAGTCAGGAGAGGACACTCTGGGATGGGGGAATGTGGGATGGTAATAGGCAGGGGTACATGGTTATAACTGTAATCAGGTCTGTGCTGTAACCTTCATGGGATATGGTTTATTCTTTCTTCAATTCTCTATGAGAACAGGAGTGTGAGGCCTGAGGGACAGAGCCTGAACAGACAGACAGACAGTAGCTTACAAATTTGGTCAGTGTTCATAGTTTAACACACCCAGGTGAGGGATGTCCCAGACTTCCAGAACAGACAGACAGACATACAGCAGATAGCAGGAACCTATCCTATGACATCAGTGACTGCAACCCAAATGAAACCCTATTCCCCATATAGTGCACTACTATTAACCATGGCCAATTGAGCTCTGGTCAAAAGTAGTGCACTATATAGGGAATAGGGTGCCATTTGGGATGCCCCCTCTGTATACAGAGCAGGACTATTACTTCCATAGAGACTCTGTATTCTGTTTAAAGCAGGAGGTGTCGAGGCCTCCTGTGTCTTCAGCTGAACATAGACAGCCTGAGAAGAGGTTACAATTTAAGACAAGAAGCTAGTCTAAACAGTACTAAGTCTGTGTTAATTAAAACACTGAGGTGTTTAGATAGAACACACAACGTCCCCCAGCTCTCATGGATGGTTATGAAGCCTCAGTTTGTGTCCCAAATGGTGGATGGGCCATGGTCAAAAGTAGTACACTATATGGGGTTCTGGTGAAACGTTCTCGTCCATTTGGGACACATCCTCTGTTGACCGGAGATGTTAACAATGTCCACAATATGACAAGACGCTGTTCTCTGATGAGACATACTTCCTATTGTCATTGGTAACATCAAGCTGGCAGCAGATATGTGTGGCTAGGCTAGCCACTCTCAGTGTGTGACGGAAATGCCTCAGAGCAAGCCAAGGATGTGTCAATGCAGTGTGATGTTTCTGCAGAGAAGCCTCTAATCCTCTGAGCCATCCTAATATGGTTTGGTCCTCCTCTGGTGCTCTGGGGATGAGAGAGAGAGACCGTTTCCCAACTCCAGTCATCCAGTACCACCAACAGCACACATTGTTGTTGTGGCCCCAGACAAGCACACCTGATTCAACTTGCCAACTAATCACCAAGCACTCAATGAGTTGAATCAGATGAGTTGGTCTTGAGGACTGGAGTTGGGAAAAAGTGCTTTAATTAACCTAAAGAAAACTTATTTCCAGGCCTATTTACTGCATGTTCTCTGTTGCTACTCTACCCAATCTCCAGTCTGTAAGACGTGTTGTTACTCCAAGGTCAACAGAGGTCAGAGCATCAGAGAGCGCATCCCAAATGACACCCTGTTACTCACATAGTGCACTACTTTTGACCAGGGCCCATAGTGATATGGTCAAAAGTAGTGCACAACATAGGGAATAGGGTGTCATTTGTGACGCATAGAGAGCACCAGGCCAGCTGGCTTCCTGCCACCAGAAACACAGCTCTCTGGGGAGCAGTGGGAGAAACACAACCTGGGTTGAGTTATTCAGTTTATCTGTCACTACCACAAAGCCCTAGCACACACACACACACACACACACACACACACACACACACTGAAGCATCCACCATAAAGGTGCTATCTAGAACCTAAAAGGGTTCTTCGGCTGTCCCCATAGGAGAACCATTGTTGGTTCCAGGTAGAATCCTTTTGGTTCCATGTAGAACTGTTTTGGTTTCCAAGTAGAACCGTTTTGGGTTCAATGTAGATCCCTTTCCACAGAGGGTTCTACATGGAACCCAAAATGCTTCTACCTGGAACCAAAAAGGGTTCTCTTATGGGGACAGCTAAAGAACCCTTTCGGAACCTTTGTTTCTAAGAGTGCAGAGATGATGCAGAGCGCAGACCTTCTTCACTGAGCCCAGAAGTAGGAAACTATCATCATAATGCCCAGAATTGGGGCAGACATATTCACGCCTCTCCAAAGATTGAGGGATTTTCTGTCAGAAGCCTGGAAATGTGCCATGTGCTTTTCAGCGCTGCAACAATAACCCCAAAAATTAGATAGGAACATCTCCATATGGAAAACGGATTGTCTAGATGAGAGAAAACATTGGACCCAAATCCGTTTTCTCATCTCAGTCCCAACTGGCAGAGAATGAAACATGCTCCTAACACTGAAGGACTATGGCACTGTTACAGCCATTATGCTATAAGAGGTCTGCAGCATTCACGATAAGAAATATTATAGAGTCACATACAGATGCAGGATCTTAATTTGAGCCAGTTTGCTACAGCAGGAAAATAATCCTGCAGCAACAGGAAATTGGAATTATTATGTGTAATATAATAAATTGACATTTTTCTTGGGGTTGATACATTTTTTGTTAGAGCAAATCAAGTCTGATATTTCAAAGTGGAAATGACAAACTTTAGAAGCCTTAAAAACTCAAATACACTACAAGTTTGCATTTCCTTCTGGGCAGGAAAATTCACAGCAACAAAATATTAATCAGCTTAAGATCCTACACCTGTAGCCTTGTTTCTCTTTTGTATAATACAACAGTATAAATCCTTGTTATTTCTCTCTATACTGGTTGAGGAAGTGTCCCAAATGGAACCCTATTCCCTATGGGCCCTGGTCAAAAATAGTGTGCATAGGGAATAGAGTGCCATTTGAGACGGATCCTATGCCTTGCAGCTCAAAACAGAACAATAGGCAATAAGGGGATAAATAACCACAGGGCTGCCAAGCTGAAATCCTACATTTTCTTAATTAAACTATGGGAATGGAACATGTTCAATTGTCCATTACTCTCTCATGAATATATGTATGAGCCACATATCTTAGTTAGAGGCAAACTGGAATTAAATGACACTGGAATCAGCAGTTTCATAACACAGACGTGTCTAAACAGTGTTATTGTGTGGAAACAAAACACAAAGCGGATTTGAGTTCTTTAGGAAAACATCATTATGTTGTCATCCAGAGTCACATTTATTTATTTTCAAGCTATAGAGCCCCAAAGTGGAGGTGTCATAATACCCATAAAACCTAGCGGTCAAACAGGGAAACGGTTCAAATCGCTTTTCCACCCTTATTTTAGGGGATTTTAGAAACTCTTCAAATAAGGGCTGTGTTTTGTTTAGGCTTACCGTGGCGTGATGTTTGATAAACGTGCACAAGACAGTTCACAGTATTGGTCATTTAAAGAAATGTAGCTACTTTATTCATTGCTACATTTAGCTAACATTAGATAGCTAATCCAGAGATTCTTACCTTTGACTCGATTTGGCCGTCTCGTCTAGATTATCATTGCATTTCTAGTTCTTTCTGATACCCCATTAGCAGCTAATTAGCGTTTCATTTTGGGGGGTAAATAAGTCTAATCAAATTGTATTTGTCACATGTGCCGAATACAACAGGTGTAGTAGACCTGACAGTGAAATGCTTACTTAAAAGCCCTTAACCAACAATGCAGTTAAGAAAATACCAAAAACAAAGTAAGAGATAAGAATAACAAATGATTAAAGAGCAGCAGTACTCATTGAAGAAGAAGAACTCTTTGTCCAGTTTGAGGTGAGAAATCGCAGTTCTGATGTCCAGAAGGTCTTTTGGGTCATAAGAGACGGTAGCAGCAACATTATGTACAAAACAAGTTACGAACAACGCGAAAAAACAAACAAAATAGCACGGTTGGTTTAGAGCCAATAAGACGGCAGCCCTCCCCTCCGGCGCCATCACTAGTCAAAAGTACAAGCATAAATATTGATAAAAGTCACCTTGACATAGAGAGATTTACACAGTTATCAAAACGCCACGCCAAGGTAAGTCTACACGGAACACAGCCCTTATTTTAAGTGTTTCTAAAAAACCCTATGGGAAAAATGAAAAAAACGGTTGGAACCATTTCCCTGTTTACCGGTAGGATTCATGGGTATTATAACTCATACTGTGGTACTCTATAGCACACAATATTGCATACAGCAGGTTTTTAAAGGACAAAAGAGTTTGGTCTGCCTCGTGTTTTATTGCGATACTGGTATTGTCACAGCCCGAGATGACTTACATGCCCTGGATGCCTCATTAGCATAAATATGCATATCTATTTCCAGACAGAAGCAGTCGATGATAGTTGAGATGGAGGGAGAAGAAGGTGAGAAAAAATGTGTTTAAAGAGGTAATTAGAGGGATTGATGTATCTTAAATAATCCTCCCTACGTGGAAAAATCATTGGATTTGCAAAAAATCATCAATGTAAGGGAATGTAGTCTTTTTTTCACCCAACATTTAACCTAAATCCAATGACATGTAAAATGTTTTGTTGATTTCACGTTGAATTCACATTAGTTGACAACTCAACCAAATGTAAATCAAAACTAGACATTGAAATGACATCTGTGCCCAGTGGGTTGTATTACTTAGACACTCTGTTACTCCACCCCAGCAGATAACCAAGTTAAAACCCAAGTGGCTAATGTAAAACTTTTTTGTCTTCCCTGTGGTGGGGGGGTTTAAGTTTTTTATTCATGTCTACAGAGAAGTATTATAAAATGTATTGACAAAAACACTGTCTGCATCCCAACAAACACCCTATTTCCAGATATAGACGTAGTGCAGCCTATCTCCATGACAGAGCCCATCTCCTCTCTCCTCTTCCTACCTCCCACCTCTCCTTTCCTCTTCCTCTCCTTCTAGGAAGACAGCAGGCAGCAGCCATATCCTCACCCCCACCTCTCCTCCTTTCCCTGCTCTCCTCCTCCTCTCCACTCTTCCTCCTGCAAGACAGAAGCCAGCTGTGCCCCCATCTCGTCCCCCAGAGCCCCATATCCCCCCTCTCCTCCTTTACTCTCCTCCTCTCTTCTGTTTCTCTCCCCCTCCAGCCATCTGTAGCCCTATTTCCTCTCCTCTTCCTACCAGCTTTGCCCCTGGTCCCCATTGCCCAGAACAGGGAGGCAGGGCCTACAGCCCTCTTATGCTAATATGGGGAGGCAGTGAGCACATAATGTTCCATCAGGGCCATGCTAATGTAGGCAGCTGACAAAAAAATCCCCCATCAGCAATTCTCCAGGGTTACCATGCATGAACGACACACACACACAGAGAGACAGAGAGACAGAGAGACAGAGAGACAGAGAGACAGAGAGAGAGAGAGAGAGAGAGAGAGAGAGAGAGAGAGAGAGAGAGAGAGAGAGAGAGAGAGAGAGAGAGAGAGAGAGAGATCCATGGCCTTTGCAGTGGCTTGTGGCCCATCTCTTTAACAGCTCCTCTGGGCTTTAGTGGTTTGTTTCCAGCGACACAGATACTTCATCCCAGACACAACACAACATAGGGACACAACACAGAGAGACAACACAGAGACACAATACAGAGTGACAACAGAGAGACACCACACAGAAACACAACACAGGGACACAACACAAAGAGGCCAAAGCTACTGGCTGCCATCTCTCAAATGGCACCCTATTCCTTATATAAAGCACTACTTTTGACTGGGGCCCTGGTAAAAAGTTGTGCACTATGTAATGAATAGGGTGCAATTTGAGACACATGCACAGACTCCCACAGTAGCAGAGAGGATCTAAATAGTCAATAAAATCTAATCAAATAAAATAACATTTTATTAGTCGCATACACATATTTAGCAGATGTTATTGCGGGTGTAGTGAAATGCTTGTGTTCCTAGCTCCAAAAGTGCTAGTGTAGATTTGTCACTATTACCTGGAGCATGGTATGTAAAGGGCCTACACATGACATCACTATAGAGAGCAGTTGGAATGAAAAGGCAGATCACTACAGAGGAAGAGGTCTAAACTAAACAGATGTCAGACTAAACAGGCTTTGGTAGATTTTTTTTCACACAAGAAAATACAAAACAATGTGATCAGAGTTTAAAAGGAAAACTAAAAGAGCATGTGCAGGAAAGGTAGAAAACCCTGAGAGGCTTGTAAACTACCTCCCCATTTCAAATTATTATGGAATAAATGTAAATGTAAACAAGTAGTAAATAGATGTAAACAAGATGTAAATATATGTAAGCAAGATGTAAATAGATGTAAACAAGATGCAAATAGATGCAAACAAAGGCAGGAGGGTTTCAGTGGGACTGCGGGCAGGTCTACTTTATAGGGAATAGGGTTGCATTTGGGTCACAGTCCTACTGGTCTGCTCTGTCTCACCACCAGGCTGGTCTATGTTACTTCTGCCCCGTCACTCTGGCTGCATCGACCCAGGATTGATCCCTTCTGCCTGGGACAAACGGGAGGCTGCTCTGGGACAGACAAGCAGCATGACCATAGTGGAGGTCAAGGGGGCAGCCCCCCAGTCCCTCTGCTCTCTTTTCAACTATTATGCATTTCCACTGTTATTGATTGTCCCTAGACAGCACAGACAGACTGTGGTTCCTAATTAAAAGGCTATACTGCTGGCTGCTATAACCGTTCCTTTATTCCTAGTCAGTAGATTGAACAGGGTTGATGTGTGTTGTGATCAGGCCCAGCAGCCCAAGGGCTCCACTGTAGTGTTTCAACTTCAACCAACCGCGGGAATTTAAAAACAATCAAACACGCTCAGAGGGCCTGCTGGGTTAGGGATTGTTGTTTAGAGAATGAATATTCCCAATGTGAGTCGAGATGTGTTCTGAAAATCAACAATATTTTTTAAGACTCACATTTCCCCATCCAAGACATGAGCCCATAGTGAGAGAGAGAAAACGAGAGAGAGCAAGAGAGAGAGAGAGAGAGAGAATGTCTCTGTCCCAGAGTGCAACAGCAGCAGTGTGGCAACATGGCTTTAACCCAGAGAAACTCATCCAGAGATCCAGAGAAACTGGGACAACATGAATTTTAGATGCCTGCCGTGAAAAACAAAAAGAAGCATCTGAACTGAGAAGCAGGAGAAGATGAAGGAGGGAAGTCTCCCAGAAGCCATCTCCACTGAGCTGAGCAGAGCTAAACAGAGATCTGATGTTAATGTTAGTGGTAAATCAACCCCAACTCTCCTGATTGATACGGAGCTATTCCCTCTAGATCTGATACAACCACACATCTATCTATGATCTATCTATCTACAGACAACCCACCACAGGGCTGTTGTAACAGTAGACGCTTGTTTCAAATATGTCAGCCAGCTTTTGGTCTTTTGAAAATAATTTATCTTGACGAAAGTAACATCATGAAAGAGACATGCATACTGACACAACATCTGTTTTCATCCAGAGATGTGGAGCTGTGATGTCTGTTTCTTCACGTCAGACCCTAGCTCTCTCAGTCCCAAATGACACCCTATTCTCTACATAGTGCACTTCTTTAGATGAGAGCCCTGGTCAAAAGAAGTGGACTATATAGGGAAAAGAGTGCCATTTGAGATGCAATCACACTCACAGTCCGGCCCAGCCAATGGGGAGAAGGGGGATGTTAATATGTGACATACCATTGGCATGTTTACATGTTGTAACCATTATTTTCTGGCAGTGTCATCAGAACCTCCAGACTGATGACAGTTGTCTACTTCCTGGGTGAAGAGCTGACACAAGCTGAAATATGTCTGTCCATTCCTCAGACACGTTCTGAATGTCTATGTCTTCAGGTAAATGTTTAACTTAATTCTATGAAGCTCAAATTCCACAAGACAACAGGACAGAAGTCTCCCAAGCTGTAACGTGTGATCAACCATGTCCTCATCACCTCAATATGCCTTTTAATGGGAATTGAAAGATCATGGCCCAACTAAGTACATCTAGTAAATGTGGCTGAAGGTTTCAATTTGCCTCAGGCAAAAAACATCAACATCAGTAACACGTTTGTTGCGAGAAAATAAACTGCTTTTCTCTGCAAAACATTGATTTGGGGGAAAAACTAGCAGCATGAAGCCCAAACAGGGACTGTGGTGTTCCATTGTGGTTAGTTCCAGAACGTTGCTCAATGAAAATTATAAGAGGCTGCACAGTGTTGGTTTCCAAGGCTGATTTTGTGCTTAGCCTGGGATCTATCCCAATGGTACCCTATTCCCTATCTAGTGCACTACTTTTGACCAGAGACCTATGGACCTTGTTCAAAAGTAGTGCACTATATAGGGAATAGGGTTCTATTTGGGACACGACCCTGGTATTTTCTCTGTAATGCCGGTCAAAGGCTACTAATCCAGACAGGTATGTAGCGCTACAGGGGGCAGGGCGCATTAAAAAGTTTCCTTTACTAAGAAGCATTATGACCCAGAAACATAACAGATACAGACAGACCAGGCTTGTTCCCCTAATGGCACCCTATTCCCTATTTAGTGAACTACTAAATATGGACCCAGGTCAAATGTAGTGCAATATATAAGGAATAGGGTTCCATTTGGGATGTAGGCCAATACATACTGGATTTCTGACCATTCAACTCTGCTCCCAGTGTCACGCCCTGATCTGTTTCACCTGTCCTTGTGATTGTCTCCACCCCCTCCAGGTGTGGCTTATTTTCCCTGGTGTATTTATGCCTGTGTTTCCTGTCTCTCTGTGCCAGCTCATCTTGTATGTTCAAGGCAACCAGAGTGTTTTTCCCATGTGCCTGCGTTTCTATTCTCTCTTACTAGTACTCCCGGTTTTGACCTTTGCCTGTTTTTCTGGACTCCATTCCCGCCTGCCTGACCATTCTGCCTGCCCTGACCTCGAGCCTGCCTGACATTTTGTACCTCTGGAACTCTGAACTGGTTTTGACCTTTTGCCTGTCCACGACCATTCTCTTGCCTACCCCTTTGTATTGTTAATAAACACCTTGGACTCTAACCATCTGCCTCCTGCGTCTGGGTCTCGCCTTGTGCTCTTATACCCAAACTGTATAGACTATCAAGCAGCATGACATCTTAAACAGACACGCAAGTACAGACACTGCTTTGTCATGTTTAGACAACAGGACATAAGCCATGTGACAAACAGTAACCTGAGATTAGTCACATCACTATTACTGATTTACATTTAGATTTCAACTTAAATCAAGGAAAATATAAAGATGAGAAATAGTGATCCTTACACTGAGACTGAGTGCTTAGACTTGAATGCACGGGCGGTCCTTATGAATATGGGGCTGTCGTTGTCTGCATCCCAAACGGCACACTATTCTCTATATAGGGAGCCATTTCAAACACACTTTTATATTACTGCAGCAGCAAGGTCACTGGGGCTGGTCTCCTGGGGCCGTGTAGATTAATAAAGCTGGTACACTAACACAGTTAGGCTACACATCACAATGTTACTGTAGGCCCTACTGCATCATCTAAAACACTTACTGTAGGCCTACTACATCATCTAAAACACTTACTGTAGGCCTACTGCATCATCTAAAACACTTACTGTAGGCCTACTGCATCATCTAAAACACTTACTGTAGGACTACTACATCATCTAAAACACTTACTGTAGGCCTACTACATCATCTAAAACACTTACTGTAATTCTACTGCATCATCTAAAACACTTACTGTAGGCCTACTGCATCATCTAAAACACTTACTGTAGGACTACTGCATCATCTAAAACACTTACTGTAGGCCTACTGCATCATCTAAAACACTTACTGTAGGCCTACTGCATCATCTAAAACATGTACTGTAGGCCTACTGCATCATCTAAAACACTGTTACTGTAGGACTACTGCATCATCTAAAACACTTACTGTAGGACTACTGCATCATCTAAAACACTTACTGTAGGACTACTGCATCATCTATAACACTGTTACTGTAGGCCTACTGCATCATCTAAAACACTGTTACTGTAGGCCTACTGCATCATCTATAACACTGTTACTGTAGGCCAGCTGCATCATCTATAACAATGTTACTGTAGGCCAGCTGCATCATCAATCACACCGTTACTGTAGATCTACTGCATCATCTATAATACTTACTGTAGGCCAGCTGCATCATCTATAACACTGTTTCTGTAGGGTAGCTGCATCATCAATCACACTTACTGTAGGCCTACTGCATCATCTATAACACAGTTACTGTAGGCCTGCTGCATCATCAATCACACTGTTACTGTAGGGCAGCTGCATCATCAATCACACTGTTACTGTAGATCTACTGCATCATCTATAACACTGTTACTGTAGGCCTACTGCATCATCTATAACACTTACTGCAGGCCTACTGCATCATCTATAACACTGTTACTGTAGGTCTACTGCATCATCTATAACACTTACTGTAGGCCTACTGCATCATCTATAACACTTACTGCAGGCCTACTGCATCATCTATAACACTGTTACTGTAGGTCTACTGCATCATCTATAACACTTACTGCAGGCCTACTGTATCATCAATCACACTGTTACTGTAGGACTACTGTATCATCAAACATACTGTTACTGTAGTTCTACTGCATCATCAATCACACTGTTACTGTAGTCCTACTGCATCATCAATCACATTGTTACTGTAGGACTACTGCAGCATCTATCAGTAGCAGCCTCTGATCCATCCATCAGCCAGCCATCCCTCACCTTGTCAGCCACCCTGTAAAACAGATGTGGGATATGAAGTGTGGCAACGTGCCAGCTGCCACCCAGAGACACCACCAGCCAGGCAGAATGGTGATGGGGCTCTGCGGTGGCTGACCAAAATCATAATCATATTCTAGATGACTAGTTCTCTGACCTAGTCAGTAATATCAATAATATGCTAATGTGAATACACTGTCACGATCGTCGTCAGGGTGGAAATGACCGGACCAAGGTGCAGCGTGGTGAGCGTACATTTTCCTTTATTTTTAAATGTCGCCAACAAAACAAGAAACAACAAAAAAACAAACGTGAAGCTGACTAGGGCTATACAGGCCACTAACACAGACAACTACCCACAACTAAGGTGGCAAAACAGGCTGCCTAAGTATGATTCCCAATCAGAGACAACGATAGACAGCTGTCCCTGATTGAGAATCATACCCGGCCAAAACATAGAAACAGAAAACATAGAAATAAAGAAACTAAAATGCTCACCCTAGTCACACCCTGGCCTAACCAAAATAGAGAATAAAAGCCTCTCTATGGCCAGGGCGTGAAAGGACCGCCCCCCAAATGTGCGGACTCCGGCCGCAAAACCTGACTCTATAGGGGAGTGTCTGGGTGGGAATCTACTTCGGTGGCGGCTCCGGTGCGGGACGCAGACCCCGCTCCACCTCTGGCTCCCCCCACTTTGGTGGCGCCTCTGGACTGGGGACCCTCGCTGCAGGCCCCGGACTGGGGGCCCTCGTTGCAGGCCCCGGACTGGTGACCCTCGCTGCAGGCCCCGGACTGGGGGCCCTCGCTGCAGGCCCCGGACTGGGGACCCTCGCTGCAGGCCCCGGACTGGGGACCCTCGCTGGCGGCTCCGGACTGGGGACCGTCGCTGGAGGCTCCGGACTGGGGACCGTCGCTGGAGGCCCCGGACTGGAGGCTGTCGCTGCAGGCTCCGGACCGCGGATAAATACTGGAGGCTTCGTGCCATGGATCCTTATTGCAGGCTCCGGGCCATGGACCATCACTGGAGGCTTCGTGCCATGACTCATCACTGGAGGCTTCGTGCCATGGATCATCACTGGAGGCTTCGTGCCATGGATCATCACTGGAGGCTTCGTGCCATGGATTACCACTGGAGGCTTTGTGCCATGGATCATCACTGGAGGCTTCGTGCCATGGATCATCACTGGAGGCTTCGTGCCATGGATCATCACTGGAGGCTTCATGCCATGGATCATTACTGGAGGCTTTGTGCCATGGATCATCACATAGAGTGAGGAGACATATGGGCAGTCTGGTACGTGGAGCTGCCACAGGGCTCACCAGGCTGGGAGGCACAGGAGGCCTTGTCCTTGGCAGAGGCACCGGATACACTGGGCCGTGGAGGCGCACTGGAGGTCTCGAGCTTAGAGCTGGCACAACCCATCCTGGCTGGGTGGTTATCTTCACCCTGCAAATGCGGGGCGCTGGCACAGGACGCACTGGGCTATGCAGACGTACCGGAGACACAGTGCGCAGAGCTGGCGCAGGATATACTGGGCCGAGGAGGATCACTGGAGGTGCGTTGGTGGTGGCAAGTTCTGTCACGGCCGTTGAATGCAGTGGACCAAGGTGCAGCGTTGTGAGCGTACATTTTCTTTATTTATATGAAAAGACGCCGAACAAAACAATAAACACTACAAAACAAACCGTGAAGCTTAAGGCTATGTGTCACAAACAAAGTCAACTTCCCACAAAGACAGGTGGGAAAAAGGGCTACCTAAGTATGGTTCTCAATCAGAGACAACGATAGACAGCTGTCCCTGATTGAGAACCCTACCCGGCCAAAACATAGAAATACAAATAATACAACATAGAATACCCACCCCAAATCACACCCCGACCAAACCAAATAGAGACATAAAAAGGATCTCTAAGGTCAGGGCGTGACAATACACTGTGTACTGGTCCCTGATCTTAGCATTATTGGGTTTCAGAGAAGCACTTTATGAACATGATGTGTTAATGAACTGCTGGGACAAACTACAGGTGAAGAACAGACTGCTGATTGCTGATCAAAACAGGTTTTTTGTTTTTTTTGTCCCTACACTCCCTCAATGGTCATTTTGCTCCCCCTATGGTCATTTACCCCCACCCCCTCAACAGACTTTACTCTGCCTTATTTATTCATCACTGCTACAGTTGTTATTGTACATAGTATATAGTGCTATTTATATTCATATTGTTGTTGTTTTTATTACCATTTAGATCATTTTAATTCACTTAGTCCTGCATCTTGGTACTCGAAGCCTAAGATTTTCACTGTACCCAGCAATCACACCTGCAACCCTGTACATGTGACTATTAAACACTGAATCTGAATGTTGCTAAGTGAAAAAGTACTGATTAATCTCACCCCTCATTAAACAATCAAATACCTGGGTAGTATTCACTAGAAACCAAACAGAAGAAAACAGACCTGAACTTTTCCAATAAGAAACGTTAATTTTTGTTTACAAAACTTTTTCCGTTGCGAAACGTTTTGCTACCCTGCTGAATGAAACCCACCTAGAGGGGAGACTTAATTCATTATGACACGTTATCTTATTTACAGCTTTATTCAGACTGGCTTCTATAGAGAAGATAAACGAGCTAACCAGGCTTAATGAGCTGAGATGATGGAAGGTGGCACCGTGGGGCAGGATACTGCCTTATAGCATCACAACACAGTGTTGTAGCATCTGTCTGATAGGAGGTTCATTATTCTCCTCCACGGGACAGTGTACAGTTGATGTGTCAGAATGGAGTTTAGCCCTTTAAGACCCAGGAGTGGTGTTCCATCATCTAGGTTGCATCCCAAATGGCACCCTATTCTCTATACTGTAGTGTACAGTACTACTTTTGACCAGGGCCCATAGTGCACTATATAGGGTGCCATTTGGGACATAGCCTAGTCTAGATCGAGGGATGGCCAACTTCAGTTCTCAGCCATATTTAACCTTTTATTTAACTAGGCAAGTCTGTTAAGAACAAATTATTTTTCACAATGACAGCCTAGGAACAGTGGGTTAACTGCCTTGTTCAGGGGCAGAACGACAGATTTTTTACTTGTCAGGTCGGGGATTTGATCTAGCAACCTGCCCCCCAAAATACCCTAGTTATTCATAACACTAGCTAGATTCAACATGCCAGTCCATATGTTCAGGATGCATGTACACATCAAGATAATGTGTACAAGGTTTTTACAAGGCCTCATACGATAGATCACTATGGTCGAGTTCCTTCCCAAATACATTGCAAATGCATGCAAGATCTTACAATTCCTGGATAGGTACTGTATTTTTAACATGTCAGCTAACCACATCATATGATATCACCATCTGATGCCCGACTGCATAGTCGATGACGACGACATAGCACTCAACCATTGGTTGACTCAATGCAACGCCTGCAAATCTAGTCGGGCAGGAACTTGACCTATATCTCTCTTCCCCTCCTACTCCACATCTTCCTACTCCTCCTTTCATCCACTCATCATTGTCAACCTGATCCTACTTGACTCTGCTCTCTGTCTCTCCACGTCTCTCTCTCCATTGTTCTGTAATCAGACTGGTCTCTGTTCAGAGCCCTGACCCTCTGAATCATTCATTCATACATACAGGAGAGACACGATTAGCATTATATTAGCATTATGCTAAAATGTTCCCTCCATCCCACTGTCTCTCTCCAATTTAGATCGTGCTGCTACGGTATGTGTTCATCCAACCTCAAGTGAACTGTGGGGATATGAATCACAGACAGATGCAGCCCTGCACACTCATATGTTGCATACAAAATAGCACTCTATTCTCTTTATAGTATACTGGTCAAAAGTAGTCCACTGTATAAGGAATAGGGTGCCATTTGGGATGCATACTACATCTCTACCCTAGCCTGCCTGTGTCTGTTTTCCATTACAGCAATCACCTTTTTAGATTCCATTTTTGCTCTTTAACAATCCCTAATTGAGTGTTATGCTATCCATTCTAGTTCTCATATACTGTAGTTTGTCCTGCCTGATGACAGAGACGTGTTAATGGAACCATTAGTTAGAGGACAGGAGACATTACTCAGAAGGAAATATAATGTTCTCGATGCAGAACTGTTCACTATCATACACACTGTCTCGTCATACCAGGGGCACATTAAAAACACACCTCCTGACATGCAGCACTAAAAACCATCACATGAAACACAGTAGGTTCACACATGGAACTCTATTCCTATAGTTCACTACTTTTGACCATAGGGCTCTGGTCAAACATAGTGCACTATATAGGAAATAGGGTGCCATTTGAGACTCAACTACAATTTCCACTTCTACAAGGAGTTGATGGATGATGGTTAATAAAGACAGATTTTCCATCCAACACATCTCTCTACAAATGAAAGCTATCATATGAAACAACTATAGCCTAGTAGGAATAATATTTCACCATTTACCCAGATATATTAGACAGGAAGACTAAGAGGCCAAATGGGAACTATTAGTGAAATATGATGATTGAATGGACTGGTTCCATCTTATATACACGTCTATGTCAAATCAATCAATGAAATGTATTTTGTAAAGCCATTATAACATCAGCATATATTGAAGACATAGCCATGTTATTGCACTACAGAGGAATCTTCCCCATTGAAAATGATCACAATTTAGTCTCAATTTCACACTGAGTGCCAAGTTCAACTCCACTAAGCTGAAGGCTGTTGACAGATTGGTCCATCTCCTGTAAACATTCATATCATGTTTCCAATCTGAGCTACTGCCATCCCTGGCGTCCATATGGTCATGATAATGGATTGTAATGTGGTGGCTGATAAAGTATTGTGGAAGAGCTATGCTCACCACAGAGCAAAAGGGTCAAGTAAGTCTGTGAACACCATGGCATGAGTCTGCATCTGATGCAGAGGGGCTGTAGAGACGTGTCAGTGTGCTGGGGCTATCTGGTGTGTTTCTTGTTCCCCTGGTGATGACAGAGCATACAGGTGGAATGGGTCCAGCAGCCAGACCACACAAATCTCTGCCCTGTACCTGCTACAGACAAACAGACACATGCATGAACACACAGACAGACAGACAGACATACAGACAGAGACAGACAGACACACCCCACTGGGCACAGATGTCAGTTTAACATCTAGTTTTGATTTACATTTGGTTGAGTTGTCAACTAACGTGAATTCAACGTGAAATCAACAACAAATGTCACCATGTCATGTAGGTTAAAAACTTGGGTGAAAAAAATATGAAATGCCCTTACATTGATGACTTTTTACAAATTCTATCAGTTTTCCCACCTTCATTCAACGTCACTTTTATTTTGGGGTTGAAATCACGTGGAAACAAGGTTGGTTCAACCAGTTTTTGCCCAGTGCGACACCTTCTTTGGTCCCATCCACCACATCAGACCCACCTTCTGTGGTCCCATCCACCACATCAGACCGGGGCACCATGTATCTGATCTGTGTGTTCTAAATATTGCAAATGGGTCATGTTATGTTAGTTGTCATCTTCAGATGTTGAAGTGTTGTCTAACAAGCACAAACTCAATGAGGAAACAGTCACACTCCATAAGAGTTCAGAGTAATGCCTCAATCCCTAATAAGAATGAACCCCATCTCTAATAACACCCTATCTGTAATCTCTAGTTACATGGTCTCTAGACTACAATATCAGACCTGTACAGAACAGAACACATGCAGCAGCAGCAACCCCCGTTTTGCCAGGCATCGAGTCATCCACTGAGACCCGTACCCTTTATTATGGTGCTACAATGTAGCGCTCTGTGCGTGTTGATGATGTTGTGTTACATGTGTAAAATGCTGTTTCTGAAATGGTTTATATTTCCTTACCAGGTTGAGCACAGTCTCCACGATATCCCTGTTGCTAACCTCCCCCACCTGGATCAATCCGATCAGAACCGCGAATTTCGTCTTGATATTCCGGATGGGCACCTGCGGGTTGATTATCCCGCCCGGTAGAACCATAGAACCCGAGCCAGATACCATTATTTTCCCGGTACCAGAGCACCCTTGCTGCCCATGACCCGGGGGGATTTCATGGTCCGAAAGAGACACAGCACCCGGCATCTTCACCGCCGGCCTCTCACTTGTCATGTCCTTTCAACCAGATCGATATCACCTGCTTTAATCGCTGTTCAACTGCATCAATTAATTAGGATACAAAATAGAATATTCTGGAAGAACCTGACGAAAGGGAAACCCCTATATTGTTTACATCCACTCTCTCTGCCGTGCCCGAATAGGAACCGCAATCTGGTAATAATTTATTGAGGGTAGAACGAGCAGTGTCCTTCCCTGTACACAGACGTTTTCTGTTAATCTGAACAGATTGAAGCTGAACAGCGCCGCAACCGCTGCAGGGTCTCTAGGCTATGGCTCGGTCATGTTGCCCCCTGCCTGCGGGAAGAAGCGCGTCACATGAGGTGTATGTAATCTTAGGAGAGAATACTTTAAAGGGATTCAACAAAGCCTTTACAGTTGAATTGATTGTGAATCAGTCCATTTTTGTGGTTGTATTGCTGTCTAAATTTAATTCATCAAAGCAGTAGCCAATAGAAGGGAGGAAAATATTACTCAAAAGCTTTTTAGTGAAAGTGCCAGTAACACAATAGAGAAAGCACTTTATTAAAGATTACATTGTGAAAAGCTTTGCGGGTAGTTTGAATAATTGTTTTATTACAGGTAGCCTAAATACAAGTGGCACTCTATTTCTCTTTATAGTCCACTAGGCTCTGGTCAAACTTGCACTAAATAGGGTGCCGTTTGCGACTAATTTTCTGAGTTATACGAGTCATACAATGGGAGGACACAACTCTTAACATTTCAGACAGCTTCACCGTAGTATATCATTCATTCTATTGAACAGTTTAACCATTACTGCACCAAATGTTGGAAATAAAAAATACGGAATTACTGTACCTTTCCTTTTTTAATTGAAATCAGAAAGAGAAGACACGCACGCACGCACACAAACACAGACAGCATTACTGCACTGTCAGAGCTAGAAACACAAGCATTTCGCTACACCCGCAATAACATCTGCTAAACATGTGTATGTGATTTAATTTGATTTGACACACACACACACACGCGCGCGCGCACACACACACACACACACACACACACACACACACACACACATCAGAGTAAGACTGTCTACTTGTCTTTTATTTCATTATGTAAATAGGACTCCTGGTGTCTCGCAGCTCATTGAACAGTCCGTAGATGTGGAAGTGACCTTGGAGAGTCTTCCTGCAGAACCACAGAAGAACAGAAATAACAGGTTTGGGGGAAGTTACTTATATTGTGTTCCCAATGGCACTCTATTTCCTATATAGTGCACCTCTTTGGACCAGGGCCCATAGGGCTCTGGTCAAAAGTAGTGTACTATGTAGGGAATAGGGGCCACTTGGGACGGGATCCTGGTCAAAGTAATGCACTATATAGGGAATAGAGTGGCATTTGGGACGCCAAATAAATCTGTAACCTTATGAATCCAGTCTGTTTGATGAAGCTGTATTGTTCAGAAATCAGATGATGCTATCTAGTGGATAAATTAATACATTATTTCAGTGAATATGGGAGGAAACTATATATATGGCCCAATCCCAATCAACCCCTAGAACAGGGGTGTCAAACTTCATTCCACGGAGGGCCGAGTGTCTAGGGGTTATTGATTTTTCCTTTCAATTCAGACCTAGACAACCAGGTGAGGGGAGTTCCTTACTCATTGTTGACCTTAACCAATCAAGTACAAAGGAGGAGCGAAAACCCGCAGACACTTGGCCCTCCGTGGAATTAGTTTGACACGTGTGCACTAGAACCATACCCTATGCACTTGATTGGTGTATGCAGTATGGTGAAACATGCACCTAGCCTATCAGAGTGCAAGTTGGAGCTATTACCATATTTCCCTGCCTGTAAAATCCTCTCATATCGTCACAAGTGCACAGGGCATAGGGTCTAGGGGTCAATTTGGGATAAGCCATCTTTTGTGATCCCGCCATCATTAATCGGATTATTTCAATAAAACATATTACATATGTATGAAACACAAATAAAAAATGAACAACCCTGAGTTGAGAGATCAACAGACTGAAGGTTGTAATACACAGTATGACCACCAGGGAGCAACAACATCCTGTAAATAATAAATAATAATCATAATTTGGTGGGTGCTTATATTTGTCCTATTTCCACATGCATAAGTGTGTATTAATACACGTGAGATTTGTAAATAGTTTTTTTTACATATCCTAACTTCCCCTGAGACACCCTCGGAGACTGGGGTCACAGCCAGGGTCTGCCATTATCAACGGCGATCCTGGAGAAATTAGGGTTAAGTGCCTTGCTCAAGGGCACATCGGCAGTTTTGTCTTCCACCCTCTAATAAAAACTGGGTGCTATTTAAAGGAAATATTTCAAGTTTGGTTTCACTCTGATTCCATTCCACTATGTGCTCCCAGGCCTCACTAGTCATTGTGTTCTTTTTTATTTATTTCATTTTTTAAACTCTGTTTTCTCCCCAATTTCGCGGTATCCAATTGGGAGTTACAGTCTTGTCTCATCGCTACAACTCCCGTACGGACTCGGGAGAGGCAAAGGTCGAGAGCTGTGTGACCTCCAAACACAACCCAACCAAGCCGCACTGCTTCTTGACACAATGCCCATGTAACGGATGTGAAATGGCTAGCTAGTTAGCGGTGGTGCGCGCTAATAGCGTTTCAATCGGTTACGTCACTCGCTTTGAGACCTTGAAGTAGTGGTTCCCCTTGCTCTGCAAGAGCCGTGGCTTTTGTGGAGCGATGGGTAACAATGCTTCATGGGTGACTGTTGTTGATGTGTGCAGAGGGTCCCTGGTTCGCGCCCGGGTCGGGGCGGGGGGACGCCATATAGTTATACTGTTACATTGATGCTGTTGACCCGGATCACTGGTTGCTGCGGAAAAGGAGGAGGTCGAAAGGGGGGTGAGTGTAACGGATGTGAAATGGCTAGCTAGTTAGCGGTGGTGCGCGCTAATAGCGTTTCAATCGGTTACGTCACTCGCTTTGAGACCTTGAAGTAGTGGTTCCCCTTGCTCTGCAAGGGCCGCGGCTTTTGTGGAGCGATGGGTAACGATGCTTCGTGGGTGGCTGTTGTCTATGTGTGCAGAGGGTCCCTGGTTCGCGCCCGGGTCGGGGCGAGGGGACGTACTAAAGTTAAACTGTTACACCCACTTAACCCGGAAGCCAGCCGCACCAATGTGTCAGAGGAAACACAGTGCCCCTGGCAACCATGTCAGCGTGCACTATACCCAGTCGCTATTGCGCGAATGGACAAGGACATCCCTGCCGGCCAAACCCGGACGACGCTAGGACAATTGTTGCCGCCCCATGGGTCCTCCGGCTGCGACAGAGCCTGGACTCTAACCCAGAATCTCTAGTGGCACAGCTAGCACTGCAATGCAGTGTCTTAGACCACTGCGCCACTCGGGAGGCCCCGGTCATTGTGTTCTTAACAGAAATAGGGCCTCTAGTCCAATCCTGTCTTGTCCTATTTGTGTAGCATGTGACTCTGGACACCAACTCACTGCCTAGCATGCTGCTCTAAGGAGACCAGGGGTTAGAACCCTTCTATGGCTAATATAGCTCTAACTTGTCCTGGTCTAAGAGTGAGTGGGAGTGTCTGTTCTGACGGAGTGTGCACGGGAGAGAGATTCTGACAGACTGGGTGTTGACTTACTTGACTTATTCCTTTCAGCTCCTAGTGGAGCAAAGAGCCTCGACGGTGCTCATCTCCAGCTAACTCTGTTCTGGGCGGTTTTCTTGACCTCATTCCAGGCGTTTTTTGCCTTCTTCATCTCTTCCTCATTCATCCTTCTCCATGTCTTCTTTAGGCGGCCTGTGACTGTGTGTGGTGTTGTGGTATGCGGGAGAGAGGTATGTAAACATGATCTGGTATATTGTTGCTGGCGGTGTCCCTGACATCACATGGGTGTTCTCTATGGTGTGGAACAGCTATGTGGGGTCAGGGGTGAAAGGTCATTAGAATGCTGGGAGGCCAGTAGATTGTTATAGATGGTCTTTTTTTGGTTTGGTTAATTCAAATTCCCTGAAGATAAGTTGACTGAGAACAAAATCTCATTTACTGCAACAACCTGGGGAAAAGTTACAGGGGAGAGGGAGAGGAGGGGTGATGAATGAACCAATTCAAAGCTGGGGATTATTAGGTGGCCATGATGGAAATTTTGCCAGGACACCGGGGTTAACTGTTACGATAAGTGCCATGGATCTTCAGTGACCACAGAGTCACCACACCTGTTTAACGTCCCATCTGAAAGACGGCACCCTACACAGGGCAATGTTCCCAATCACTACCCTGGGGTATTAGGATCTGTTTTTTGCTTATTTTTACCAGAAGTAAGATTGACTGGCCCTCCAACACCCCTTTTAGCAGCATCTGGTCTCCCATCCAGGGACCGACCAAGATTGACCCTGCTTAGCTTGATGCAAGCCAGCAGTGGGATGCAGGGTGGTATAGAGTAAAGGCTTAGAATGCATCCCACATGGCACCAAACCAGGGCTTTGGTCAAAAGTAGTGCACTATGTAGGGAATAGGGTTCCATTTGAGATGTGAAATAGAGAACACACCATGTGAGGTGAGGTGTTGACTAGCAGGAACATACAACTCTGAAAATAAAGAAACTGCAAGTGAAGTGGAAAGAGAGCGACTTTCAATTAAGCAAATTCCCTTAGAGCAATTAAGTTTCTATTCTAATCCATTCTAATTGCATTTGTCTGTGTAAAAATAATAAACACTCAATATAAACGTTTCATAAACATATTTTACGTTGTTTAATTAAAAAATCTTGTCTCTGGAACTAAACTGAAGCTCAGTCCAGCCAGCTCTCTACAGCAGGTCTGGAGATCAAACCTGAGTCACATGGGCTCCGTCCCAAATGGCATCCTATTCCCTATATAGTGCACTACTTTTGATCAGAGCCCTATGGGGGTTCTGGTAAAAAGTGGTGCACTATATAGGAAATAAGGTGCCATTTAGGATGCAGATTATTTTCAACCTTAAACACTAAGGTCATATAGAATAACATTACAGCCATTCAGACACACACAGCACTGTTAAAGCCCAGTAAAACCAGCTTACAGATTAGTACCGTATGAATTACAATAACAATGATGCAATGCTGGAATCAATATTTAAGTTGTAGCATTAAGCCTTTCAAATATACAGTATATACAGCTAGTATGCTTGCATGTATGTTTTCACACACACAGATATATACAGACACATGCGTGCACACACAGCATATCTAACATAAAGCATTACATTTTACATGAATAAAATAACATACAGCTTCCCAGAAGCTTTGAAGAGCTTAAATGTCCTAGACATAACTGTAATACTAAATACTAATGGACATTGGGAGCGTCATTCTGTTCTCCTTTCGGTCATAATAATACAAATAAAAATAATAATAGGTTAATTATAATAATTTTATAATAACATCATAATAACGTCTTAATAACATCCAGCACCTAAGGAGGTCTTCTTGTGTCATTGTGCAGAGTCCAGAGATGCTCCATACTCTTTTTGGTCTCTGTGTTCTGGCATCACATTTCAAGACAGACCAACATGAATATTAGCCGTGCACAGTAACAGTAGATCACCTGCTGGGGTTCAACAAACGGTGGTGATTAAACATCGTCTGGAAATAAATAGAAAATGACGACTGATGTTCGTCGGTCAGATGCGATAGGGCGGCCACCCACTGGTTTTAACCATCGTCAGCATGGTCTATTTGATACTTTAGCGCTGCAGCTCTGCCTATTGGCTTCAGGACTCTATGAATATATGAATATATACTCCTCTAGCACCAGACATGGTTGGCAGGCCATGGAAGGGATGGATGGGTCTAGCACCAGACATGGTTGGCAGGCCATGGAAGGCATGGATGGGTCTAGCACCAGACATGGTTGGCAGGCCATGGAAGGCATTGATGGGATAGCTCCAGACATGGTTGGCAGGCCATGGAAGGGATGGATGGGATAGCTCCAGACATGGTTGGCAGGCCATGGAAGGCATGGATGGGTCTAGCACCAGACATGGTTGGCAGGCCATGGAAGGCATGGATGGGATAGCTCCAGACATGGTTGGCAGGCCATGGAAGGGATGGATGGGATAGCTCCAGACATGGTTGGCAGGCCATGGAAGGGATGGATGGGATAGCTCCAGACATGGTTGGCAAGCCATGGAAGGCATGGATGGGATAGCTCCAGACATGGTTGGCAGGCCATGGAAGGGATGGATGGGTCTAGCACCAGACATGGTTGGCAGGCCATGGAAGGCATGGATGGGTCTAGCTCCAGACACCATTTAGTCTAGTGTAACAGACGTCACTGTGCTTCCTTGGTATAGCTTCCTCACTCACAAATCCTTACTGGACCAGCATCTTGACAATGTCTTAGCCAACTACGCTACCAAAAAGTTAGCAGTTCGATAGCACAAGTGGAGACATTTCAGGCTGGGGAGTGAGGTTACAAATCCAACTCGGTTACACTAGTTCTAGGCTAAGCCAGGTTGGATGTAGTTCCCTCCAGGTATGTGTGGGTCTAGCTCTATGGACGGAAGACTCTAATGTCAGATCTTGGTCTCTGGCCCCTCTGTGCTGATTGGTTGGAAGGAGTTGCGAATGCGAGCAGCTTCAGCAGCACAGAGGTGACCAAAGGCCTTGTTGTACCACTCTGGACTCCTCCCCCTGGATCAACAACAACAACATGGTCAGGTTCAAACACATCCAACAACTACAACAATAACAACTACACAATCTTCTGAAAAGAATTAACTATATTTATACAGTATATGCTAAGGTATGTTAGGTGTGGACTCACTTGAGGTCCACCCTGCAGATGTGAGTGAGTCTGGATTTCCCAGAGCCGCAGGGTTCTAGAAGGTAGTTGGACTCTAGAACCACGGCCCTCACCCCACCGACCCGGGGACAGTCCTCATGTTCTACAGACACACACACCAATGCACACGTCCCCTTGGGAAGGTCAGTCCTCCATGACCTACAGAAAGACAGAAAGAGACAAAGAGAGACAGAAAGAGACAGACAGAGTCAGCTTCATTCAGTACAGACAGGTAGAACAGACAGGGCTTTATGTTGATGTGTGCTCTACAGAAACAAAAAACATAGCATTTAACATGCTCTTGGGTATTCACCTTTCCTCTAAGTTGAAATGTAAATGTCAAAATTCTAAATACAAAGACGCACACGCAAACCCACACACTCACCGTAGGACCAGGAAGTCTCTGCTGGGGTGTGGGGGCATGCGGTTGAGGACATAGTGGAACATCTCAGTGTATCTGTCCAGAGTCTCAGCTACCTTCCACTGTAGCAGGTCCACATCCCACAGGTGGCGCTCTCGCAGCACGCGGTTCAACAAAACCGAGGGAGGGGCCTCCACTTCTACCGCCACACGCCACCGCCGCAAAGGGTTCCCATCACCCACCTTCTTACAGTAGAGCTCAGTGTTGTCTGAGCTGGTGCAGGACACCCAGCCCTTAGCCTTCTCTCTGGCCTCCTTCAGGAGCTCCTGCAGCCTGCTCTCTACGTAGTTCTGGTACAGGTTCTGCGGTCTGGTCTCTGAGTGTGTCTGGCAGGGTCTGGCCTCTGTCTGGTAGGACGCATCATCCTCCTCCTGCTGTCTACAGAGCTCCTCTAAGGTGGGAGCGTGAAGGTCCGCCTCCACGTACGAGTTCCTGGACTGAGTCACCATCTCGTGGGGAATCTGATTGGTCAGAGAAGAAAGATCAATCGGAGATCAGGTCGCTATGGATAAGAGTGTCTGATAAATGACAAAACATGTTTTTAAATGGTTCGATAACACTTAAAAGGATGAAGGAATAATGCTTTATATCTTACCTGTCAGCAGGTACAAGCCTTTATAATGTTTTATAATGAGACTTATAACATTTTATGACATCCAATGTAAGGCATCTTAGTAGCATTGTTGATTACTAATGAAGTATTCTACTGTATTCTATTCAGGTCTATTACCTCAAACAGTCGGTTGCACTCTATGATCATGTGGGCGAGTCCCTGCGTCGCGGCAAGGTTCTCATTCAGGTCCTTCTGGTCGGGCCGTCCTGTTGTGTACTTCCTCTGCATGGCCCTGAGGATCATGATTAACAGTTACTAACACAGCAGAGGATCATGGGTAATGAGACAATTATGAACACAGCAGCCAGAGTCCATCAGCCGAGGTGCCAAATGAACGCATTAACCTTTTCCCTCTCTCCCACTGAATACAGCTAGTTAACCTCCCTCCCAACCCACGAGATTAACAGAGTCCCCCATGCAGCTGAGACACCCACTCGTCACAGCTCCTCTCCCTCTCTCTCCTGTCCTTCTTCCTTCCCCGCCATCCTCTCCCTCTCTCTCCTGTCCTTCCTTCCCTGCCATCCTCACCCTCTCTCTCCTTCTTCCTTCCCTGCCATCCTCTCCCTCTCTCTCCCTCTCCCTCCTCCCCGCCATCCTCTCCCTCTCTCTCCTCTCCCTCCTCCCCGCCATCCTCTCCCTCTCTCTCCTCTCCCTCCTCACCATCATCCTCTCGCTCTCTCTCCTTTCCCTCCTCCCCACCATCCTCTCCCTCTCTCTCCTCTCCCTCCTCCCCGCCATCCTCTCCCTCTCTCCTCTCCCTCCTCCCCGCCATCCTCTCCCTCTCTCTCCTCTCCCTCCTCCCCACCATCCTCTCCCTCTCTCTCCTGTCCTTCCTTCCCTGCCATCCTCACCCTCTCTCTCCTTCTTCCTTCCCTGCCATCCTCTCCCTCTCTCTCCCTCTCCCTCTTCCCCGCTATCTTCTCCCTCTCTCTCCTCTCCCTCCTCCCCGCCATCCTCTCCCTCTCTCTCCTCTCCCTCCTCACCATCATCCTCTCGCTCTCTCTCCTTTCCCTCCTCCCCACCATCCTCTCCCTCTCTCTCCTCTCCCTCCTCCCCGCCATCCTCTCCCTCTCTCTCCTCTCCCTCCTCTCCGCCATCCTCTCCCTCTCTCTCCTCCCCGCCATCCTCTCCCTCTCTCTCCTCTCCCTCCTCTCCGCCATCCTCTCCCTCTCTCTCCTCTCCCTCCTCCCCACCATCCCCACCATCATCTCCCTCTCTCTCCTCTCCCTCCTCCCCGCCATCCTCTCCCTCTCTCTCCTCTCCCTCCTCCCCGCCATCCTCTCCCTCTCTCTCCTCTTCCTCCTCCCTGCTATCCTCTCCATCTCTCTCCTCTCCCTCCTCCCGGTCATCTCAACATCTCTCTCTGCATGCTATCCCTTTGATCCTGTAATCCTTAAAGAATCACTTCCACCAGCTAGTTAAATGAGAGGTTTCTGTTTGTACACAGCGTGATGTCATAAAACACAGTGTTTTAAAGAGTACCCTGGAACTCCAGAACCTTCTTAATAAAAGCAGGCCAGAACCAAATAGCCAGTCTACTGTAGTTAGTTATTCCACTGTAGTTGAACCCCTGATGCCTGAGCCAGACTCCCCCCTGGTTAACATCAGTCTTCATAGAGACCTAGTTAGAAGGACATCATCACTGGCGAGTCTAAAAGGAGGGCATACTGTATATAGGATCATTATTTATTATAGAGCACAGCAAGGTGACCCAAATACAAGACCCAGTGGGTTATAGTTGTAACAGTCTATTATACACATTGCTGAAGGAACAGTCCATGGTGCCTCGTTTGGTCTTACTTTAGAGCTGATCAGGTGATGTACCTGTGTGTGTGTGTGTGTGTGTGTGTGTGTGTGTGTGTGTGTGTGTGTGTGTGTGTGCGTGCGTGCGTGCGTGCGTGCGTGCGTGCGTGCGTGCGTGCGTGCGTGCGTGCGTGCGTGCGTGCGTGCGTGCGTGCGTGCGCGTGTAGTGTGCGTGTAGTGTGCGTGTAGTGTGCGTGTAGTGTGCGTGTAGTGTACCTGGGTGAGAGGTTGTCCTTCTTCAGGATGTTGAGGTGGAACAGGGACGGGGCCAGACACACAGCGATGTTCATGGGAGTCATCTGGTTCTCCTCCACAGAGGAAGTAACATCAGACAGGAAGCAGAGCAGCATCTGGAGCACCTCCCTGTTCTCGTCTGACATCAGCATGATGGCCGTCTGCACAGCCTGCAACCGCTGGTCCTTAGGAACATCTGGAGGGAGGAGAGGGAGGAATTGATAGAGGGAGGGAGGAATAGAAGGAGGAGAGGACAGGAGAGGAGAAGAGATGAGAGACAGGGAATGAGAGTGAGACTGAGATAGTGGTTGAAATTTCCAACCATGGGAGAGATACCGTAGTATGATTTGTCTGTCTGTGTGTGTGTGTGTGTGTGTGTGTGCGTGCGTGCGTGCGTGCATGTGTGCGTGCATGTGTGCGTGTGTGTATCAGTCCTTACACTGGTAGATGTGTAGGAAGGTCTCTCCCAGCTTGCTGGTCAGTAGAGGTTCAGGCAGGTCTCTGAAGAACTGTTTGACCATGTCTGCTACGTCGTACGCTGACTGGTCCTCGTAGCTGACATCATCAGGAGATGACTCATTCATCTGCCTCAGCGCCTGGATACGAGACTTCACACCAGACTTACGGAACAGACCCACCTGCAGACGGAGTAGAGCAGAACGTTCAGACAGACAGACAGACCTGGTCTAGACAATGACAGACTGACCGGTTCTACAGAGAGAGAGACTGACAGTCTACAGTCTACTGAGAGTCTACCTGGTCTAGACACTGGCTCCTGAGGTATCGGAGGGCCTGCTGCAGGCTGAGGGGGAGGGGCTGACCAGAGCGCTGGACGTGAACGATCAGAGGAACACCAAACACATTCTTGTCCTTGTAGTCTGGAACCTTCATCCTCTTCATGAACTTTGGAACCGACCTGACAGAGAGACAACACAGGATGAGTCCCATGTCTACCCACACACAGGATGAGTCCCATGTCTACCCACACACAGGGTGAGTCCCATGTCTACCCACACACAGGATGAGTCCCATGTCTACCCACACACAGGGTGAGTCCCATGTCTACCCACACACAGGATGAGTCCCATGTCTACACACACACAGGATGAGTCCCATGTCTACCCACACACAGGGTGAGTCCCATGTCTACCCACACACAGGATGAGTCCCATGTCTACCCACACACAGGATGAGTCCCATGTCTACCCACACACAGGATGAGTCCCATGTCTACCCACACACAGGATGAGTCCCATGTCTACCCACACACAGGATGAGTCCCATGTCTACCCACACACAGGGTGAGTCCCATGTCTACCCACACACAGGGTGAGTCCCATGTCTACCCACACACAGGGTGAGTCCCATGTCTACCCACACACAGGGTGAGTCCCATGTCTACCCACACACAGGATGAGTCCCATGTCTACCCACACACAGGGTGGGTCCCATGTCTACCCACACACAGGGTGAGTCCCATGTCTACCCACACACAGGATGAGTCCCATGTCTACCCACACACAGGGTGAGTCCCATGTCTACACACACACAGGATGAGTCCCATGTCTACCCACACACAGGATGAGTCCCATGTCTACCCACTCACAGGGTGAGTCCCATGTCTACACACACACAGGATGAGTCCCATGTCTACCCACACACAGGGTGGGTCCCATGTCTACACTCACACAGGAATAGGGTGCATCCTTGACAAGCTTAGCTTGAATGATTGATAGTACTCACCAGGTCCATCCGTGTTTGTTGGACATGGAGTATTTCTCCATGATGGCAGTGAGGCGGAGGAGAGAGAACTTCTGCAGCAGGCTGAGCTGGCCTGCTGATTGGTTGGTGATCTGGAGCGAGGCCACTGAGTGGCTGAGCCGGTTGGACATCTGGAAGCTGGGCCATCGCAGACTAATGCCAGAGAGAGAGAGGACAACAGTTAGTATACGTTCCAAATTGCACCTTATTCCCTATATAGTGCACTACTTTTGACCAGATCCACATAGGACAATATGCAGGGAAAAGGTGCACTATGTAGTGAATAGAGTGCCATTTGGGATGCAAGCTTGGACAATGATGTCAACTTGAAGATTTGTTAATGTATCAAACTACTGAAACTGGCCACAAATCATTCACTAGACTTCACCTCTAAAAGGCGGACGTTTTGAGTATTATTAAGTATTTAGCACTGTCAGTATGGAAATAACGACAGGATAAGGATTTCTACAAGGAACTAAACACTGAGATGTTAATAATAATTTGAGTACTATGATTCTTACCGGTTGGGTCTGGTTAGTGATGCTCCCACCCCTGAGTCCCTCCTCTCTCTGTGTCCTGTACAGTGAGTCTCAATGAGGGACACGCCGTCTCTGTCCCCGTCACTGGATGTGCTCTGTCCCTCCAGAACAGACGTCCCCTCAAAGTCCAGCGTGATCTGGCTGGATGACTTCAGACCTGCAGGCTGGATCCCCTGTCCATCCAGGCCTGCAGAGGGCAGCATGTTCTTGGACCAGTGGTCCACTATCTGCTGCAGGCCGTTGACGTGCTGCAGGATGTCATCCAGGTGGGGGAACAGGTCTTCCTTCTCCAGGTCCAGCAGGTCTCCAGTAGAGGCATAGAGGTGAGACCCAGGGACGTTGTCGTACACACTGATCCTACTGCCCCGTGGGCAGAACTGGGTGAGCCGGCGGTGGTGGAACTCCCTCGGGTTAGAGGTAGGGTGGGGGTTGGACTGGGGCTCCAGGGGGTTGACATGGTCGCTGTGCCAGGGGACAGAGGCCCCCAGGGTGGGGGAGAGGCTCTCTATGGACAGGGCCTTGGGGAAGGTGCCAGGCTTGTGGTCTTTGGGGATGTGGACCACCAGGTCCTCGTAGGAGCGGAACTCGTTACGCTGATTGTGTTCGGCCACGCCCCTCTTCCCCTGGGCCACGCCACTGATCCGCTGCAGGCTGGAGAACACGGCCAAGTCCTCCAGATACATGCCACTGCGCTTGGCGTCGGACCGGTCCGTCCGCTGGGAGTGGGGCTTCCTCTCCTTCAGACTGGGGGATGAGACAGTGCTGCCGCTGGAGTGGCTGCCCTCGCTGCTGGAGGGGCACTGGGGGGTTAGCCCTAGGATTGGTCCCCCAGTGGGTACCTCCGCCCCCGACCCGTCCCCACTGGTGATCTCCACGCAGCGCAGCGTCTTCAGGGCCTGCGGCTCTGTCTGCAATACCGGAGCGCTGATCACCAGCTTCTTGCAATGCCCCCTCCCCAGCGTGCCCCGGGAACGTAGTGTCTCCATGCGGTGCAGGAAGTCCTTGGCTCGGGTCCGTCCGACGCGGCCGTTTTTGGCGGGCAGCGAGCCGTAGTAGGGGAGGTGCTTAGGGAGGTGTGGTAGGGTAAGGGAGGTGGAGTCAGGTTCAGGCATCGCTGCAGAGTCGTAGTAGTTCCGGTTAGAGCAGTCTGAGTCCTCTGTGCTCACAGCCTGGTGGCCACTCCACCCACTGCTCTCACTGTGGAGAGATGAGACCTCTGGTTCGCTGAGGTCAGTTAGAACACTCTCGCTACTGGTGGTGGTCTGTAGGCCCCGCCCCTCCCCCTCCCTGGGACTCTGCCCCTCCCCCTTTAGTCTGGACCAGCGGCGGCTCGTACACTCAAACTTCCATCTGTCACTGATGGCAAACAGGTCCTCCTCATCAGAGTCTTCACTCTGAATACACAGGAAGACAACACAAAATCAATTATCAACTCATGATCACCTAGTCAGGTAGAAATCTAAACCTGTTAACAGTTACATAAACACACTCATCCGAGTCTTCCCTCTGGACACACAGGAAGGGAGAAGACACATAGCACTACCAGTACACTGTTATCAACACATGGTAACAAGATACAATCCGACTGATTGGTTGTAGTTATAAGCTGATGGGACAGCTGTGTCTAGATATTTTGATTGTGAGATCTGAGAGGGTGTGACATCACAGCCTGTCTGTATCTGTTCCAGGAAGGAGAGGCAAATGTCATCTGCGTTTTTTCCCAAACAGTAAAAAACGGAGCCAGAGGATGTGTCTGTTCAGTTATAATCACATTACAGTTCTATATCGATCACATAATCATGACGATATAACAGCCGTTATCTGGTTCTACAACCATAAATAAACCAACAGGAAACATCCTGAAGCCTAGAGTGGCTTCCCTCCACACTGAAGGAACAGGTGATGGGTACGTCCCAAATGGCACCCTATGCCTTATAGTACACTTCTTTTGATCAGGGCACTGGTCAGAAGTAGTACATCCTTTAGGGAATACAACAATGGACAGATCTCACATATCACAGGATCTGAGTTAGAGGGATGGAAGGATAGATGGATGGAAGGATAGAGGGATGGAAGGATAGAGGGATGGAAGGATAGATGGATGGAAGGATAGATGGATGGAAGGATAGAGGGATGGAAGGATAGATGGATGGAAGGATAGAGGGATGGAAGGATAGAGGGATGGAAGGATAGAGGGATGGAAGGATAGAGGGATGGAAGGATAGAGGGATGGAAGGATAGAGGGATGGAAGGATAGAGGGATGGAAGGATAGAGGGATGGAAGGATAGAGGGATGGAAGGATAGAGGGATGGAAGGATAGAGGGATGGAAGGATAGAGGGATGGAAGGATAGATGGATGGAAGGATAGAGGGATGGAAGGATAGAGGGATGGAAGGATAGATGGATGGAAGGATAGAGGGATGGAAGGATAGAGGGCTAAGAGGAGGAGTAGTTTTGTGTTGGCCAATATCTTCAGTATTTATTACCATAATACCTTAGAAAGGTATACATAATATCCTTGCATTGACTAAAGCTGTTATACATTTATCACTGCGCAACTGAACAGGATCATAGAGGTCATAATATAGAATACTATAACAATAATTAAAACCTCTACTTACCTTTTTCTTAGGAAGGTTGACGTCTAGTTTCATAGAGGCACACTTGTTCAAGGTGTTGAGTCGTCTGGAAGAGAAACAAGCCAAATGGATGCAAACAATAATATTATCAGAGTTCATCCTTCTGTATGAGAAAAGTCACCAGGAATAGACACAGCCAGCGTAGTTCGATCTGTTCTCCAGTCCAGGAGCTAAATGACTGTGGGGCTGACGACTACACAGCCAGGACAGTCCAAACCTAATCATGCCTGCTAACTGTGGCTAATAGCTTAATGGACAGATGCTCTGGCCTCTCTCGCTCTCTATCTTCCTGCCTGTCTGTCTGCTTCTGGCCTCTCTCTCCCTGACAGGGACCTAATTGGTGAAGACTGCTGAGGTCCTGAGGGGCTGAGGGTAGCCTGCTGTGGTAATCATTAGTCTATTCGCCTGCGGTTCACAGAAATTCTCCAGCAACACCTAACGGACTAGTCTATGTTGCTTCCTCAGCTGCACACAGACTTCTTGTTCGTGCTCCCTCTTAGTCACTCTCTCCTTCGATCCAGTAGAGTTCATAAACACAAAGGAAACTAAGTCGCTGTTGATATTTCCTGGGCTAACCAGCTCTAAATAGCTCCATAACTGTTAAAGTTGGTTTCAATTCAATCTCACCCACAAGTTGCTAATGTAACAATGGGAATTTACAATATACCTCACAAACAGTAGGAGAATAAGGGTCTGTGGGACAGCTAGCTGGCTGAGAGTAGGAGAGTAGGGGTCTGTGGGACAGCTAGTCTAACTGAGAGTAGGGGAGTAGGGGCCTGTGGGACAGCTAGCTGGCTGAGAGTAGGGGAGTAGGGGCCTGTGGGACAGCTAGCTGGCTGAGAGTAGGGGGGTAGAAGCCTTTGGGACAGCTAGCTGGCTGAGAGTAGGGGAGTAGGGGCCTGTGGGACAGCTAGCTGGCTGAGAGTAGGGGAGTAGGAGCCTTTGGGACAGCTAGCTTGCTGAGAGTAGGGGAGTAGGGGCCTGTGGGACAGCTAGCTGGCTGAGAGTAGGAGAGTAAGGGCCTGTGGGACAGCTTGCTGGCTGATAGTATGGGAGTAGGGGCCTGTGGGACAGCTTGCTGGCTGAGAGTAGGGGAGTAGGGGCCTGTGGGACAGCTAGCTGGCTGAGAGTAGGGGAGTAGGGGTCTGTGGGACAGCTTGCTGGCTGAGAGTAGGGGAGTAGGGGCCTGTGGGACAGCTTGCTGGCTGAGAGTAGGGGAGTAGGGGCCTGTGGGACAGCTTGCTGGCTGAGAGTAGGGGAGTAGGGGCCTGTGGGACAGCTAGCTGGCTGAGAGTAGGGGAGTAGGGGCCTGTGGGACAGCTTGCTGGCTGAGAGTAGGGGAGTAGGAGCCTTTGGGACAGCTAGCTGGCTGAGAGTATGGGAGTAGGAGCCTGTGGGACAGCTAGCTGGCTGAGAGTAGGGGAGTAGGGGCCTGTGGGACAGCTAGCTGGCTGAGAGTAGGGGAGTAGGAGCCTGTGGGACAGCTAGCTGGCTGAGAGTAGGGCAGACTGGCCTATTGTAGAGGTAAATAAGGCAGAGACACTCAGGCCAACAAGCTGCCCTGCCTAAAGCAACAACAACAACTACAACTACAACTACAACTACACGAGAGGAAAACATGACAACACATTCCTAACCAATCCCACGGAAAAAGGACAAAATGGTGCTCGATGGAAGATTTGTGGTGTGATAGTCGTAACGTTTTACCACTCCAGATACTGTCCCATGCAGGGTTTATGTGGATTCAGTGACAGTGAAAAGCCGAAGATGTGCATGTCAATTAAGGCAGGCCTCCACACCTCTCTGGTTCAGAGGGGTTGGGTTAAATGTGGAAGACACATTTCAGTTGAATGCATTCAGTTGTACAACTTACTATGTATCCCCTTTTCCCTTTCCCTTTCAGACGTAGCAGAGTTAGACAAGGCTAGCCTCCTCCTGCTGCTCTGGAGCCAACATGATACAGTAGGGCTGGAGGTCGGTGTCCCAAATGGTACCCTTTTCCCTATATAGTACATTACTTTGACAAGGGCCCATAGAGCTCTAGTTAAACGTATGGCACTATAGGGAATAGGTTGCCATTTCAGGTTAGTTCCCATGGCCCTTACAGAAGCTGTTGGAGCGTGTAGAGCCTAGAGTGTTGAGGGCCCCTAACTCCTAAAGACTAAAAAGCTTTGACTATAGAGCATAATAGAGCCTGAATAACCAGGGATCAAAGAGAAAACAGCAGTGGAGAGCGTGACATACTGTATCTATCTGTTCCTCTCAGCTCCATGGTCAGTGTGAAGGCAGGAAGTGTTACTCTGCTCACCACACAGTGACAGGCAGACAGCATGTTTACCAGTCTCCCCTGGCTCCAGGTGACCATAAAGAAGAGTCAGGGATGGTGTATGGGGGTGACAGTCACAGGGAGACAGAGTCACAGGGAGGTGGGAGCTGGGAGGCATTGTCTCCAGGGCTAGTTTGGAATGTAGATGAGTTGCTTAAGTGTTGTTTAACGTCACAGTGTGTTAGGTTGTGAAGGCAGCCCTTCCCTCCTCCTACCTTGGCTTCATCCCAAATAGCACCCTATTCTCTTTATAGCACACTATTTCAACAAATTCCTATGGGCCCTGGACAAAAGTAGTGCACTATATAAGGAATAGGGTGCCATTTCAGACGCAGCCCTTCTCTCTGCTGACAGTCTCTTGGGAAAGTTTCCATAGCAATATAGGGCAACATGGGGAACGAAAGGGCTGTTTTGAACCCAATCAGAGACAGTTAATGTCTTGGCATAGCAGAGGGGAAACAATGATGAGGTTGAGCTTGACTACTAGTCTTGCCAGACAGAAGCAGGTTAAAATGGGCACAGAGGGGTACACAACAAAGCAGTTAGCCAGACAAACAACCAGAAATGACTTGATTTTCTGGTTCATGAGTCAATTAGACAATGCCCATTTCAATTTTTATCTTACCATAAAAGAAAAAGTTATTTCACTATATTTAAGTTAGCTGGCTAACGCATTGATCTTACTCTGCAGTATACCCCTCTGGTCTGCCAGGTTGGCTAATCTGTTGTGTTGTTGTTCTTTTCTGTGACGTCTGTCTAGTAAAGGACTCCTAGATGCGTGACGTGCTTGTTGTTCACAGTGATTATCGCTCTGTCAGTTTAAGCGATATAGATCCATTTCACTTCCCTGAGGCTCAAACACTCAGCTCTCTCTGGTGTTACCTTACTGACTGACATACAATCTCACACATTCAACGTCAACTGAATGACACTGCAATCGGTATGGAGGCAGTATGGAAAATCCAACCAGGTTTAATCCACTCACCTGCAGAGAGGTTCCACCAGGTCGTTGTCCAGAAAGTCATGGTCTTTCTTCACAGGAGAGATGTCGATGGGGAACTGAGAGTCTGAGGAGGAGGAAACAGATTAAACGCTGCTCTCAGATTAAAGATAAAAACATTTCTCCTCGGTAGTTATCTAGCTCCTTAATAGGGCAGCTAGGCTGGAAACACGTGGCACTTTTTAACTCAGGAAGTTAAACAGAAGAGCTCTGAGAAGGAAAGCACATTGTTTCCAGAGAGAGAGAGAGAGAGAGAGAGAGAGAGAGAGAGAGAGAGAGAGAGAGAGAGAGAGAGAGAGAGAGAGAGAGAGAGAGAGAGAGAGAGAGAGAGAGAGAGAGAGAGAGAGAGAGAGAGAGAGAGAGAGAGAGAGAGAGAGAGAGAGAGAGATTCCAATAAACAAAATCATGAACCAATCAAAGGACTCATATTTACAACATTGGAAAAACGAAACAAAATCCCAAAGCCGACTAAATTGCTATCTGACCCTAAACAGAGAATATGAATTGGCTGAATATCTCTACTCTGTCAGAGATTCGAAGCAGAGACAGATCCTTACCAAGTACAGGCTGAGTGACCACCGATTGGCAATAGAAACCGGCAGACATAAAAAGACATGGCTACCCAAAGAGGAGCGTGTATGTGGTCACTGCACGACAGGGGAGGTAGAAACAGAGATGCACTTTCTCCTTTACTGTGATAAATATTCCTCACCAAGAGATTCATTATTCACAGAAATGACTACATTTATTCCAAATTTTAACTTATTAAACCCAGAGGAAAAACTAAAAATACTCATGGGCGAAGGAGCAATGGCTCCTCTTGCAGCCAAATATATATTTGCCTGCCATAGCCTGAGGGACACTGAATAATAACATCTGCATAGTAAGCAGTAACTTACTTATTATGACTGTTATTGTTTTTACTGTTATTGTTATTAGTATTATTATTGTTGTTTATCATTCCAAATAGTAATGGTATGGGTGGTAATGGTAATGATAGCAGTTTAATGATGGTGGTGGTGGTGCATTACACCATACATAACATTCGACTATTGACTGTTACCATTTTATTGTTACTATTTTTATATTTAATTTTGTATTATTATTTACTGCCATTCTATATTATTATTTGTCATTGTTTTAATTGTATTACAATGTATATTGTATACATTGTTGCTTTGGCAATATTGACACAATGTTTTTCATGCCAATAAAGCAGCTTGAATTTGAATATATGAGAGAGAGAGAGAGAGAGAGAGAGAGAGAGAGAGAGAGAGAGAGAGAGAGAGAGAGAGAGAGAGAGAGAGAGAGAGAGAGAGAGAGAGAGAGAGAGAGAGAGAGAGAGAGAGAGAGAGAGAGAGAGAGAGAGAGAGAGAGAGAGAGAGAGAGAGAGAGAGAGAGAGAGAGAGAGAGAGAGAGAGAGAGAGAGAGAGAGAGAGAGAGAGAGAGAGAGAGAGAGAGAGAGAGAGAGAGAGAGAGAGAGAGAGAGAGAGAGAGAGAGAGAGAGAGAGAGAGAGAGAGAGAGAGAGAGAGAGAGAGAGAGAGAGAGCGAGAGAGAGAGCGAGAGAGAGAGAGAGAGAGAGAGAGAGAGAGAGAGAGAGAGAGAGCGAGAGAGAGAGCGAGAGAGAGAGAGAGAGAGAGAGAGCGAGAGAGAGAGCGAGAGAGAGAGCGAGAGAGAGAGCGAGAGAGAGAGCGAGAGAGAGAGCGAGAGAGAGAGCGAGAGAGAGAGCGAGAGAGAGAGAGAGAGAGAGAGAGAGAGAGAGAGAGAGAGAGAGAGAGAGAGAGAGAGAGAGAGAGAGAGAGAGAGAGAGAGAGAGAGAGAGAGAGAGAGAGAGAGAGAGAGAGAGAGAGAGAGAGAGAGAGAGAGAGAGAGAGAGAGAGAAATAGACATTGAGCAGTAGCAGCAGCAGTATTACGTCTGTCTCTGGGTATTGGCCTCCTGTTATGTAACACACAGTTGCGTCCTAAATGGCACCTCATTGCCCACGTAGTGTACTACTTTTGACCAGGGCCCATAGTCCACTATGTAGGCAATAGGGTGCCATTTGGGACGCAGTCACAGATTCACTCCAGACCCTCCATATTACATTCCACTGCATTCATGTGGTACCATTAACTGTTTTATGAAAGCAACGTAGCATGGTCTGTCACATAAGGAGAAACACAGATATCAGAATACACTCAGACAGATCTGGGTGCTGGGAGCCGCAGCCGGCAGGAATTGTGAAATGGTTTCAAAATGCAGTTATTTTATACTCAATATTCATGTCTACTCATCAGTGTCTACCTCAATGCAAAAGCTTCACCTGAATTGAAACATTACAGTCTTGGAGAATATTGTTTCCTTTGGTGAGCAGGCTGTATGGAGCTGAATACAGCTGAATACAGGGGGACAACATGTGGATAGCAGTGGAGACTGTAGCTGCTTCTTTCCATACACACTGATCCAATCGCAGTAGTGGTGAGGAGAGCTGGCTGCTTCTAAACCATGATGATAAAACTTTTTCTCATGACCTCTTTGTTTTAGTGTGCTGGACATGTTTGGGTTGTAAATCTAGCCAGGAACTATCCAGACCAAAGCCCAGGCCAGTCTTTCTCTTTCTCTCTTTCTGCAGTCCCCCTGTCTCTCTGTCACTTTTCTCTCTTTCCTCCCTCCCTCCATGAGAGGAGAGGACATGAGAGGAAAGGAGAAAACTTAAGAGGAGAGGACATCAGAGGATAGGAGGGGAGAGGACATGAGAGGAGTGGACATAAGAGGAGAGAACATGAGCGGAGAGGAGAGGACATAAGAGGAGAGGACATGAGAGGAGAGGATATGACATGAGACGAGAGGACATGAGAGGAGAGGACATGAGAGGACAGGGGACAGGGGACAGGGTTGGGTTGGGCAGGGCAATGTAAGAGGAAGCCAGACTATGCCAGATAATATCCCTCCTCATATAGAAACTCTACATCAAAGTTAAAATCAACAGTGGCTCATTTCACAACAGAGGTTACGTTTCAAAATAAAACTGCCGTTTTTGTTTTATAGTTGGTCTATTATGACTTTATTACTTTATTATAATGTGTCTCTTATGATCAAGCCATTCTCTCCCACAATAATACATGACTGGAGAGGGGAGCTGACAGACAGCTGTGTGTGTGTGTGTGTGTGTGTGTGTGTGTGTGTGTGTGTGTGTGTACGTGTGTACGTGTGTACGTGTGTACGTGTGTACGTGTGTACGTGTGTACGTGTGTACGTGTGTACGTGTGTGTACGTGTGTGTACGTGTGTGTGCGCGCAAACCAGTGCCAGTGTTGCACTGTTATGGTGTGTTATTGGCTGATTGAGTTAACTACCTTCAAAGAGCTGAGCGTATTGGGGGAATCCTGCCGCTCTTAACCAATCACACGCCTCCTTCGCTTCGAGTTCTGAAACAGAAGAAGAAAACATGTCTTGTCAGTCAGAGTAACAACAATAAACAGTATGTCCAACACGGAGTGGTGGGTAGGGGTATTCACTGTTTCACTGAACAATTTAACTTTTATGTTTTATCAATTATGGGAAGAAAATCCATCCATTTGTCAAAATGTTTTTTTGTCAACAACAACAAAAATACAGCCTGTCGAATGCCTTTATGATGAGTTGGACTAAAACACCCATCAGCAAACATCAGCACTCACCATGGAAGGTTGTTCTCTTGGAAGAACAAAAAACAGAAGCAGAGTTGAGATTGAAACCATATAGCTGTTAGATAGTATGCAAGATAAGCATTTCACTGCACTGAATGTGACAATAAAACTTCAACTTCAACTAGTACTAAGGTCATACATAGTTGGTCCCTCAGGTAGACCGACATAAAACCTTATATGACTATCTGAGGTCTGGTCTCTAAGCTTCTAACTCTTCTAGCTTGGATTTTAGGGCTATAACCTGACCACAGAGCTCTGAGAGGGGCGACATAAATACAAGTCAGGATACACCGGTGGACAGCAGAGGGATCGGACAGGAAGACATGGGATATATATTTCTAAAACTGCACCTTAAAAGTCATATCTATCATTTTTATCGTCTCAACACTGCATTTTTGTTGTGTGTGTTTTTTATCTCAGTTTTACAAAATATTTGACTTGTCAAACAGAAGAAATCTACAAATCATGCTAAATATAGGTATCATAGCAAAGCATAGCCAGCAGATCAAACTGTCCTGGACTGACGGTCTTATGTTCTCTAGATACACTATACAAAAGTATGTGGACACCAATTCAAATTAGTAGATTCGGCTATTTCAGCCACACCCATTGCTGACAGGTCTATACAACTGAGCACACAGCCATGCAATCTCCATAGACAAACATTGGCAGTAGAATGGCCTTACTGAAGAGCTCAGTGACTTTCAACGTGGCACTGTCATAGGATGCCACCTTTCCAACAAGTCAGTTGGTGCCAAATTTCTGCCCTGCTAGAGCTTCCCCGGTCAACTGTAAATGCTGTTATTGTGAAATGTCTAGGAGCAACAAAGGCTCAACCGCGAAGTGGTAGGCCACACAAGCTCACAGAACAGGACCGCCGAGTGCTGAAGCAGGTAGCGTGTAAAAAACGCCTGTCCTCGGTTGCAACACTCACTACCAAGTTCCAAACTGCCTCTAGAAGCAACGTCAGCACAATAACTTTTTGTCAGGAGCTTCATAAAATGGGTTTCCATGCCCGAGCAGCCGTGCACACAAGCCTAAGATCACCATGCACAATGCCAAGCATCGGCTGGAGTGGTGTAAAGCTCGTCACCATTGAACTCTGGAGCAGTGGAAACGCGTTCTCTGGAGTGATGAATCACGCTTCACCATCTGGCAGACCTGACGGACGAATCTGGGTTTGGCGGATGCCAGGGGAACGCTACCTGTCCGAATGCATAGTGCCAACTGCAAAGTTTGGTGGAGGAGCAATCATAGCCTGGGGCTGTTTTCATGGTTCGGGCTAGGCCCCTTAGTTCCGTAGCGTTCCAGTGTACGCTACAGCATACAATGACATTCTAGACGATTCAGTGCTTCCAACTTTGTGGCAGCAGTTCGGGGAAGGCCCTTCTTGTTTCAGCATGACAATGTTTAATTTAAGTATCCAGCCAGCCTCCTGACAGAGCAGCTGTCCTGTAATAGAGCAGCTGTCCTGTAATAACCCTAACCATGTCCCCTACAGGTGACCCCTAGTGGTGACCCCTGTTGTGGGGTCATGACCTGACCCTGCTGACACCTGAGGGGTGACGTCCCTTCTCTGGTTCCAAACTCTTGACTCACAGGACAAGAAGCAGACAGACCTCTCACGTCTAACTAACAGAACAGACCCCTCTCTCTCCTCTCTCACTCCACCCTCTCCTCGCTCACTCTCACTCCTGTCAACCCTCCCTCACTCTCACTTCTCTCTCACTCTCACTCCTCTCTCTCCTCTATCACTCCTCAACTTACACACCAAACCCCTCTCACTTCTCAGCCAACACACCACTCTCACTACAGAATCGATAGGCTACTATAGCAAAAATGGAGAAAGAAGATGACCTAGTAAAATTCAAAAACATTTTCCAATTCTCTCCCATCTACAATGAATGAAAATATTCTCACCTACCCGGGACTGGCACTACAGATAGGTCTGTTATAGAAGTCTATTCAGATCCCAAACCTGTCCTCCTGTTCCAATATGATCCCAACTCCACAGTGAAGCTGCTACAATAGCCTAGTGCAGTGAAGCAGTATACTCCAGGCAAGCTGGTGTGTAGACTGACTAGCTAGTGTTAATATCACAGCAGATCAACACAATAGGAACATCCTCCAGCCCATATCCCTCGACAGTCACCTCAACAATATGTCTAGTGTGAATAAAGAGGACAGAGGACCACTACACTCAAAAGAGGTATCCCAGCATGTTTGTTCCCGCCCCTGTCTTTGTCTGATGCTCCGTGACGCACTAGTCATTTATCACAGTTCATCCCACCTGGGTCTCCATATAGAACTGTCTGTGACAGAGATAACCTTTCACTGTAACTTCATCTGTCCTGTCTCTACCCCACCTTTCTCCAGACCCCGGTCTGTGGCTATACTGTACCCCACCCCCTCTCTCCAAAACAGTGACCATCTTCTCTGTGACTCACCTGTGTTGTGTCTAACCTGTATCATTACAGCGCTGTGTCCACATGTCAATGACTAGGGACTTTGGTCCATAGACCGACAAGTCTGACCACCAATTGAATAAATATTAACAGTTCCCAGAGGGAGAGGGTATGTACCAAATGCCACCCTATTCCCTATATATTAGAACACTTTTGACCAGAGCTCTATGATTCCATATAGATCTGGTCAAAAGTAGTGCACTATTAAGGGTTTAGGGTACTATTTGGGAACGTGGAGAGTGTCCTTGGATGACAACGTCCATGTTTACCTCTACACCCACGTCAGATCCCGGTTTACTCCAACGGCCTCCATAACAGGATCACATCACAGGTTGAGTCAACATGGGAAATCTCCCATAGATAACTGACACTAACCTGGCCAACTAGACAGTTCTTAGTGGAATTAAGTATCCGCGTGCTCAACTCTATCTCAGTACAAGTCTTTGAGTGCAGTGTTGTAAGGACACATGATAGAAAAAGGAAAACCTCCGGTCACTGTACATTGTATTGAGTACAGTAGAGTTCAGGTCTTCCTCTCTCTTCTGACTAGCCTGTCCTGCCAGTTGTACATTGTATTGAGTACAGTAGAGTTCAGGTCTTCCTCTCTCTTCTGACTAGCCTGTCCTGCCAGTTGGACATTGTATTGAGTACAGTAGAGTTCAGGTCTTCCTCTCTCTTCCGACTAGCCTGTCCTGCCAGTTGGACATTGTATTGAGTACAGTAGAGTTCAGGTCTTCCTCTCTCTTCTGACTAGTCTGTCCTGCCAGTTGTACATTGTATTGAGTACAGTAGAGTTCAGGTCTTCCTCTCTCTTCTGACTAGCCTGTCCTGCCAGTTGGACATTGTATTGAGTACAGTAGAGTTCAGGTCTTCCTCTCTCTTCTGACTAGCCTGTCCTGCCAGTTGTACATTGTATTGAGTACAGTAGAGTTCAGGTCTTCCTCTCTCTTCTGACTAGCCTGTCCTGCCAGTTGTACATTGTATTGAGTACAGTAGAGTTCAGGTCTTCCTCTCTCTTCTGACTAGCCTGTCCTGCCAGTTGTACATTGTATTGAGTACAGTAGAGTTCAGGTCTTCCTCTCTCTTCTGACTAGCCTGTCCTGCCAGTTGTACATTGTATTGAGTACAGTAGAGTTCAGGTCTTCCTCTCTCTTCTGACTAGCCTGTCCTGCCAGTTGGACATTGTATTGAGTACAGTAGAGTTCAGGTCTTCCTCTCTCTTCCGACTAGCCTGTCCTGCCAGTTGGACATTGTATTGAGTACAGTAGAGCCATATTGTTCTACTGCACCACATGGTGAGAGTGCCTCCATCTCCATTCTCGCCGGAGGAGGGACTGTTGGCAACAGAACAGGGAATACGATCTGGGAATTCCACTGTCCTGTCCTGGGCATTCTGTAACAGAATCTCGAGACATTCTGTTCCAACAGACGTTCCGACGTACCTTCTCCAGGGAGAAAAGGCTGGCCTGCGTCCCAAATGGCACCCTATTCCATGTATATTGCACTACTTTTGACCAGGGCCCATCAAAAGTAGTGCACTATACAGGGAATAGGGTGCCATTTGGGATGTAACCCTGGTCTGGCAACGAGTCAGGATGGGAACTGCTTGTTACTACACAACCATGGCTGTAAAACTGTGTACAGTGTAATGTTGCATCGCAACAATGACATGAAACCCAGCACGGTGGAGGGACAAAGGTCCAAAATGCCACCAGCAGTACGTTTGTTACTAAGGTGTGTGTTTGTGTGTGGCCGACTAACCTATCCCTACAGGGGATACTACTTCCTCTCCTTATGCAACATCATTCCCTTTATAGGAACATTCCCTGGCAGTGTCCCAAATGGCACTTCATTCCCTATATAGTGCACTACTTTCCCTATTGAATATATAGTCCATACATAGCTTTTTGGGACACAGTCAGTGCAGTAGGAACATTTTGTTATGGAACGAATGGAACATCAGATCTACGGGCAGATAGCTAGTGTCCTAAAGGGAAGCGATGGTACACTTGGTCTGTGTGCGTCTGAAGTGGCACCCTATTCCCTATAATATAGTGCACTACTTTTGACCAGGGTCCATAGGGATGCAGACTTGGAGAGTGGCTGGTGGAGGGTTGAGCTGAACCTACTAGTGCAAGCCCTAACCCTAACCCTAACCCTGTCTGGCTGGCTGCCAACAACAAAGCTAACTGGTTAACTGTTAGGTGTGTAGATCAACGCCTATATAACATGATATAAAGAAACATGCTCCTTGTTAAAATAAATACAAGCACTACACTTGTCTAAATTCTAAAGAAGTAGAGTTACACTAATAGATAAATTATCCCTATATTAGTCCAATCCTAAATATTCTCAACTCCGTAATGATGTAACAAACAGATTGTGGTTTACTCACTGGTTATCTTCATCATACAGTCATTAGGATGTACACATTCCAATACGGTGGTTCTACAGACGTTCTACAGACGTATTAGAGACGTTTTAGAGTTTCTGGGCATCTTTCTCCTCTTCCCACGCAGCAGTAAGTAACGTTAGACTCCAACTCTAGTACCACAGCCTGCTGCTCAGAGATACTGATCTCTACTGAACCCTCTCACATCCAAACCTCCCTTTTCTATCTCTTTCTCTCTTTTTCTCTCTCTTGTTCTTTCTCTCCCCCTCTCCCTTTCTCCTTCTCTCTCTCTCTTCCTCTTTCTTTCTCTCTCTCCTACTTTCTCTCTCACTCTCTCTCTCCCTCTCTCTTTCCAAACAGCCATGTGGCCACCCCCTGATATCTCTCCAACTCCACCCCTTTCTGGTGCTCCCCACTCTTCTCCCCTCCGTGTACCCCTTATCCCTCCACTACACCTCTTCCCCTCCTCTACCCCCCGGTACCCTCCTACCCAGCTCTGCCCACTACATCTCTTTCAGCACATTTTTGGCAGAGAACATCATGCCAGGAGCCAAGCAACAGGAGCCGTGTGTACTAATGCCTGTGTGCAATGTGGGACTTTTCTCTTCAAAGATGTAATCCCAATGAAACCTCATCACTACAATCAAACGCTACATGAGAAAGAGTATAGTTTGGACCCGTGGCTTGAGAAGCCTTTACTCATCCCAGACCTTCCATCTTACCCCTCTACCACCTCCTCCCTGTCACATGGCCAGAGAGCTGGACATTGTTTGCTTTCGAGGGGGGAGTAAGTGAGAAGGATGGAAGGGGAGGGAGGGAGAGAGGGAGGGAGGGAAGATGGGGTGGAGGGGGAGCTTCTTGGAGTCCAGATGTTTTTCCAGCAAATCGACGGAAAGGAAAAGCGTGGGCAGCTAAAGTGGGGAAAACCAAAGCATGACATAAAACCATGACATAAACCGTCAACAATCCGCAGCCATGAATCATACTGGCATCCTCAGGCAGCATCTAACATGGCGAGAGAGAGAGAGAGAGAGAGAGAGAGAGAGAGAGAGAGAGAGAGAGAGAGAGAGAGAGAGAGAGAGAGAGAGAGAGAGAGAGAGAGAGAGAGAGAGAGAGAGAGAGAGAGAGAGAGAGAGAGAGAGAGAGAGAGAGAGAGAGAGAGAGAGAGAGAGAGAGAGAGAGAGAGAGAGAGAGAGAGAGAGAGAGAGAGAGAGAGAGAGAGAGAGAGAGAGAGAGAGAGAGAGAGAGAGAGAGAGAGAGAGAGAGAGAGAGAGAGAGAGAGAGAGAGAGAGAGAGAGAGAGAGAGAGAGAGAGAGAGAGAGAGAGAGAGAGAGAGAGAGAGAGAGAGAGAGAGAGAGAGAGAGAGAGAGAGAGAGAGAGAGAGAGAGAGAGAGAGAGAGAGAGAGAGAGAGAGAGAGAGAGAGAGAGAGAGAGAGAGAGAGAGAGAGAGAGAGAGAGAGAGAGAGAGAGAGAGAGAGAGAGAGAGAGAGAGAGAGAGAGAGAGAGAGAGAGAGAGAGAGAGAGAGAGAGAGAGAGAGAGAGAGAGAGAGAGAGAGAGAGAGAGAGAGAGAGAGAGAGAGAGAGAGAGAGAGAGAGAGAGAGAGAGAGAGAGAGAGAGAGAGAGAGAGAGAGAGAGAGAGAGAGAGAGAGAGAGAGAAAGAAAGAAAGAAAGAAGAATTATAGATAGAGAGAGAGAGCTGCTGTCTGACTACCCTGGGGAAGGCATCAGGAGTGGCAGCAGGAGTGGTTACAGACAGACTACTGCTGCACACAATGATGATCACACTACCTTACACTAACAGCCCGAGGCAGACAGACAGACAGGAGGAAACAGTGTGCCACTTCTAGTCAACCACAACCACCACCTCACATGTCTCATGTCTGAAACAAGCCAACATTTCCTCCTGTCTCTGTCTAACATTTCCTTGTCTAACAGAGTTCAATTGTGCATGGACAATAGGAAGAGCTAAGTGAGGCTTAAATGATTGTCTATAAAGAGTAGTCTGTAGCCTCAATGGAGAGAGCCTGAGTGACTGGTTGTACTTAGGTAGTTGTACTGCAAACAGAACCAGGAATAGGCAGTAGTGGGTCCAGTGAGAGCCCAGCAGAGTGCTGGCGAGGCAGTAGATGGATTAATAATATAGCCTAGCCGCAGGTTCTGCCGGTAGCCCTCACCCTCCTCCTGTGTCCCCTCCCACCCGTCCCCATACCCCCTACCATCTTCCAAGCCCCGGCTTCAGGCTCAGCCCCCAAGTCACTCTGCCAGTGTCGTGGGAACAACGTGGGTCTATTTTTCCATTTCAGGTTTTAATTAACCTCCCCCCATGTCTCCATCATGGTCCCCTTGCCACCCTCAGGGCTACATCCTAAGACCTCTCCACCACCACTACACACAATATCCCCCTCATGCCCCCATACCACAGCCCATACCTCCATACAATACCCCTCTATCACAACCGTACCAGGAGGTGCCACTGCCACTCACTCGCTAATCTACCCAACACCATGTGTGGCGAGAGAGTGAGTGGGAGTGAGATAGAGAGTCAGTGAGTGAGTGAATGAGTGAGTGAATGAGTGAGTGAATAAGTGAGTGAATAAGTGAGTAAATAAGTGAGTGAGTGAGTGACAGTGAAAGGGTGTGAGAGAGAGAGAAACAGAGAGAGAGAGAAAGAGAGAGAGAGCTTATTGATTGTCAGTGTCAACAGCAGGATAACAGGAGGACATGAGCTACAAATCTGAAGAATGCAGGCTGCTGTTGTTGACCTGGTCTTGTCCCAAATGGCACCCTATTCCCTACACTGTTAGAAAAAAAGTTGCTATCTAGAACCGAAAAGGGTTCTTCGGTTGTCCCCATAGCAGAACCCTTTGAAGAACCCCTTTTGGTAATCCTTTTCAGTCCATGTAAAAACCCTTTCCACATAGGGTTCCTGAATGGAACCAAAAAGGATTTTACCTGGAACCAAAAAGGGTTCTCCTATGGGGACAGCCAAAGAACCCTTTTGGAACCCATTTTTCTAAGCGTGTATATAGTGCAATACTTTAGACCAAAGCCCTATGGACCCTGGTTAAAAGTAGTGCACTATAAAGGGAATAGGATACCATTTGGGATGCATACCAGGCCCGAAGCCTGCATACCAGGCCCGAAGCCTGCCAACTGGGTCAGAAGTCAGTTTCTCTGAAGGGCCTGTACTGTATGTATGGAGCAGAGTATGTGAGCAGAGTTAAGCTGTCGGAAATCCCGCTCATTGCTCACAGAGCATGTCCTTTCCAACCGCTCCGCTAAAAACCGCTCCAACCTAACAGGGAAAAAAACAGCCCCACCAAATTCGCTCTAATCATTAAAATCACAATTGAACCAATACCCATCTATTTTCTGACTACCTAGCTCTACCATTTGGTTTTGAAGTATTGAAACCAAACCACATGGATTTGAATGAAAAGTATTTGAATAAACATGAAAATGTAAGAAGTGAACATCATTTCAAATAGGCTACATTTCATATTAAACAGCATATAAACATTCTAAATAGGTCAGGAGCCAGACATTATTTAGGCTAGATGAATACAATTATTTCAAGGCTATTCTACAAAGAAATACAGTGTGAAACATTTGCTGGTGCGACACAATAGGCTGGTAGGGACATAAAGCGCTCAGCATTTAAACAACATTTTGTTTCATTAAATCATTATAGTCTATAAATTGCGCAAATAGGCTGTGACTTACTTACAATTAAATACAAATGAAACGGAAAATGCCTTACTAGGGTCAGTCTACAGTGCCTTTGAATTGATGTTTAGAAACACGAGTTTGACCAGAGTCTGTGTCTTAAGGCTCGTGTGACGGTGCCTGGAGAGCCGGCCAGCAGCGGAGAAAATCCTCTCCACACTTGCAGAGCCACTGGGGATGATTAACAGCCTTTTGGCCACTCTTGACAGGCTGGGCAGAGATGCAGAGTTGTTGTTATTATGTTCCTATAGGTAGGCCTAAAGGATTTTAGGCAAAATAACCCAATCAATATGAAAAGCTCCTTGACAGTGGAATATGCCAGGCCTATTAAGTCAAAATCAATTATGGCCTATTGAGTCAAAATCAATTATGGCCTATTGAGTCAAAATCAATTATGGCCTATTGAGTCAAAATCAATTATGGCCTATTGTGTAGATAATAAAACGGAAATGAACGCAACATTTAAGAGATTGGATGTTTAGTTTATAAATACTTTGCTACAATGACACACTTAGTTCTCTATCCACCTCGTTCTTTTCTTTTAGCATGTGCATGTAGTACGTACACCGTGCTTCAGGATGCTTGTCTTTTCAGATTCCACAATGATTATTTAATTGTGGACACTACATCACTGCACTCTGGGTTAAATGTGGAAGACACATTTCAGTTGAATGGATTCAGTTGTACAACTGACTAGGTATCCCCCTTTCCCTTTCCTCTCTTGTTCTTGGTTCTCATCTTTGTCACATTGATTTAGTCACATTGATTTAGCACCTGTGTGTTTTATCAGTTTCTTTATGAAAATATTTAGTGAACTCCATGACAGTAGCTAAAGCAAGGGGCTATAGCAGCACACAAGTAGACTACAGATGCATACTGAGCCGGGCATCCTCTGAGCTTGTGAAGTGAGTGCTACTGGAGACAAAATTGGAGCTGGCGAGAAGGCTGACGCTCCAGCCTTTAGGAATCCCGCTCCACTCCAGCTTCGCTAACATACTCTGGTATGGAGTTGAAAGAAGAGCAGCACAGCTGTAGCAACACTGCATTCACCCCGTGGAACAGCTCAGAAGATCACCCAGAAAGACCAGCCTTTCATCTGGCAGGATAACAGCTCTTAAAACTTCTTCAGGCTGCAAGCCCGACATCGGGATCAATATGACAACAGCCACTGCAAGTGCAGGGCGCGAAATTCAAAATCTATTTTTGTAAAATATTTAACTTTCACACATTAACAAGTCCAATACAGCATTTGAAAGATAAACATCTTGTCAATCCAGCCAACATGTCCGATTTTTTAAATGTTTTACAGAGAAAACACCACATATATTTATGTTAGCTCACCACCAAATAAAAAAGACAGACATTTTTCACAGCACAAGTAGGATGAAGTAGCATGCACAAGCCAACCTAACTAACCTAAAACCAACCTAAATAACCTAGAAAAGACTACCTCAGATGACAGTCCTATAACATGTTACACAATAAATCTATGTTTTGTTCAAAAAAAATGCATATTTTAGCTATAAATCAGTTTTACATTACTGCTACCATCATAGCTACAGTAAGAAATCGCACGGGAGTAGCCAGAGAAAATACAGACACCAACGTCAACTACCTTATTACACATCAGAAAACATTTCAGAGAAATATATGGTGGATAGCTAATGAAAGAGAAAGATCTTGTGAATACAGACAATATTTCAGATTCTTTAAATGTTTTACAGCGAAAACACCACATATATTCATGTTAGCTCACCACCAAATACAAAAAGAGAGACAGATATTTTTCACAGCACCGGTAGCATGCAGCTAGCATGCAGCTAGCATGCAAAGCCAACCTAACTAACCTAGAACTAACCTAAATAACCTAGAAAAAACTCCCTCAGATGACAGTCCTATAACATGTTACACAATAAATCTATGTTTTGTTCGAAAAAGTTGAATATTTTAGCTATAAATCAGTTTTACATTACTGCTACCATCTTAGCCACCATCATAGCTACAGTCAGATATCGCACGGCAGTAGCCAGAGAAAACAGACACCAACGTCAACTTCTAATTTCACATCAGAAAAGATTTCAGAAAAATATATGGTGGATAGCTAATGAAAGAGAAAGATCTTGTGAATACAGACAATATTTCCGATTTCTGAAGTGTTTTACAGCGAAAACACAATATATCGTTATATTAGCTTACTACAATAGCTAACACACAGCAGCATTGATTCTAGTCAAACGCTAGCGATAGCACAGTTCGACAGATATATGAAAAAGCATCCCAAATTGGGTCCTTATCTTTGTTGATTTTCCATCAGAATGTTCTCCAAAGGGTCCTTTGTTCAGAACCGTGTTCATTTGGACCTAGAACGAACGATGTCCCTGTTGAATTAGCATGACACACTGGCCATGCCGTGCTAACCTCTCCGTCTTGACAAAGTTCTTGCGTCGCATCACGTCTAAAGTCCAGAATAAATTTCAATAATATAATTAAAGTATATTGAAAAAACATACTTTAGGATGATTTTGTGACATGTATCAAAGAAAATCGAAGCTGGAGGTCATATTCACCTATAACGAGTGTTTTCCAGGAGCGCAGTCCAGTTCCTACTTCACGCCCAGAAAAAAATATAAAGTGCGCACTTATCACTCAAAGAGGTTCCTTTCAGTCCCTGACAGAGATAATCAAGTCCTTTTTTCTCTCACTTCCGCATGACAACCAGGGGAAGATGTGTGACGTGTTTGTACAGTCCCAAGTGCCAAGGCCTTTTATAGAGAGTATCTTGAAGAGAGACATAGCTTCTTGGAAATTTCACTTTTTCCAGAAAATGGGCTGTAAAAAGAGTTATGTTTCACTTAGAGAAATAATTAAACCTGTTTTAGAAACTAGAAGGTGTTTTATATCCAAAGGTAATAAATAATATGCATATTGTACGAGCAAGAATTGAGTACGAGGCCGTTTGAAATGGGCACCTTTTTTCTGGCTACTCAATAATTTCCCTTGCAGCCATAACAGGATTTATTAAACTGACTCTATCTTCCAACATAGCCACCAACCCTTTCACCCAGCACAGAGCAGACCTCTAATGCTATTAGAACCATAGCTACCTTAGACAACACAGTGACAAATACCATGTCTCAACTACACAGGACACAAAGACACATACAACAACATACCTGGACAGTCACTCACACACCTACCACTGTCTACTATGACAACAGCACCAAAACATCCAGTGCCCACAGGGATGTAAAAACCCTTCTGACTCTGACTTCCCTACATGGCTGCTGTCCCTTTAGTTTAAACCCAGTGAACCTTCTAGAATGATGCATCATCAAGGGGTTAAAGACATGGGGTGTTACTTCAAGTTGTTTTCAAAACGCAGACATCACATATGTTCTAAATCAGTGCTGCTACACAGTGAAGACTGGTCCTGATCTCAGAGATACACCAGGGCTTTACATTTCTTCAACCACCACTGTGATTTACAGACCTGTTTCTGGCTGACAGAAGGATGGGGCAGTGGTCTGGTCTCACAGGGTAGTGGTGTTCCTGTCTCCCCACTACTCCTGACAATAGTACTGCCCAGATCTAAACCTCACCTTGACCCACATGAACCCATTTCTCAAGTCCTGGAAGAGAGGTCTGTACCAGGAAACCTCACGACCCCAGGCCGGGCTGAGAAAACACCTCTACAGATCCTGTCCTTCTACACTCTCCACAGCCCCTCACACCTCTGCCCCACTCAGCCAGCAGCTCCAAACAGAACACAAAATCAATCAGCCATGTATTCTAACGAAATACATACAGTGATCACTCTCAAGCTTTAGCCCCCAGCTCGTGTTTCCCCCAACCTCAGCCCCAAACCCCAGCCTGCTCTATAACCCCAGCCCTCAGCTCCAGTCCATCCCCCAACCTCAGCCCCAAATTCTACATAAACACTTCCAGGCGCTGGAGCGGGACCATTTTCCCACACATGCTAAAGTTGTTTTGACAGCTATCTTGGAGGCCCTTCATGGAGGAGAGAGAAACATCAACTCTGGCTTTTGGAGATTTCCTTTTTCATTTCAACAAGTCTGTCACCCCTCTCAACACACTGTGTACCACCACCACCCCTCCTCTCTGTTCAGGAATCAGACCATATGGTGCAAATGGCACCCTATTCCCTATATAGGGCCCATAGGGCTTTAGTGAAAAGTAGTGCACTATGTAGGGAATATGATTCCATTCGGGATGCATCCAGAGCGTAAGTTGTTAACGTTAAGAGATAATGTAAGTAGTTCAGCATGAGGACATAGAAACACTCCCATACCAGATGACTAAGTTCCAGAATAGTGACATAAGAACTAGCTTCTCAATGACTATACCTAACTCAGTAGTTTTCTTCTCTCAGAAGAACGATAACATCAAACATAGCCTTTTTACCTTCTGCTGTTTGTTGTCTACGAGACAAAGAGCAGATTTATTCAACTGAACATCAGCATGACAAATCCACAGACCTGTGCGAGGCCAGAGAGATATAGAGTAGAGAGGTGTAATACCTGTGGCCAGAGGTACTGTATAGGGCAGGCTGTAGAGAGAGAGAGAGTAGAGAGGTACCTGTTGGCATTGGTGGGTCTCTGGGTCCAGATACAGGGAGAGGAAACAGACTCCAGGCAGAGAGAGCGAGATGGTCCCCACACCACACCACCGCAAGCCTGGCTGGCTGTCCTCCTGCTACTGCTGCCACCACTACAACAGCCTTACTGACTGTCTCTCTCTCTCTCTCTGTTCTCCCTCTCTCTCCCCTCCTACCTTCCATCCTCAGTCCTGTGTGCTCTGGGATTTATCAGATGTCACTATCCCCTATCCCTTTCCTCCCCTCCTCCCGCTCCCTCTCCAGTGCAGTCTGTAACACAGCTGGGTTCTATGTAGTTAGTAACCTTGTCCTCCTGCTAATGGACATGCATGTGCTCCACTTTGACTGCAGCCCTCTGTAAATCAGTCACCTATTATAAGCAGTGAGTGTGTGTGTGGTGTGTGTGTGTGTGTGTGTGTGTGTGTGTGTGTGTGTGTGTGTGTGTGTGTGTGTGTGTGTGTGTGTGTGTGTGTGTGTGTGTGTGTGTGTGTGTGTGTGTGTGTGTGTGTGTGTGTGTGTGTGTGTGTGTATACAAGGTAATATAATGTTTGTTTCTGGCAATGCTGTTTCCATGTCATAATGTAAGCCTGTATACTGTAATTCTCCTGTCTTTGATAGCATAGCAAACACTGTCATTTGGTTTTCCATGAGCTGTTTAATACAACTGGAGAAAGATCATCATGAATTACTGACAGACAAACAGACTCTGTTAACTCTGTCCCAGAACCACAGCTATCACACGGACAGGGCTAGGAGGTCACACACACTCACTCACACACACACACACACACACACACACACACACACACACACACACACACACACACACACACACACACACACACACACACACACACACACACACACACACACACACACACACACACACACACACACACACACACACACACACACACACACACACACACACACACACACACACACACACACACACACACACACACACACACACACACACTCCATGTGGTAGTGCAGTTACACATTACTACCAGAGGAGGGCAGCAGAAAGGATGAACCCAGTGACCTGAGGAAACCGAGTGGAACATTGATGACAGGCTACTGAATCACCAGGAGGCACAACCAATAACCTCTCATCTCTAACATCTTATTCCACTCGAATTGCCATGAAAACACCCTGTTTATGTTCCAACACACACGCACGCACACACACACATGCAAGCGCACACACACACAAATACAAACACACACTCCAGCTGAGGTTAATGTAAAGATCAACAGAGCTCTGGACTTCACTTTCAACAGACACAATCACAGTCCTCAGTTAATAAATAATCTTAATAAAGTCCTATTTCAGTAACTGTTACTGAGATATAATGTGTTAATTATATACATTGTTATTGACTTGATTTGTGCCACTTTGTATTGGGGAATTACTTTAGCATTTCCCCTCAGGAATGTGATTGACCTTTGAGTTGAGCTGAGCAGTGAGAGTTTTCCAGCCTGGTTCTGTTAATATATGACTTATGTGTATCGTTACACTGGAAATCAGGTATGTAGTCAATCATTAGCCTGCTCTATGACTGGTCTGGTCTGCACATGACAGCTGTCAGGTTAGACACACAGATTGTAGGAGAGGCAGGACTGCTGCTAACTGGGACCAGGGTTATCATTTGGGCCGTAGCCTGTGCGTCACATCACTTTCTCTATAGAAATAGATAAGAAGTCCTTGTCTGCCACCATCAGGGTCGTGTTGAGTAGGGCACAACGTAGGCTCTGTCACAGGCTTTCACATCACCTTGGAAACCTGGGTGCCCAAGGCTAGGCACATCAGCATCAGAGGCAGCACCATGCTCCACTATAGTCATTAGATCTGACTGTGACATCTGCATACCAGTGATATGGTCATACAGATTTACAGTTTGTGTCGTCACTAAGCAGCATGGAACATGATCCTCCCTGTGGGACAAAGACACTCTGAGGATCACGTGTTTAAAAGTTTTCCATGGTGATGGTCACTTAAATAGGTCCTCAGGGAATTCCCCATTAAACAGAACACATCTATTCTGTACCATGAATACACACTGGAGTATTAGACCATGTGTACATGATAGAGCATTTCATCATGACTCTGGACCTCTGGGTAAACGTGGAGATGAAATAGGCTACTTCCTGTTAAGGTATCATTAATATGATCAACATGGCTGCATTTTACTGAGGCTCATCGGGGTGTCTAGCAGGCCGGGAGCCTGGTTCTATGATGCATAATAACCCAAGTCATATAGCTGCTGTACACAACCACCAAGTCATGTAATGCACACAACAACCTTGCACCTTCAGTCCACATTGCTAGTTATCATAGTCCTCCTGAGGAGACAAACAGACAGATTCACTCCAGGATATTACTATACAGCTGCCAGGCTGTAACTCCTACCAGTAGGTGAGGTGCCAACAGTGTCCTGAGCCCTGATACAGAGGGAGAGAGCAAATGGTCTTCACAGAGAGGGAATGGAGCCCCTGGCTGCAATAAGAGATTCACAGGGGGGTCAGAGGGCTGTTATGAAGGGTCACTAGAGGGTCAGGCTCAGGGGTCAGCTAGCAGGTCAGACTGAACAGGAAGACCTGTACCAAACACAGAGCCCTCAGTGAAGACATGAAGAAAACAAACGGTGTCAGCGAGCCAGCCTTTCTTCATGGTTTAGTGTTCTACCACAGTAAAGCACCATTTCAGCCAGTCTTTAAAACCCAGGCAGCCATCTACAGTATATCACCACTACAGATACAGGTGCAGGTATAGATATAGACATAGGTAGAGATTTAAAGAGATATAAATATGCAGACAGTCTTGATTAACATACCAGGTCCAAAGCACCAATGTCCACCACTCCAGACATTATCAACGCTAGAGATCTAACAATGACTGTTGCATTAGCTCTGACTGAGCAGTTGACCAATCTTCTGGCTTCCTCTCTGCTCTGTGGAGACAGAGTATTTTAGAATGGGTTTGCCAGTAGAACAACCTCCAAGCAACTTGGATTTAGTATGAAAATAACTTTGGGTGTTAGACTGAGGAATTTAGCAAGGAATTCAAGTAAGCAAATCAAGAATCTAGCAGGAAATTTCCCTCCATGGTGGCATGAAAAGGTCATTGACTGTGGACAGAGGGCGTAGTGTGTACCGGCAGAGGGGGAAAAAGGGGCGGACAAGCACGTGTGTGAGGGTCTGTGTGTGAGTACAGGGGAATTGGACACAGAGGGCCTATATAGTTACATTTGGGTGTGAAGTGTTGGGTTTTTCCACTGCCTTAGTAGCAGAAGCAGCAGATACAGGGGGAGATGCAGCCAGTCTGCTGTACAGATCTAGAGAGACAGAGTTGGGCTACAGTAATATTGACAGGAAAGAGACACATTCCTCTAGAATAGAACCCAGGCCTCTTCCCTCATACACATAGGCTGAGTTCCAAATCCTTCATCCTCATATCCTGCTGGAAAGAACCTGGCCTCATCCTCATACCCTGCTGCAGTGAGGCTGGCTTCATCTTCATACCCTGCTGCAGAGAGGCTGGCTTCATTCTTATACCCAACTGCAGAGAGCCTGGCTTCATCCTCATAACCTGCTGCAGTGAGGCTTTTCTCATCCTCATACCCTGCTGCAGAGTCAAAGACTGGCTAATTCCTTCACTCTGTGGGGCAGGAAAAACCTGATAGATATTGGACCACAGTCACTGCTCTATAGGCCTACTCTGCCAAACATTTATATAATGCATAATGGATTTGGGAATGTCGTACACTGTAGCAACTCACCTGTATGGTATGGCTACAGCAGTTGAATAGGACCCACACACACTACCACACATCCGTAGCTGGAGTGTCACTGCAATGCCATCAGATGGGAAGCATGACTAAGATCGCTGGACAAGCTTCCCTGGAATTTGGGGTGAAACTATACAACCTCCCAGTAGCTCCCAGTCACTCCCTCCCACAGTCTGTTATATTACCAGTCACTATGGCCGGGTAACCCCCAGACCTGGTTTCAAATAATATTTGCAATGTTTCCAATACTTTGAGCGTTTGTTCTAGCCTGCATGATAGACGAGGTTTGCAGGTTTTTTGCACTATTGGTCCATTAAGCCAGGTAAGCTCAATCAAGCACAGATAAAGTATTTAAAATGATTCAAATAGTATTTGAACCCAGATGTGGTAGCACAGTCCCTCCCTCTCCTAGCCTGCTATGTCAATGGAGCTGGTCAGCTGGAGACAGGCCACAACAGGGCATGGAGAAGGTCAGTTCACTGGACAGAATCTAACACCACTGTCTGTGACAAAAAGTTCAGTGCATTCATAGTACCCGCACTTTATGGGCCAGTTTAGCGGACATCCTGGAATAAATAGCATGCTTAATGAAGAATCTCCTTTGAAACAGCGTTTTAGTCCATGACTAAGCTAAATCCATGTCCAGGAAACCAGCCCTATATGTTTGTAATGTGTGTTATGTAAAGGCTGTGACAGCTCGATGGATCAATAAAGTTCAATTAAATCCATTCTGGGGACAAAGTCAGACCTTTATAATGTACCGTGGGGACCAGAATTATTGGATCCCTTGATAAAGATGAGCAAAAAAAATGTATTTTTTCTTGTACAAATAATGGGGGGAGGCATATGTTTTATTGTCACATACACTGGATAGGTGCAGTGAAATGTGTTGTTTTACAAGGGCGCATCAATAGATTCACCTTGTCGGCTCGGGTATTCGACCTCTCAATTACTGGACCAACGTTCTAACCGCTAGGCTACCTGCCGCCCACACTGCCTGGAGTTTGATAAACGACATTGGCACTTGGATCAGAACCGGTGCTATGGTCAGATGACATGAAAATAGAGCTCTTTGGCCACATAAGTGGTGGGACTGGCGTTGCAAAACAGAATCAAATGCAGAAAGGTACCTCATACCTACAGTAAAATAGGGTGGTGGATTTCTGATGGGGCTATTTTGCTTCCACTGGTCTTGGGGCCCTTGTCAAGGTCAACGGCATCATGAACTTTACCAAGTGGATCTTCCAGCATGTCAATAACCCCAAGCTCTAATCAAAATCCACAAAGAAATGGTTCATTGACCACAAAATGTACATTTTGCTATGGCCATCTCAGTCCCCAGACTTAAACCCCATTGAAAACCTGTGGTTTGAATTGAAGAGGGCAGTCCATAAGCGCATACGAAGGATTTCAAGGATCTGGAAAGATTCCGTATGGAGGAATGATCTAAGATCCCTCCCAATGTGTTCTCCAATCTCATAAAACATTAGAGAAAAAGGCTCAGCGTCGTTATCCTCTCAAGGGGAGGATGCTGGAGTATTGACAACAGGGGTGCCGATAATTTTGACCCATATCTTGAGATTATTTTGTATTACTTTCTCTGAGCAATTGTATTAGTACAAAATAATATAATTTTAAATTTTTTCCCCATACAATATCAGTATTTGTTTTATTCATTTTATACATGCCTTATAAGCGAACAATAATGTGTGAGGTTTACAAAGGACAAAGCAAATATTACGTTTCTAGGGTTGGCAATCTCTATTCTTAACCCTAAGCCTAAGAATGTGATTCCACAAAGTAAATGCCTTCTCCTATATGTTGTGTTAAGTTACAATAGGTGTTTATAGCAGGAACAAAATAGTTATCTTCTCAACAGAGAGAACCTTTAAGATCCTTTCCATGACTGTGACAGCCATGAGTCATATAAGGATTAGATTTATGTTGACAAAAAGAAAAGTTACATCCAATACGACAACATACCATATTTTCTGCTATCATCATCTCTGACCTAAATAGCCAGACAGCTTTGATCTGAGCAGTCAGACCCAGACACATGATTCTACAGGCCTCTTCCTCCTCTACCCAGATCATCACGATACCTCCACATGAAACAGAGCCGAAACATACCTCCACAGAACCACACAGTCTAGTTGCATCAATCAGTCAAACAACAATAACTCCAGTGTCTCGCCTCTCTATCTGTCGATCGGTCTGTCCACAGAAACAGCTAAACATGAATCCACTGACTCCTCTGAGATGTTGGAGGCCAGCTATCTATCTCACTCTGAGAATACAGACAGTGTATATTCTGACTCCTGCCAGGGACAGTGACTAAATGAGGACTAAACTCTTCTTGAGGCTTTACTGCTGACTGATGGAGAGTTCTCTGCTCTACTCTGAGGTGAAATGTGGCCAAGCTTCGATCCAGTTTCTGGGCCCACAACCTGCCTTTCACACCTGCGGGGGAGGAGGAGGGGAGACCTGCCTATATCACCTCTGTTGTAATGCATGCCCCCACTCCCAAACATGCTCCACCCCCAGGTAAGCCATCCACAGCACTCCGGGTAAAAGACAAAAGACACAGGGAGGAACAGGGAAGGACTGCAGCTCCTCTCCTCTCAGGTCAAACTCTCTCTGTGGACTCATGTTTGACATAATAGAACCCTAATGACAGACCTGAAGGCAGGGCCACGCCAGGGAACAAACACACACACACACACACACACACACACACACACACACACACACACACACACACACACACACACACACACACACACACACACACACACACACACACACACACACACACACACACACACACACAGAGAGAGAGACAGACACACAGACAAACAGACACACACACAGACAGACACACAGACAAACAGACACACACACACACACACACACACACACACACACACACACACACACACACACACACACACACACACACACACATAGTTGACTAATCCTGTGAGCAGATAACAGCAGAGGAGTAATGAAGGCTGAAGGTCAAGTCAGTCATTGTTTGACCATAAACTCATTCATGTTGCTTACTGTGCTGGCTATTGCCAGGGACATTATCTTCTACTCACATATATCGTATTGCTTAATCAGTTTGTTAGTTCCTCTATTGTATTGCTACAGTGCCTTCAGAAAGTATGTATAAGCCTTGACTTATTCCACATTTTGTTTTAGCCTGAATTCAAAATGGATTAAAGAGTTTTTTATTTCTCACTCATTTACAGTGGGGCAAAAAAGTATTTAGTCAGCCACCAATTGTGCAAGTTCTCCCACTTAAAAAGATGAGAGAGGCCTGTAATGTTCATCATAGGTACACTTCAACTATGACAGACAAAATGAGAAAAAAAAATCCAGAAAATCACATTGTAGGATTTTTAATGAATTTATTTGCAAATTATGGTGGAAAATAAGTATTTGGTCAATAACAAAAGTTTATCTCAATACTTTGTTATATACCCTTTGTTGGCAATGACAGAGGTCAAATGTTTTCTGTAAGTCTTCACAAGGTTTTCACACACTGTTGCTGGTATTTTGGCCCATTACTCCATGCAGATCTCCTCTAGAGCAGTGATGTTTTGGGGCTGTTGCTGGGCAACACGGACTTTCAACTCCCTCCAAAGATTTTCTATGGGGTTCAGATAAGGAGACTGGCTAGGCCACTCCAGGACCTTGAAATGCTTCTTACGAAGCCACTCCTTCGTTGCCCGGGCGGTGTGTTTGGGATCATTGTCATGCTGAAAGACCCAGCCACGTTTCATCTTCAATGCCCTTGCTGATGGAAGGAGGTTTTCACTCAAAATCTCACGATACATGGCCCCATTCATTCTGTCCTTTACACGGATCAGTCGTCCTGGTCCCTTTGCAGAAAAACAGCCCCAAAGCATGATGTTTCCACCCCCATGCTTCACAGTAGGTATGGTGTTCTTTGGATGCAACTCAGCATTCTTTGTCCTCCAAACACGACGAGTTGAGTTCTTACCAAAAAGTTATATTTTGGTTTCATCCGACCATATGACATTCTCCCAATCTTCTTCTGGATCATCCAAATGCCCTCGAGCAAACTTCAGAAGGGCCTGGACATGTACTGGCTTAAGCAGGGGGACACGTCTGGCACTGCAGGATTTGAGTCCCTGGCGGCGTAGTGTGCTACTGATGGTAGGCTTTGTTACTTTGGTCCCAGCTCTCTGCAGGTCATTCACTAGGTCCCCCCGTGTGGTTCTGGGATTTTTGCTCACCGTTCTTGTGATCATTTTGACCCCACGGGGTGAGATCTTGCGTGGAGCCCCAGATCGAGGGAGATTATCAGTGGTCTTGTATGTCTTCCATTTCCTAATAATTGCTCCCACAGTTGATTTCTTCAAACCAAGCTGCTTACCTATTGCAGATTCAGTCTTCCCAGCCTGGTGCAGGTCTACAATTTTGTGTCTGGTGTCCTTTGACAGCTCTTTGGTCTTGGCCATAGTGGAGTTTGGAGTGTGACTGTTTGAGGTTGTGGACAGGTCTTTTATACTGATAACAAGTTCAAACAGATGCCATTAATACAGGTAACGAGTGGAGGACAGAGGAGCCTCTTAAAGAAGAAGTTACAGGTCTGTGAGAGCCAGAAATCTTGCTTGTTTGTAGGTGACCAAATACTTATTTTCCACCATAATTTGCAAATAAATTCATTAAAAATCCTACAATGTGATTCTCTGGATTTTTTTTCCTAATTTTGTCTGTCATAGTTGAAGTGTACCTATGATGGAAATTACAGGCCTCTCTCATCTTTTTAAGTGGGAGAACTTGCACAATTGGTGGCTGACTAAATACTTTTTTTGCCCCACTGTACATACGATACCTCCATAATGAAAAGTGAAAACATGTTTTTCAAAATTTTTGCAAATGTATTGAAAATGAACTACAGAAATATCTAATTTACATAAGTATTCACACCCCTGAGTCAATACATGTTAGACAATCACCTTTAGCAGCGAGAATCAATCAATCAATCAAATGTTTTTATAAAGCCCTTCTTACATCAGCTGATGTCACAAAGTGCTGTACAGAAACCCAGCCTAAAACCCCAAACAGCAAGCAATGCAGGTGTAGAAGCACGAACAGCTGTATATTTGGACTTGTGATTTAGGTTATTGTCCTGCTGAAAGATGAATTTGTCTCCCAGTGTCTCGTGGAAAGCAAACTGAACCAGGTTTTCCTCTAGGATTTTGCCTTTGCTTAGCTCTATTCCATTGATTTTTATCCTAAACAACTCCATAAACAACTCCATTATCGGGTATTGTGTGTAGGCCAGTGACACAAAATCTACATTTAATCCATTTTAAATTCAGGCTGTTAAACAACAGAATGTGGAACAAGTCAAGTTGTGTGAATACTTTCTGAAGGTACTGTAGGTCAGCTATCAGGGTTCAGGTGGGGCTGATAAGGAATAGCGTGTCTCCCAACACACTGCACTTACTGTGCTGTTGCCTTAACTTACGTATCTTATTTAGGACCAATACTACAACACAGCTACCACACCAAATGACACATTATGTCTTACATACCTAGGGAATAGTGCACATAATCAACCCTCTGGTATGTAGGAACACGGTGGTGTGCTAGTCTAGAACAACAATATTAGTCACCCTTTACACAGCTTGCTAAATGTGTTATTAAGTTAAGCAACACTACAGTTACTTCCTGACTGACAGAGTACAGCACCTTGCCATGTCCTTACACACTGACAGACTGACAGACACTAGCTAGCGCTCATGTCCTCACACACACTAGCAGAGCAGGGCTGCTGCTAGATCAAGCTATAGGCTGATTAGATAACCATGACAGACTATGGCTCTCTGTCGCTGAACTTTACAAGGGAACTAGGAACTATCTGATTGTCCTTCACAATGTCAGTCTTCACCAGCTTTCATATGGTCAACATCCACCATCATAATACTATGAGTGTCCAGAAGTTCTCATACTTAGAGTTTCCACCACCACTCCTACTACAGTATCTACTCAACTAGCTCTAGTCCTGGGCATTATGTGCGGCTTGCTGAAGCTGTCAACAAGCAGTACATAACACCCTGAACCAGAGCTATCACTCCTCCTCCTACCTCCAGCTATCCTCCGGAGTAGCTGTTGCCGGGCAATGATGCGTCCCAGGCGGTATCCGGAGCGACGGCGGTGGTGGTCCATCCTTAGGTAGATATCCTGGCTCTCTTGGGTCATACTGCCCAGACAGTCCTGGCTGTCCTGACTCATACTGCTTCCCAGACACTCACTGCCAGGCCCCTGGGGCACAGAGTCTCTGTCAGACAGATGCCTGTACATGACTACTACTACAGCACTGGCACTGCTAGACTGACTGACACACACACACACACACACACACACACACACTACACTGGCCCCTGACCGATAAACACACTCTCTCAGACAGGATCCAGCAGCAGAAGGCTTCACGTCCAGGCGCTAGCAGCCCAGTGTGATCTGAAAGGCTGGGGCTCGGAAGGAGAGCTGAGAGGCTAGAGGGGAGGGAGGAGTGCCAGCACAACACTACACCTCTCCAGGTCAGGTGACCAGACAGCAGCCAGTGGTAGATCAGTACTTGGAGTACTGCCCACCTTGCTGAGCTCTATCCAGTGTCTGTCTGTGGGAGAGAGGGAGAGGAACCGCCTGAACGCTGGTCTGGAGGGAAATATAAATACCAGAAGAATGCCTGTGAACTGAGTAAGCACAGAGTGGAGGGAGGCAGGAGGACAAGACATGGAGGAGGAAATGGGAGGGCTTAGAAAAACAGTATTGTTAGGACCCGCCCTGCCCAAAACAATCCTACGCTGTGGAGTGTGGACCTGCACACAGGTGCCAAGTTTAGTCAGGATAAGGGAGTCTCTTTGCCATGCTGAGGAGACAGAGGAAAAAGAATGAAGGGAGTGAAGAGAAGGAGAGAGATGAACGAGAGGGAGAATGCTAATATGATGATATGATGATAAGATACAGTTGTCAACAGTGAAGTTTAAACTAAATAGTAATAAAAGTAGATCTTGAGACTTGATAACCTTCCAGTAGTGTTTTTGCGTTTGGAACAGGATGGAACAACAGAAGTCATCATTCACACTTAAAATAGAGTCCCCATCCTAACAGAGCAGACCCACTCACTCCCCGTCACAGCGGGCCACTGGTGGTGTCCACCCTCTCAACACACAGCCTGCCTGTGTCCTGCAGCACAGGGCTCCACATGGGACTGGAACAGGACAGGGGTAGTGGGACTGGGGCTGCTAGTAAGCACACCACCAAGCTAAACAGCCTCCCAAATGGCACCCTTTAGTGTTCTGGTCAAAAGTAGTGCACTATATGGGGAATAGGGTGGCGCCATCCCTCTGGCTGGCAGGACCCTCTCTGGGCAACAAAGACCACCATTCACTGCTAGCTCACTTCAGAGCCCCCCAACCCTCTGCATGCTCTCATGCACTACCTCTGGCTTTGACTGGCTACACCAGGAGCTGTTACACTGTGGTACTGTGGATAAGCTGTTTGTTCAGGTATTGGGTGGTGCTGTGACATTGTGCAAATTATTGTGTGTGTTGACTCTACTGTTAATCACAGACGCACCCAATACGCCCCCCCCCCCCACCCCCCCACCCCCCCCCAAACACACACACACACACACACTAAGGGTGTTAGTTCTTGGAAGTGAGGGGGTGGAGATCCCTGTCTCTGGTGTGTTGGGTTGCTGCACTGTTCTGAGCGTTCCTGTAGTCTGAGCTGTGGTGCTAGGTGCTCTGTCATGCTAGGTACTCTGTGTTGCTAGGTACTCTGTGTTGCTAGGTACTCTGTGTTGCTAGGTACTCTGTGTTGCTAGGTGCTCTGTGGTGCTAGGTACTCTGTGGTGCTAGGTACTCTGTGTTGCTAGGTGCTCTGTGGTGCTAGGTGCTCTATCATGCTAGGTACTCTGTGTGGCTAGGTACTCTGTGGTGCTAGGTGCTCTGTGGTGCTAGGTGCTCTATCATGCTAGGTACTCTGTGTGGCTAGGTACTCTGTGGTGCTAGGTGCTCTGTCATGCTAGGTACTCTGTGGTGCTAGGTGCTCTGTGGTGCTAGGTGCTCTGTGGTGCTAGGTGCTCTGTCATGCTAGGTACTCTGTGGTGCTAGGTACTCTGTGTTGCTAGGTGCTCTGTGGTGCTAGGTGCTCTGTGGTGCTAGGTACTCTGTGGTGCTAGGTGCTCTGTCATGCTAGGTACTCTGTGTTGCTAGGTACTCTGTGTTGCTAGGTACTCTGTGGTGCTAGGTGCTCTGTGGTGATAGGTGCTCTGTGGTGCTAGGTACTCTGTGGTGCTAGGTACTCTGTGGTGCTAGGTACTCTGTGTTGCTAGGTACTCTGTGGTGCTAGGTACTCTGTGGTGCTAGGTACTCTCTGGTGCTAGGTACTCTGTGTTGCTAGGTGCTCTGTGGTGCTAGGTACTCTGTGGTGCTAGGTGCTCTATCATGCTAGGTACTCTGTGGTGCTAGGTGCTCTGTGGTGCTAGGTTGGTGGTAGTATTACTAGGTGTCTGGAACCAGGACTGATCAGAGAATAGAGTCAAATGGGTAAATGTTTAAGCTCTGGTCTGGTTTGATGTGGCGAGTGACTCAGAGATAGACGCTGGTAGCCCTGCATGGCTCTGGCTTTGGTCTGGCTCCTGTCCTGTGGTAGCCTCAGAATGACGGATGAATTCCACCCCATGATCTAAATAATCAACCCTTTAGACTGGGTCTGATGCTGGGCTGCAGTAGGAATGTCCTCTTTGATTCTAAGAACTTATGACATTGCAAAAAGAGAAACCCTAGGACAGATATGACTGTAGCAGGTGCTTTCACTTTGAGGACACAGCAACTGCAGTCTTGGCTGGGAGTCTCTTATTCATGCCAAGCACACGTTCTAGAGCAGGTGCTAACTGAAGAGAGCCTATATCCCTCATTATAAACTGGGTGGCTCGAGCCCTGAAAGCTGATTGGTTGACAGCCGTGGTATATCAGACCGAATACCACGGGTATGACAAAACAGCTCTAATTACGTTGGTAACCACCTCGGGGGTTGTGATATATGGCCAATATACCACGGCTAAGGGCTGTGTCCAGGCACTCCGCGTTGCATCGTGCTTTAGAACAGCCTTTAGCCGTGGTATATTGGCCATATACCACACCTCCTCAGGCCTTTTTGCTTAAATGACCCTCAATGCCAGCCAGGTCTTCTCATGGAGCTGGTTTATTGGACATGTAACTATTGTTTATGTAATCAATGTTAGAATTACTCCTCAGTAAAAACAGAACCAACAGGCATCTCTATGACCAGACCATTGCCAAAGAGGTGCTGGTACTCAGTGGTCTCATAGAAATGTAATAGATGTGTTAGAATTATGACTCATTATGACAGTTAAAAGCAATAGACCACCAGTCAGCCAGGTCTGATCGACGCATGCACACACACAGGCCAGACCGTCAGCTGTATCCAGCCCAGTCTGATCGACGCATGCACACACACAGGCCAGACAGTCAGCTGTATCCAGCCCAGTCTGATCGACGCATGCACACACACAGGCCAGACCGTCAGCTGTATCCAGCCCAGTCTGATCGACGCATGCACACACACAGGCCAGACAGTCAGCTGTATCCAGCCCAGCCCATAAACAGCCCCTGATTGTTTAGAGTGCTTCTAAACAGACAGCAGGCCAAGGCTAGTAGGAGGTCCAATGGCTGGGCTGCTAGATGCATGGCACCATGGCATATCACCAGGATACAAATATGGAATAGAATGTTGGATTCATGTGTCAACCTTTCAAAAAACGCAGCAACAATGCAGCCACATGGCTCTAAAGGCAGTTAAATCCGAGAGGTGTCTCAGTACTGCACAGTTGAGATGGACTGACAGGGTTTAAACAACATTAAATACACAGAAACAGAGATAGACATGCTTCTAAAACAAGACAAAGACAATATTGTGAAGGATGATCACACATAGCACCTACAGTATAGTGTAGCAATAAAATATGCTTATAGCGGCGGTTTCCCGGATACAAATTAAGCCTAGTCCTGGACTAAAAACCAAACTCAATGGAAAATTTCCATTGAAAGTGCTATATAGTCTAGGACTGTGTCCAGGAAACCAGCCCATAGTGATGCAATAAGAAGACAGAACTGACACCAATCTGATTCAATTACAATCTCCAGGGACAGTTGAGGTCAACTTCCATCACATAACATTATAACATAATTATAACAGTGAAATACAGATGGAGAATGGAATCCCTCTCAGATATTTCATAACCTACTAGACTACTGGGCTGTCCTACTGTATGGATAATTTGACTGGCGCCACCTAGTGGTGTACTCGGCTCTCTACACACACAGACCATGCTTCAGCAGCTCCTTAGAAAATACAATATCATTCTCCCTGCAAGCAGCTCCAGTTGTATTTAAATCTCAGACAGAAAGGTACCTGAAGGAAATAACTATCAGTGGATGTCCCAAATGACATCCTATTCCCTGTATAGTGCTCTACTTTTTACCAGAACCGTATAGGCCCTGGTCAAAAGTAGTGCACTATATAGGGAATGATATTTGGGATGAATAATCTTCACATTTGAATTATGAGGCAAACTAAAAGAGGAAACATCCTATAACCATTAAGTACAGCCTTCAGCAGCAGTGACAGTAGGGAGTCTGGTCTCTAACTCACAGTTTCAAACCTCTCCTACATGCTTAGCTCCAATTCACATTGGGATAATAATGAGTCTTGCTTTGGTGCTACACGTGAGAACATTATTCACATATTTTGTGATATTGTTTTAATTTCATCCAAATGAATCATTATAACCAACCAGCAGTGAATAAGAAGTCAAACTGTATTACAAATTATTTTGGGAAATTCTAATTATTATTGTAAATTAGAAGATCCTTAAACAAACGAATAATTAAGAGGGAGGTAAATTCCATGTGAAACTAAGGTAAGTACACCTGGTGAACACGTGTTAATGGATATGATTATTGTAGAAGACTAACTATGAGGACAACTGTGCAGAATGTATTCTGTACATATAGCCTGCGTTTACACAGGCAGCCCAATTCTGATCTTTTTTTCACTAATTGGTCTATTGACCATTCAGATCAGCTCTGAAAAAGATCTGACGTGAAAAGTCAAAAGATCAATTCGTGAAAAAAAGATCAGAATTGTGCTGCCTGTGTCAAACAACCAATGAGCGGTATGATGAATAGTTTAAAGCACCAATCAGCAGTAGAAACAATAACAATGCGTTGTCCCCGTCCCTGATTAGTTAAAAAGCTGAGGGATGGGGGTGGATAAATGTCCACATAGACAGAGCTATGGATGCAAGGACTGACCATCCACGATATCACAATTATAGTTGTAACCATGTTTTGAAGCTATATCGTTTTTGTTGACATTAACTTTGTTAACAGATATTGCAGTAAAACAAGCCTATATTTTGGGTTCTGATGCGGTGTCACAGTTGAACTAAGCTCATTATGAGGCATTTATAGCATATATTCTTCAATAATCAATGAATCTAACAACTGTTGATTTCCCCTTTACATTCACTTGATTCATTGTGATTAGAAAATTAACTACAACGGCCAGGTTTGTAATTTAGTGGGCTTATTAAGCTACTTGTTTAATAAAACCATGTTAGAAAAGTTCTGTGCTAAAATCTGTCAAATATATTTTTAAAATATAACAAAATTAAGAATGGGTATTTTCTTACAACAAATAAAATAAATATTGTGGGTATTCAATACTACACCGATACTTTTTGGAGACTGACCTGCGAGTCTTCGATCCCTGACATTTTTCCATAGTAGATCCCAGGCTTTCGACGTGGAATCGCGCAGCGTCTCACTGAAACACCGCCGCAGCTTCAGTTTCATCGACTTGCTCTTAGTTGTCATAGTAAATCCGTGAGTCCACCATAATAAATCAAATCCCGGTCCTCATGAACCAATTATTGATTAATTCACCTGGATTTAACACCTGCGCTCGCGGCGATGCTTCCTCGCCTGATTAGTACTGAGTTACTGCCACAGAGTGTAACCATTAATTAACCAGCCATACATTTAACCAACGAACAGATAGATACATGTTCCGTATTAAGTATCCATCTTTGCCAAGTAATTCAGTTAAACGATATTTAACTCACTCCCTAGAAAAGGGTCGACCGGACGATTCGGCAGCCCCCGTGCCGGACAAAGCTAGGAGCAGATGTGTAGCTGTTTGAAGTTTCCACCACGGTGACGGTCAGTCTATATGCATAGACTACACTAGCTGCTCTCGCTCCCTACCTCTATCTTTCACCCCTCCAGTTCCCTCCCTCCCTTCTTCCCTCTCACTCACCAGCCTACTCTCACTTTTACTACACTTAACAGCTTTCACTCTTGTGACTAATAGGGAATGACCATGGAATGTTACAGCAAAATTGGAATTAGGGCTACATCAAAATGGATTCATAAAGATGTTGGGTTTTATGTAAAAATACAATTTAAACAAGCGAGTTAAAATGAAGTGTCTTTTTGTTTCTGATACACAAACCTATCAGAGGTCAAACCCCCCTGAAGGAGAGGAAAGGTAAACCTTATTGACTTTGCTGTGTCAATACTACACCAGACATCATAGTGACTTTGCTGTGTCAATATCACACCAGACATCATAGTGACTTTGCTGTGTCAATATCACACCAGACATTATAGTGACTTTGCTGTGTCAATATCATATTAAGTTCAACTCCAGATATTATTTTGACAGAGGACAGGGAGCAGCAACCGGTTCAGTCTGTAGTAGAGGTCTCCATGTGTCTTCAATAGCTTTCATATACAAAAACATAAACCGCTTTATGGAGATAATGGCCTGGGGGCGCCATGAGTAAACGTACAGTGTAAAAGTAGTGTAATAACTGTCTTATTCCCTGTTCAACCTATGTTTGACGTATCATATAATGTCAACCTAGCTAAACCTCAGCAGGCAGTGATACAGTAATACAATTCTCTCAGATCTATAATACACAACGACCAGCTGAAAACTGACAGACAGCTTCTATAATGGATAGTCCTGACTCCCGACCTGGCCCCTCTCTCTCTCTGCCTCTCTCTCTCTCTCTCCCTCTCTCTCTCTCTCTCTCCCTCTCTCTCTGCCTCTCTCTCTCTCTCTCTCTGCCTCTCTCTATCTCTATCTCTCTCTCTCTGCCTCTCTCTCTCTCTCTGCCTCTCTCTCTCTCTGCCTCTATCTCTCTCTCTCTCTCTGCCTCTCTCTCTCTCTCTCTCTCTCTCTCTCTCTCTCTCTCTCTCTCTCTCTCTCTCTCTCTCTCTCTCTCTCTCTCTCTCTCTCTCTGCCTCTCTCTCTCTCTCTCTCTCCCTCTGCCTCTCTCTCTCTCTGCCTCTCTCTCTCTCTCTGCCTCTCTCTCTCTCTCTATTTTAATTTAAGGGGCTTTATTGGCATGGAAAACATGTTTACATTGCCAAAGAAAGTGAAATAGATAATAAACAAAATTTAAATAAACAGTAAAAAATTAACAGTAAACATTACACTCACAAAAGTTCCAAAAGAATAAAGACATTTCAAATGTCATATTATGTCTATATACAGTGATGTAATGATTTTTTAAATCCAAATTCTTTGAAATATGTGTCTCTAATATGGTCATACATTTGGCAGGAAGTCAGGAAGTGCAGCTCAATTTCCACCTCATTTTGTGGGCAGTGTGCGGCCTTTCTCAATAGCAAGGCTATGCTCACTGAGTCTGAGTTTTTGTTTTCTCACGATTTGTTTGGGTTTAATTGTGTTGCTGTCCTGGGGCTCTGTGGGGCCTGTTTGTGTATGTGAACAGAGCCCCAGGACCAGCTTGCTTAGGGGGTTCTTCTCCAGGTTAATTTCTCTGTAGGTGATTGCTTTGTTATGGAAGGTTTGGAAATCGCTTCCTTTTAGGTGGTTGTAGAATTTCTGGATTTTGATAATTAGTGGGTATCGGCCTAATTCTGCTCTGCATGCATTATTTGGTGTGTTACGTTGTACACAGAGGATATTTTTGCAGAATTCTGCATGCAGAGTCTCAATTTGGTGTTTGTCCCATTTTGTCAATTCTTGGTTGGTGAGCGGACCCCAGACCTCACAACCAAAAAGGGCAATGGGTTCTATAACTGATTCAAGTATTTGTAGCCAGATCCTAATTGGTATGTCACATTTTATGTTCCTTTTGATGGCATAGAAGCCCTTCTTGCCTTGTCTCTCAGATCGTTCACAGCTTTGTGGAAGTTACCTGTGGCGCTGATGTTTAGGCCAAGGTATGTATAGTTTTTTGTGCTCTAGGGCAACGGTGTCTAGATGGAATTTGTATTCGTGGTCCTGGCAACTGGACCTTTTTTTGAACACTAATATTTTTGTCTTACTGAGATTTACTGTCAGGGCCCAGGTCTGACAGAATCTGTGCAGAAGATCTAGGTGCTGCTTTAGGCCTTCCTTGGTTGAGGCACCAGATCATCAGCAAACAGTAGACATATGACTTCAGATTCTAGTAGGGTGAGGCCGGGTGCTGCAGACTGTTCTAGTGCCCTCGCCAATTCGTTGATATATATGTTGAAGAGGGTGGGGCTTAAGCTGCATCCCTGTCTCACCCGCCGGCCTTGTGGAAAGAAATATGTGCGTTTTTTGCCCATTTTAACCGCACACTTGTTGTTTGTGTACATGGATTTTATAATGTCGTATATTTTTCCCCCAACACCATTTTCCATCAATTTCTATAGCAGGCCTTCATGCCAAATTTGGTCAAAAGCTTTTTTGAAATCAACAAAGCATGAGAAGACTTTGCCTTTGTTTTGGTTTGTTAGATTGTCAATTGGGGTGTGCAGGGTGAATACGTGGTCTGTCGTACTGTAATTTGGCAAAAACCTAATTTGACATTTGCTCAGTACATTGTTTTCTCGTACATTGAAATGTACGAGTCTGCTGTTAATGATAATGCAGAGGATTTTTCCAAGGTTGCTGTTCACGCAAATCGCATGGTAGTTTTTGGGCTCAACTTTGTCTCCACTCTCTCTTTCTCCCTCTCTCCGTGTCCAGCTGGGATAACATTACTTAATTTCTACCAGGACATTCACTGCTCATTGCTCTGCCCTGGTATAGGGTTCAGGCTGATTGACACTGCAGGGTCAGTTCCAGTCTATATCTTACTGGAGAACAACACACTGCAGGGTCAGCACCAGGCTATATCATACTGGAGAACAACACACTGCAGGATCAGCACCAGGATATATCTTACTAGAGAACAACACACTGCAGGGTCAGCACCAGGCTATATCATAATGGAGAACAACACACTGCAGGGTCAGCACCAGGATATATCTTACTAGAGAACAAACACACTGCAGGATCAGCACCAGTCTATATCTTACTAGAGAACAACACACTGAAGGGTCAGCACCAGGCTATATCATAATGGAGAACAACACACTGAAGGGTCAGCACCAGGCTATATCATACTGGAGAACAACACACTGAAGGATCAGCACCAGGCTATATCATACTGGAGAACAACACAATGCAGGGTCAGCACCAGGCTATATCATACTGGAGAACAACACAATGCAGGGTCAGCACCAGGCTATATCATACTGGAGAACAACACACTGAAGGGTCAGCACCAGGCTATATCATACTGGATAACAACACACTGCAGAGTCAGCACCAGGCTATATCATACTGGAGAACAACACACTGAAGGGTCAGCACCAGGCTATATCATACTGGAGAACAACACACTGAAGGGTCAGCACCAGGCTATATCATACTGGAGAACAACACACTGAAGGGTCAGCACCAGGCTATATCATACTGGAGAACAACACAATGCAGGGTCAGCACCAGGCTATATCATACTGGAGAACAACTCACTGCAGAGTCAGCACCAGGCTATATCATACTGGAGAACAACACACTGAAGGGTCAGCACCAGGCTATATCATACTGGAGAACAACACACTGAAGGGTGAGCACCAGGCTATATCTTCCTGGAGAACAACACACTGCAGGATCAGCACCAGGCTATATCATACTGGAGAACAACACACTGAAGGATCAGCACCAGGCTATATCTTACCAGAGAACAACACACTGCAGGATCAGCACCAGGATATATCTTACTAGAGAACAACACACTGCAGGGTCAGCACCAGGCTATATCTTACTAGAGAACAACACACTGTTGCTCTCTCTTTAAAGCCTAATAACTGTGCAATGCATGGAACTCCTCAGCAGTGACCTGCTTGTTACTATTTTCCGCTCCACTTGTTCAGGCCCCATTGGGCAGAATGCCGCCTGCAGGAACACACACACACACATGCACAAACTGAATTGACCCCAACCTTGGTTTGAAACTCTCTACCACCCAGAACAAAGGTAGTTGTTATCTCTGTAGAATATTATGGGTAGACTGAGACAGAGAGCGATAGTAGGGGTGGGGGGAGTGAGGGAAGCAGGGAGGGAGGAAGATGCAGAGAGAGGAAATATCAATCATCAGGAACAGAGCTTCCCCCTCTCCCCTCATCTTCTCTCTGACTCTCTGAATGTTTGTTTTGGACAGGCCATTTCACAAACCACTCACTTCTCATCTCGTTGAGAAACTGTCAACTTCTCAGAGAGCTAGTTTACTTCTTTGCTCTCTCTCTCTTTCTCCATCTCTCTTTCTCTCTCTCTCATGTTTGCATTGTTATGTGTGTGTGTGTGTGTGTGTGTGTGTGTGTGTGTGTGTGTGTGTGTGTGTGTGCGTGTGCGTGTGCGTCTGCGTCTGCGTGCATGTGTGTGTGTGCGTATGCGTGAGTGCGTGTGTGTGTGTGTTCGGAATGTTGTCCGATCGGCACGGTGGGAAAATCCCAGATGTGGGGAAGCTGATTTTGCTCTGTGATTGGATGATGAGGTCCCATACCACGCCCCCTCAATAGTCGGGGGGATTACACTCCCATCCAAATGGAAACAAGACGCACAAGGGAACTCACACGCCCCCAACTCCCCCCTCACCCCGCTCTTACAGGCCCGTCTCAGTCATGCACTACACATTTCCTGAACATATATTCCCAAGATGCTATTTTTCCAGAGGAGCAACTTGTAGTCTGTATGTAGGTTTAGATGAGGAATTAGGGGTTAGAGAGTAGGAGCAGGGTTCTCCAGAGAGAGCCTACACACACACAAACACACACACAGACTCACACATACCATTGGTTTTGATATTGTATTAGGATCCCCATTAGCAGCAGCTACTTTTCCTGGGATCCACACAAAACATGAACAGTATGACAGAACCATCTAAAGTCAGACTGCTGCTAAAGTATGTCACTTTTAGTCGTACTAGACTGTAATAGACTGTTAGTTTCAGGATTGTAATAGTGACTTTGAGTGACCACTCAAAGGCCTAGAAAGTGGCCTGAAGAGAGAGAGAGTGTAACTGGCAAGCCAAGCTAACATGACTATTATTTCTTCACTGTTAAACAAGCGGAGAATGACATGGCATGTAATGTTGTCAAGCCTGAATCTGTTAAGGCTCTGTTAGCCACTATAATCCATGGGAACCCATTTACTGTCTGCACCACCTGGCTTCTATTAGCACTGAACCCCCCCACCCCCCTATCCCAACGCACGCACGCAGACGCACATATGCAGCATACACACACACCTATGCACGCACGGACACTCACACGGACAAAGAGAATGAGACGGAAGAGGAAAGGGGGTGGATTGATAATGTTTTGTGAAGGATAGATTACATACAGTACCAGCCAAAACTTTGGACACACCTACTCATTCAAGGGTTTTTCTTTATTTTTACTATTTTCTACATTGTAGAATAATAGTGAAGACATCAAAACTATGAAAAAACACATATGGAATCATGTAGTAACCAAAAAAGTGTTAAACAATTCAACATATATTTTATATTTCAGATTCTTCAAAGTAGCCACCCTTTTCCTTGATGACAGCTTTGCACACTCTTGGAATTCTCTTAACCAGCTTCACCTGGAATGCTTTTCCAACAGTCTTGAAGGAGTTCCCACATATGCTGAGCACTTGTTGGCTGCTTTGCCTTCACTCTGTGGTCCAACTCATTCCAACTCAAACCATCTCAATTGGGTTGAGGTCGGGAGATTGTGGAGGCCAGGTCATTTGATGCAGCACTCCATCACTCTCCTTCTTGGTCAAATAGCCCTTACACAGCCTGGATGTGTGTTTTATGTAAATGTCCTGTTGAAAAACAAATGATAGTCCCACTAAGTGCAAACCAGATGGAATAGCGTATAGCTGCAGAATGCTGTGGTAGCCATGCTGGTTAAGTGTGCCTTGAATTCTAAATAAATCACCTACAGTGTCACCAGCAAATCACCCCCACACCATCACACCTCCTCCTTCATGCTTCACGGTGGGAACCACACACCTGTTCACGTACTCTGGAACCAAAAATCTCAAATTTGGACTCATCAGACCAAAGGACAGATTTACACCATTCTAATGTCCATCGCTTGTGTTTCTTGGGCCAAGCACGTCACTTCTTCTTATTTTTGTCCTTTAGTAGTGGTCTGTGAAGCATTTATTCGAGCTGCAATTTCTGAGGCTGGTAACTCCAATGAACTTATCCACTGCAGGTAACTTTGGGTCTTCCTTTCCTGTGGTAGTCCTCATGAGAGCTAGTTTCATCATTGCGCTTGATGGTTTTTCCAACTGCACTTTAAGAAACTTTCAATGTTCTTGAAAATTTCCGGATTGACTAAAATATATTTTTTGTTTGTTTAACACTTTTTTTGGTTACTACATGATTCCATATGTGTCATTTCATAGTGTTGATGTCTTCACAATTATTCTACAATATCAAACCCTGGAATGAGTAGGGCTGTCCAAACTTTTTACTGGTACTGTAGGTTTGGTCATTCATTCTTATAATGATGTGGATTTCCTGGCCATGCTCATGGTTTTATCCAGGATAGGAGTCATCAGAAGTAATGTGGCATTTCAAATGACAAAAGCTTAAATACAATGTTACTAATGAAGGTTTCTAGTTGTAGTTTGAAGTAGTTCCTCACATCTTCTCCCAGGCCTAATGAAGAATAGTCTCTCTAATAACTGCATATTTAGGAGAGAGTCTTTTTAAAACTTCAGACATTTTTTCTTCTTCTATCAAACAGTCTGGCTGGTCTGTGGACTCAGGAAACCACAAGTTATTTTCCATCTTTCCCTGTGTGGAATGTTTCATGCTCTGGTCAGGAGGAGTTCTTTATAAAGCTACACATGACGACTGGCTAGTAAATATAACACATGATGTCATAGATCGAACCGTGCTGGCCAATGAGAGGAGGGGGAGTGAATAACAGTATAATGACATGGAAACAGGTTTTCCAGGAGTTCCAAGTTCTGAGTGTAGCCACTACTGACACATCAACACAGTCCAGACCTGCTGTCTATTATAGTATTTTAAGGTCGCTAAATGGATCAAAATGCTGAATGTCCTGGTCACATTCCATGGAAAACACAAACGAGCGCACACAGTGCCTTTACTGAATATAGGCCACCTTGGAGAGAACCCCTGTTTTCTATTGAGGCCACAGCAACAATATCTTCATCCAGTCGGGGATCCTTCACCCACTTCACCCATTACACTCAATTCTCCTATGTAGGGCACTACTTTTAACCATGGCCCATATGGCTCTGGTCAAAAGTAGTGCACTATGTAGGGAATATGTCATGTATTTCTGTATAGAATCTATAGATCTGTCCTGACATCTCTGTACCAGATCTGTTGCAGGTCATCTTCTCCGACCGGGCCTGGTGAGTACCAGCTATCACTTTACTCCCCAACCACCCTCACTCACACACACCCTCTACGAGACTTCCCCTCACCTACTCCACCTCGGTCCTCTTCACCCTCTGTCCCCCTCATGACCTTGACTGAAACCATACATAGATGTGACCATGAACACATCAGTAAGATAGGGACTGTCTGAGTTCAACATGCTCGCCCTCAGACTAAGTTCTGCCTCTGTTCTGTTTACGGTTCTACAGGTGATACCCCATTCTCCCTCATCATCAATACTGTGTGTGTGTGTGTGTGTGTGTGTGTGTGTGTGTGTGTGTGTGTGTGTGTGTGTGTGTGTGTGTGTGTGTGTGTGTGTGTGTGTGTGTGTGTGTGTGTGTGTGTGTGTGTGTGTGTGTGTGTGTGTGTGTGTGTGTGTGTGACAGCCTGGGAGCGTTCTAGTAAAATAGTAGAGAGGCTGCAGTTGTCTAAGGTCACTGGCAGAGGGCAAAGAGGGTGAGAAAGGAGAGAGGAGAAAAGGGTTGAGTGTGGAAGAGCAAGAGAGAGGTTGGGGAGAGATGGAGAGGGGGAGAGGGCGAGAAAGAAAGAGTGAGAGAAGGAGAGAGAGGGAAGACGGAAGAGGCCTAGGTTTGGGAAGGCAGCTGGGAGCGATGTGATGTGCCTATGGTGGAACAGAGATGAGTCAAACAAAGACAGAAAGACAAATCTTCTGGATGATTACCAGCAGCCTGGCCTGGAGTTATATAACAGGCACTGGTGCGTCATCTGGACCCAGGACCCATAGCAGTGATTTAGAATACTGTATATACTGACTGAGCCAGCACAGACCTCGTTTCACACCAAGATGAATGATCACACTGACTACAGCCATGTTATGGGAGTCTGGGGAGAAGAAACAGCTTGGCAGAATGCAGAACTTCACAGCAGTATTATTCCACATTATCTCTGATAATCTCTGATTATCTTATTTAACCTTTATTAAAGACGGCCTACCAAAAGGCAAAAGACCTCCTTAGGGGACGGGGTCTGGGATTAAAAATACAAAATAAAATGAAAATATAGGACAAAACACACATCACAACAAGAGAGACACCACAACAACATAGCATGGCAGCAACACATAACAACACAACATGGTAGCAATACAACATGGCAGCAGCACAACATGGTAGCAGCACAAAACATGGTACAAACATTATTGGGCACAGACAATAGCACAAAGGGCAAGAAGGTAGAGACAACAACACATCACGCGAAGCAGCCACAACCGTCAGTAAGAGTGTCCATGATTGAGTCTTTGAATGAAGGGATGGAGATAAAACTGTCCAGTTTGAGTGTTTATTGCAGCTCGTTCCAGTCGTTAGCTGCAGTGAACTGAAAAGAGGAGCAACCCAGGGATGTTTGTGCTTTGGGGACTTTTAACAGAATGTGACTGGCAGAATGGGTGTTGAATGTGGAGGATGAGGGCTGTAGTAGGTATCTCAGATAGGGGGGGTGAGGCCTAATTTTCTAATGTTCCTGTTCTAGTGTTCCCTAGTGTTCTAGGAATGGTCCCTGTGGCAGCATCGATTGACTACACTCAGCTTCAGCCAAGTTCATATTAATGGTGCAGAACTCTATAGTAAATCCCATATAAACAAAACAGGACAGTTAGCATCTATTTGATTAAGAAACCTCAAAAAGGGGCCTAAGGTCTAAGGCACTGCATCGCAGTGTTGCGGCATCACTACAGACTGGGGTTCAATCCCAGGCTGTGTCATCACCGGCCGTGTTTCGTCCGACACGTTGGTTCGGCTGGGTTACGCGAGCGGGTGTTAAGAAGCGCGTTTTGGCGGGTCGTGTTTCGGAAGACGCGTGACTCGACCTTCGCCTCTCCCGAGCCTGTTGGGGAGTAAAATTACAACAACAAAAAAATATAATAACAGAAACCTCAAAAATATTATGTCTATTCACAACTATTCGCTATTTATGACTAAACCAAGGTATGATGATCTCACGTGAGGATGACATGTTGGGGGTGTAATCATGTAGTGCATGATGATGAGGACTGGTTAACCAGTGAGTCAGTACTCTGTAGAGTTGATCAAAGCAGCAGCCTGACAGGAGAGTCAATAGATCCTCAAGTCCTTATTATAACAAGGTGAAATTGAAGCGTGAAGAGGAAATAAACTAAAGAAGAAAGCCAGTTGTACAAAGAGTCTTAAAGACGTGTCTTTTTTCCTGGTGAGGGAAGTCAGCCAGGTTGTTGGATGCTTTGCCCTGGAGTCATTCACAGAGAGGTGTGAGGAACGCAGTGTCTTAATAACCGAATGGAGCCTTCAGACACGGAGTGTCTTATTAAGAGAATGAACCCTTTCCACACAGCTCTTCCTTTGTTTTCACAGAACCACAGAATAACTGGCTTTAGATTGCACCAGTCAACACAGATTAGAGGATATATTCAGAGAGGAGATCTGTGTGTCTGTTTGTGTGTGTGTGTGTGTGTGTGTGTGTGTGCGTGCGTGATTGTGCGTGTTTGTATGGGTGTGTGTGGTCGAGGACAGGGGTAGACAGTCCCCTCACTGTGAGAGAGCAGGTCAGCCAAGATGATTTTACAGACGACTGTAAAATGTTGGTAAAATGTTCGAAAAATAAGCTGTTGGATTTGTCCCTGTCCCTGAGCATGTCCTTCTGGGAGCTGAGGGAAAACACAAAAATATTCTGGGGTTTAAAAACATTCTAGTGGGGCAGAAAGGTCTGAGGTTTAAAAACATTCTAGTGGGGCAGAAAGGTCTGGGGTTTAAAAACATTCTAGTGGGGCAGAAAGGTCTGAGGTTTAAAAACATTCTAGTGGGGCAGAAAGGTCTGGGGTTTAAAAACATTCTAGTGGGGCAGAAAGGTCTGGGGTTTAAAAACATTCTAGTGGGGCAGAAAGGTCTGGGGTTTAAAAACATTCTAGTGGGGCAGAAAGGTCTGGGGTTTAAAAACATTCTAGTGGGGCAGAAAGGTCTGGGGTTTAAAAACATTCTAGTGGGGCAGAAAGGTCTGAGGTTTAAAAACATTCTAGTGGGGCAGAAAGGTCTGGGGTTTAAAAACATTCTAGTGGGGCAGAAAGGTCTGGGGTTTAAAAACATTCTAGTGGGGCAGAAAGGTCTGAGGTTTAAAAACATTCTAGTGGGGCAGAAAGGTCTGGGGTTTAAAAACATTCTAGTGGGGCAGAAAGGTCTGGGGTTTAAAAACATTTTGAGTCGGACAGAAAGGTCTGGGGTTTTCCCATAGATGCTTCGAGTTTCCTCTCGACATAAAATAAAATCCAATTGTATTGGTCACATACACATATTTAGCAGATGTTATTGCAGGTGTAGTGAAATGCTTGTGAGAACATAGCAGCAGATATACCGATCGATCGGTATAGAGTTTAAAGGCCATGAACTATGGAGATTACACATCAAATACAGTCAGGCCACACAGGCCACGTTTCAGAGAGATGAGGATTCAAGTTTCTGTCTGACTTGTGATTCTCCTCACCTCTACCCCAGAGAGCTGACCACCCTAACCTCTACCCTAGACAGTGCTCGTGTGTGGTGTGTGTGTACGTCGTGTGTTTAGTCACATGCAGGGCTATTTGGGATATGGGCCCAGAGAAGTTTCTTCGGCTGGACTATGTCACTATAAGGAGGTGAACCGGTGGTTATGATGACAGCCCATAGGGCCCATATGGCTCTGGTCAGCAGTAGTGCATTATATAGGGAGTAGGGTGACTTTTGGGATGCATCCATAGATTCTGCAGATCATCTGGTCCAGTAACATGACATCATACAGTCTCTACAGTTTCCACGGTACAGCTGTCAAATATAGGCAGAGAATATCAGAGCTCAGAGTTAGCTTCATCTCTTTATGTCATCATCATCATCCTACACAGTTATTACCCTGACTGTGTGTGTCTCAAATGGCACCCTATTCCCTGTATTGTGCAGTACTTTTCACCAGAGCCCCATATATGCTATGGTCAAAAGTAGTGCACTATATAGGGAGTAGTGTGCCATTTGAGACATAGCCTGTGTTTCTATTGAAAACAGATGTTCTGTTAACTACGGTTCTCTTTCTGTTAGTGATTCTGACCACATCACATTGACTTTGACACTGACTTTGGTCTGGCTTACTTCAGCCATGATATGGTTCTAAAAGGGAAACGGCATGTCGAGAGTCTCGTGGTTAAATATACTGTACACTACGAAAGCAATGGTAGAAACACACTGTACTAAAATATGACATCAACAGGACCATGGGGAAGGAAATGTCTTGGTTGTGTTGACAAACAGTTACTGAAGTCATCAACAAGCTAAACACTACATAAAGTCCATAGATTTACAACCATTACTATAGGGTTAGCGTGCTGTAGCTGTGAGTAGTGATACGTCACTCTAGATTACCCTGGTGTGAGTGGTGTTCATTCACAGAGCTGTAAAGTTGTCTGTTAAGACCGTGTCATATATTACAGCCAGACCACACAGCAGACATTCCTACCTATAGGGAAGAGTGATGGAATGTGAACAGGGTCTCCTGTACATTATTGACATACCCCCTGTTACACCCCCCCCCCCCGTAACCCCCCAGCTGCCCCCAGGGCCACATCACGACACGACAAATAGTTCCCTCAGCTGTAACTATGTAGTACTAGTAACAATGGCATGCCTCCTAATTTGATCTGTGTCCCACCAAGCCATGCAGTCAGTATAAATAGGCCTTTAAAAGAAGAGCCTGACAGGCTGTGTGTCGGGAGGGACATTCTCTGGACATTCTCCAGACACTCCTGGGGAGTGAAACCTGGACCCTGGCTGGCACACCTGTCCCCATCCATAACTCACAACCACATTGTTTCAGAGCAACAGCCATACCACCCTGTGGAAAAAGCACTAGCAGACAAGCCTTATGTGATTGACTGGTTTTGAAACCATGCGGGTCTTATGCATGCTAAAATACAGTGTTAGCCCGCTGAGCTAAAGTCCAGGCATTTGCTCGGGGAGCTAATGCAAGACGTCAGGTCTCATGCAAGGTTACTCATCACCCGAGAATGGTTCACCGAACCACCTCTGTTAAACTTGGAATGCTCCCTGAAAGACCCTGGCCTAACAGAGCAGACCCTGGACTAACAGAGAAGACCCTGGACTAACAGAGCAGACCCTGGCCTAACAGAGCAGACAGACCCTGGACTAACAGAGAAGACCCTGGACTAACAGAGCAGACCCTGGACTAACAGAACAGACCCTGGCCTAACAGAGCAGACCCTGGCTAACAGAGCAGACCCTGGCTAACAGAGCAGACCCTGGACTAACAGAGAAGACCCTGGACTAACAGAGCAGACCCTGGCCTAACAGAGCAGACCCTGGCCTAACAGAGCAGACCCTGGCTAACAGAGCAGACCCTGGCTAACAGAGCAGACCCTGGACTAACAGAGAAGACCCTGGACTAACAGAGCAGACCCTGGACTAACAGAACAGACCCTGGCCTAACAGAGCAGACCCTGGCTAACAGAGCAGACCCTGGCTAACAGAGCAGACCCTGGACTAACAGAGCAGACCCTGGCTAACAGAGCAGACCCTGGCCTAACAGAGCAGACCCTGGCCTAACAGAGCAGACCCTGGCCTAACAGAGCAGACCCTGGCCTAACAGAGCAGACACTGGACTAACAGAGCAGACCCTGGCCTAACAGAGCAGACCCTGGCTAACAGAGCAGACCCTGGAATAACAGAGCAGACCCTGGACTAACAGAGCAGACCCTGGACTAACAGAGCAGACCCTGACTAACAGAGCAGACCCTGGCCTAACAGAGCAGACCCTGGACTAACAGAGCAGACCCTGGACTAACAGAGCAGACCCTGGACTAACAGAGCAGACCCTGGCCTAACAGAGCAGACCCTGTCCTAACAGAGCAGACCCTGGCTAACAGAGCAGACCCTGGACTAACAGAGCAGACCCTGGACTAACAGAGCAGACCCTGGCTAACAGAGCAGACCCTGGCTAACAGAGCAGAGCCTGGCTAACAGAGCAGACCCTGGACTAACAGAGCAGACCCTGGCTAACAGAGCAGACCCTGGACTAACAGAGTAGACCCTGGACTAACAGAGCAGACCCTGGCTAACAGAGCAGACCCTGGACTAACAGAGCAGACCCTGGCTAACAGAGCAGACCCTGGACTAACAGAGCAGACCCTGGCTAACAGAGCAGACCCTGACTAACAGAGCAGACCCTGGCTAACAGAGCAGACCCTGGAGTAACAGAGGAGACCCTGGCTAACAGAGCAGACCCTGGACTAACAGAGCAGACCCTGGACTAACAGAGCAGACCCTGGACTAACAGAGCAGACCCTGGACTAACAGAGCAGACCCTGGACTAACAGAGCAGACCCTGGCTAACAGAGCAGACCCTGGACTAACAGAACAGACCCTGGACTATCAGAGCAGACCCTGGACTAACAGAGCAGACCCTGGACTAACAGATCAGACCCTGACTAACAGAGCAGAGCCTGGCTAACAGAGCAGACCCTGGACTAACAGAGGAGACCCCCGGCTAACAGAGCAGACCCTGGACTAACAGAGCAGACCCTGGAGTAACAGAGGAGACCCTGGCTAACAGAGCAGACCCTGGACTAACAGAGCAGACCCTGGACTAACAGAGCAGACCCTGGACTAACAGAGCAGACCCTGACTAACAGAGCAGACCCTGGCTAACAGAGCTGACCCTGGACTAACAGAGCAGACCCTGGCTAACAGAGCAGACCCTGGAGCTAAAAGAACTAACCAGGGCTGCTAAAGACAATATAAAGACAGTGATTATGTCCCAAATTGCACCATATTCCATATATAGTGCACTACTCTTGAACAGGGCACATAGGGCTCTGGTCCAAAGTAGTGCACTATGTAGGGAATAGGGTTCCATTTGGGTCACGTCCCAGATTCAACACACAGCCTGGTGAAACATGTACACATGAAAAAAGCCTTACCTGCTCCTGCATTGGTCATCTTACTGCACATCTGCAAAGAAGAGAAACAGACCATGGTTAGTCAGACAACAACATTGTACTGCAGCCCTCAATACCGCTCTAACTGCATGGCTGTCTTAAACAAACAACAACAAAACAGATTGGTTGAAGAATACACAAGCAACTTTTCAAAATGTTATAAATACTACAGTGACATACAAGTCAGGTATCAGTGGCATCCTAGTAATGTCACAGAGGATATATTCAGAGAGGAGATGAACTAAATTGTATCCTAGTAATGCCACAGCCATAAAGAGTTAAGGTTTAATGACTGATCTATCAGGCTGCTGCCTGCTTTACTGTGTTACCATAGAGACCTGATGGCTGGTTCAATATGGACAGCTGGCTCATGTTTGTACATCACTTTAGTATTTATAACATCCTCTGTCTAGTGTTATTAGACCAACTTAGACTAAACACATGGCTATAATCCCAAATGGCATCCTATTCTCTATAAAAGTGAAATACTGTTGACCAGGGTGCACTATAATATGGTGTTTTACATTGAGACTTACCTCCACGCCAGTGGGTCGCCAGTGTTTAATGTTAATGTAGGCTCTAGCGTTATCATCAGGAGTGTGACACTAACGACTTGTGGTGAGCAGAATCAACAACCTCTGCCTCATTCAAGACTTTTGCTTTGTGAGAAGGTGTTAAAGTTCACAGTTGGCGTTTGTTATTTAAATGCTTGTTGAAATGTACCAATGGCCTGGGCTTGGCCCCAAGTCATGGCAGGTCCACCGGAGCCATGGCCCAGTGAGACACGGGTGCCGGTCCACATAGGTAGAAACAGAAGTCTGAGTATTTTGGGTAAAACACCTGGTTAAATCCTCATTGGACACTCACCATAAGTAATTAGGCCTGTGTGTCTCCAGAGACAATACGTTGTGATTTTAGAGGTCAGTTGGTGGTTGTGGATCTCCATGTGTGGCTGGACAGGATCTTTGCCACAGCCAGAATAGTGCACTATAAAGGGAATAGGGTGCCATTTGGGATGTACCCGTGGTAGAGCAGCCTACAGTATGAGGAAACACATCTATTACAGAGAGTAGTCTCTGTCCAACAGCAGAGGAGTGAGGTGGTTAACAGGTGGAGACATACAGGCAATATTCGGTCTCAGGCAGAACACTATGAGGTGAAGGGACTGATGTTGTTACCCAAGTATCCCTGCTTATTGACTGTGAGAATCAGCATAACAGGGTCAAATTTCATTATTACATTTCTGTCCTCTTCAGTCATAGGGTTGGAGAACAGAAGCAATGCTGACAGTGTCTCTCTCAGCTCTCTGCTCTAACCAATTATCTCATCTCATTCTGCAGACAGAGGAAACTACGTGTGAGTCCCAAATGGCACCCTATTCACTATATAGTGCATTACTTTTGACCTGGGCCCATGGGTTTGTCGAAACTCTAAACTGACGTGTGTTAACATAATAGTTCTAATAACAGGCTCTGATCCACATCTACAAATAAAGCTGTGATGAAAATTTGCCTTCTAGAACTGACTGAATGGCCCCAATGGAGATACCGGTCTGTCTTTTACTCACAGGGGCTTCAAAGACTGTCCTAGACTTCTGTCTGTCCCTCGACAGCCCAGATAAAGTCCTGTTAGTGACCTTCCATTTTCCTTTTCATTGATATAGTTACACCCATAGACTTAGATAGACATCACATCATTGTGTATGTCCCATTATGGCGTCTGTGAGAGCATGGGCAGTGCACCATTGAGGTCATCTCCATTTTGAAGCGGTACATTTTCTTCTTCTACAACTTCTATAAGTTGGCAAACAAAGGGTGCACACTGCCACCTGGAATGTGTTGTTTGAGCACGTATAAAGCCAAGGTTGGCGATTTACTGCCACCTGTAGATATGGAATGTTTGCTCACAAGTATAATGTATTGTCTGATCCCTCCTGGTGACCTGGATGGAATGATGTGATCCTTCCATAAACCATAGGAAGTCTCACCCAGTTGACTATTTCAAAATGGTGAAAGTCCTCAATAGCGCTGCCCATGCTAAAACAGGCTTTTGGACACTAGAATCCTCTATGGTTATACCACACAGCCTCAGTTCTGAGCATCCACCACATGTCGGGTTATGGGTTAGAGGTCAGGGGTCAGGTGACAAGACACAGAAAGGAGACAGCCCTATCAGGAAGCTCCCTCTGCTACAACAACCAACATTTTTATATGGACTGACATGTCTGGTCTTTGGTCTGGTCTACCTGTCCGCTGCATTGACTAAATAAAAAAAACGAGTTCTGAAAAAACAAGTGGAAAACATTCCTAATCTAACAGGCTATGGGTTATGTCCATGCTCTACAATAGTACTATCTGAGATGCTGCTATACATTGTAGCTGGCAATGGGATGATGTACAAAGCTCACACGAGATCTGGAAGGAATTACATAATCCCCATCATGCATTTCTTCACGTTCTTTTTCCTGCGTTTCCCAACTCCCCCCTTCCCCCCTGTGTTCTATGTAGAGTACACTCCCAGCCCCACACGGAGCCCTGTGTTCTATGTAGAGTACACTCCCAGCCCCACACAGAGCCCTGTGTTCTATGTAGAGTACATTCCCAGCCCCACACGGAGCCCTGTGTTCTATGTAGAGTACACTCCCAGCCCCACACAGAGCCCTGTGTTCTATGTAGAGTACATTCCCAGCCCCACACGGAGCCCTGTGTTCTATGTAGAGTACACTCTCAGTCCCACACAGAGCCCTGTGTTCTATGTAGAGTACACTCCCAGCCCCACACGGAGCCCTGTGTTCTATGTAGAGTACACTCCCAGCCCCATACGGAGCCCTGTGGTCTATGTAGAGTACACTCCCAGCCCCACACAGAGCCCTGTGTTCTATGTAGAGTACACTCCCAGCCCCACACGGAGCCCTGTGTTCTATGTAGAGTACATTCCCAGCCCCACACGGAGCCCTGTGTTCTATGTAGAGTACACTCCCAGCCCCACACAGAGCCCTGTGCTCTATGTAGAGTACACTCCCAGCCCCACACGGAGCCCTGTGTTCTATGTAGAGTACACTCCCAGCCCCATACGGAGCCCTGTGGTCTATGTAGAGTACACTCCCAGCCCCACACAGAGCCCTGTGTTCTATGTAGAGTACATTCCCAGCCCCACACGGAGCCCTGTGTTCTATGTAGAGTACACTCCCAGCCCCACACAGAGCCCTGTGGTCTATGTAGAGTACACTCCCAGCCCCACACGGAGCCCTGTGTTCTATGTAGAGTACACTCCCAGCCCCACACGGAGCCCTGTGTTCTATGTAGAGTACACTCCCAGCCCCACACGGAGCCCTGTGTTCTATGTAGAGTACACTCCCAGCCCCACACAGAGCCCTGTGTTCTATGTAGAGTACACTCCCAGCCCCACACAGAGCCCTGTGTTCTATGTAGAGTACACTCTCAGTCCCACACAGAGCCCTGTGTTCTATGTAGAGTACACTCCCAGACCCATACAGAGCCCTGTGGTCTATGTAGAGTACACTCCCAGTCCCACACAGAGCCCTGTGGTCTATGTAGAGTACACTCCCAGCCCCACACGGAGCCCTGTGTTCTATGTAGAGTACACTCCCAGCCCCACACAGAGCCCTGTGTTCTATGTAGAGTACACTCCCAGCCCCACACGGAGCCCTGTGTTCTATGTAGAGTACACTCCCAGCCCCACACAGAGCCCTGTGTTCTATGTAGAGTACACTCCCAGCCCCACACGGAGCCCTGTGTTCTATGTAGAGTACACTCCCAGCCCCACACAGAGCCCTGTGTTCTATGTAGAGTACATTCCCAGCCCCACACGGAGCCCTGTGTTCTATGTAGAGTACACTCCCAGCCCCACACAGAGCCCTGTGTTCTATGTAGAGTACATTCCCAGCCCCACACGGAGCCCTGTGTTCTATGTAGAGTACACTCCCATGCGTCCAAAATGGCACAAGTAGTGCACTATATAGGAAATAGGGTTGCATTTGGGATCGATTTAACAGTCCTGAACACTCCCAACCCCACAAAATGAAGTCTGAGGTTACTCCACCAATCATTCATTGTGTTTCACTTGGCATGCGCAAATCACATTTGTTCACAGAAACAGGCAGAGAACCACCAAACCCATGTCTGATATTATATAACCAAACCTATAGCTGTATATGGCTGCCTCCAAAATGGCATCCGATTCCCTACATAGTGCACTGCTTTTGATCAGAGCCCCATGTGCCCTAGACAAACGTAGTGCACTATATTGGGAATGAGGTGTCATGTGGGACGCAGCCTATGTTATATGTAACGATCCAGGCCCCTCATCATAGCTCAGCGCAGGGTAGGATGGATGACGTCTCTCCACGGCCATTACTCTTCTGTGGCTTCTTACAGCCCAGCTCTAGAGACTCCCTCTGGGCCTCTACACCAAGGCATAGCCATGATCCACAACCCCTAACTCATAACACGTAACTACGGGCTGAAACTCACAGGACTGAATCCATCTCTCTCCACAACATTCAGAAGTTTGTCTCGGTTGTAAAATAAAATCTATGTTCCTGGGAAAATAACCCTAGTTTTACTCTCAAAGTCTAAGAAAAAATAAGGGATAGAAAGAGATCATTGGGCGACCTAGAAGGTGGCCCAGTAGACCAGCCAGTAAACCAGTAGACCAACCAGTAGACCAGCCAGTAAATCAGTAGACCAGCCAGTAGACCAGCCAGTAGACCAGCCAGTAAACCAGTAGACCAGTAGACCAGTAGACCAGCCAGTAAATCAGTAGACCATACAGTAGAGCAGCCAGTAGACCAGCCAATAAACCAGTAGACCAGCCAGTAAACCAGTAGACCAGCCAGTAGACCAGTAGACCAGCCAGTAAACCAGTAGACCAGCCAGTAAACCAGTAGACCAGCCAGTAGACCAGTGGACCAGCCAGTAGACCAGCTAGTAAACCAGTAGACCAGCCAGTAGACCAGTAGACCAGCCAGTAGACCAGTAGACAAGCCAGTAGACCAATATACCAGCCAGTAAACCAGTAGACCAGCCAGTAGACCAGCCAGTAAACCAGTAGACCAGTAGACCAGCCAGTAGACCAGTAAACCAGTAGACCAGCCAGTAGACCAGTAAACCAGTAGACCAGCCAGTAGACCAGTAGACCAGCCAGTAGACCAGCCAGTAGACCAGTAGACCAGCCAGTAGACCAGTAGACCAGCCAGTAGACCAGTAGACCAGCCAGTAGACCAGTAGGCCAGCCAGTAGACCAGTAGACCAGCCAGTAGACCAGTAGGCCAGCCAGTAGACCAGCCAGTAGACCAGTAGACCAGCCAGTAGACCAGCCAGTAAACCAGTAGACCAGCCAGTATACCAGTAGACCAGCCAGTAGACCAGCCAGTAGACCAGCCAGTAAACCAGTAGACCAGCCAGTAGACCAGCCAGTAGACCAGTAGACCAGCCAGTAAACCAGCCAGTAGACCAGCCAGTTGACCAGTAAACCAGCCAGTAAACCAGTAGACCAGCCAGTAGACCAGCCAGTAGACCAACCAGTAAACCAGTAGATCAGCCAGTAGACCAGTAGACCAGCCAATAGACCAGTAGACTAGTAGACTAGTAGATCAGCCAGTAGACCAGTAGATCAGCCAGTAGACCAGCCAGTAGACCAGTAGACCAGTAGACCAGCCAGTAGACCAGTAGATCAGCCAGTAGACCAGCCAGTAGACCAGCCAGTAGACCAGCCAGTAAACCAGTAGACCAGTAGACCAGCCAGTAGACCAGTAGAGCAGCCAGTAGACCAGCCAGTTAGACCAGTAGACCAGCCAGTAGACCAGCCAGTAGACCAGCCAGTAGACCAGCCAGCAGACCAGCCAGTAGACCAGCCAGCAGACCAGCCAGTAGACCAGTAGACCAGCCAGTAGACCAGTAGACCAGCAATTAGACCAGTAAACTAGCCAGTAGACCAGACAAAAATAAGGGATAGAAAGAGATCATTGGGCGACCTAGAAGGTGGCCCAGTAGACCAGCCAGTAAACCAGTAGACCAACCAGTAGACCAGCCAGTAAATCAGTAGACCAGCCAGTAGACCAGCCAGTAGACCAGCCAGTAAACCAGTAGACCAGTAGACCAGTAGACCAGCCAGTAAATCAGTAGACCATACAGTAGAGCAGCCAGTAGACCAGCCAATAAACCAGTAGACCAGCCAGTAAACCAGTATACCAGCCAGTAGACCAGTAGACCAGCCAGTAAACCAGTAGACCAGCCAGTAAACCAGTAGACCAGCCAGTAGACCAGTGGACCAGCCAGTAGACCAGCTAGTAAACCAGTAGACCAGCCAGTAGACCAGCCAGTAGACCAGTAGACAAGCCAGTAGACCAATATACCAGCCAGTAGACCAGTAGACCAGCCAGTAGACCAGCCAGTAAACTAGTAGACCAGCCAGTAGACCAGTAGACCAGCCAGTAGACCAGCCAGTAGACCAGTAGACCAGCCAGTAGACCAGTAGACCAGCCAGTAGACCAGTAGACCAGCCAGTAGACCAGTAGGCCAGCCAGTAGACCAGTAGACCAGCCAGTAGACCAGTAGGCCAGCCAGTAGACCAGCCAGTAGACCAGTAGACCAGCCAGTAGACCAGCCAGTAAACCAGTAGACCAGCCAGTATACCAGTAGACCAGCCAGTAGACCAGCCAGTAGACCAGCCAGTAAACCAGTAGACCAGCCAGTAGACCAGCCAGTAGACCAGTAGACCAGCCAGTAAACCAGCCAGTAGACCAGCCAGTTGACCAGTAAACCAGCCAGTAAACCAGTAGACCAGCCAGTAGACCAGCCAGTAGACCAACCAGTAAACCAGTAGATCAGCCAGTAGACCAGTAGACCAGCCAATAGACCAGTAGACTAGTAGACTAGTAGATCAGCCAGTAGACCAGTAGATCAGCCAGTAGACCAGCCAGTAGACCAGTAGACCAGCCAGTAGACCAGTAGATCAGCCAGTAGACCAGCCAGTAGACCAGCCAGTAGACCAGCCAGTAAACCAGTAGACCAGTAGACCAGCCAGTAGACCAGTAGAGCAGCCAGTAGACCAGCCAGTTAGACCAGTAGACCAGCCAGTAGACCAGCCAGTAGACTAGCCAGTAGACCAGCCAGCAGACCAGCCAGTAGACCAGCCAGCAGACCAGCCAGTAGACCAGTAGACCAGCCAGTAGACCAGTAGACCAGCAATTAGACCAGTAAACTAGCCAGTAGACCAGCCTCATCCCTCCCCTCCTCTATCCAACCCCTGGACAGACAGGAAAACACCTGGCTGTATTTAGAACACTGCCTCAAATGGGTCACAACCAATAAGAAGACCTTCTTATCGGGGGCAGCTGGGGGATTACGGGGCTATGCCATTTTTGTCTCAGGTTGTGTGTGTGTGTGTCTGTCTGTGTCTTTTGATGCTTTGACTCTCTGTCTGCCAGGGCCATCAGACCAGCTCCATCCTCCCAGGTTCTGAGGAAGAACTATCTGTCTCTGTTAGAAGTGTCAGGTCTCTGGGCACACGTGGAATGCTGCAGTTGCAGTCATGTTGAGACACACAGGAACACAGCAACATGTGCTGCAGGACATTCCAACACAGAACACCTGACGGTCTCACCCTCACGTATCAAACACGCCACATACCTGGCGGACTCACCGTCACGTACCCAAAAAATAACACATACTGTACCTCACAGTCACTATGCATTGGGTTCAGGTGGAGATGGAAGCAGAATGTTAAGAATAAATACCCTTTCCATCTAGCAAACCATTGTGGATGGGAATCTGCATGTCAAAACAACAGGGGTCATGTTGAGACCACCCGAAAAATTGTGACCCTAACCTATAGACAGGCAGGGTCGGGGGGAACAGCCATAACAACGTCCTGTCAAAAGCTGACTCCAAACATTCTGTAAGGGTTCCTAATGCCATCGTATTCCCTATATAGTGCACTGCTTTTGGTCAAAAGTAGTGCCCTATATAAAGAATAGGGTGTAATTTGGGATCCAGCCTCTCTATCAGCTCATAACCTTCCAGTCACATGACATGCTGCAGTAGTTAGTTACCATGGTCAGGTTATTCTGAGCCCCTCAACATGACAGCAGCAGCTTAGACTCTAACATCACATTCTCTCTCTCCACTGCTTTCACCCCCACTCCAGAACTCACATGTAAGAGGCTGAGGGGTGTGTGCATGCGTGTGTGTATGCATGCATGCGGTAGGGCTGGTCTAGATTCTGGAGTCAGCCTGGGGAAGAGTAATCCTTTGCTTATCATTAACCCTGGCCTGAGGTCAGTGTTACAGAGCATGGCGTGCACACAAACGCGCACACAAGGAGACACAGTGTTCCCCGGCCAGACGTTGGAACCATTGTGCAGTAGTGTGACAGTGGGTTAGAGTTAGGACATTGTGTACGGTGTGAAGGTGGTCTCCATGCAGCCTGTCTGTCTCTGACTCAGACCTTGGTGGGGTTCCTCAGCTTTCTGGCTCTGTAATCTGCTCTGAGACTCTGAGAAGCAGACTGCATCAGGACTGGAGAGCACAAAGCCACATCGTTCTGTTCCCACCAATCTAATTAGTCATTCACCTGTCGAATCTGATCCTCATCCAGACATGGTACCTATACAGACACAGGCCGTTAGCAGGGTTTCCACACAGCCGCCACAAAACATACCTAGCCCCACCTCTCCATTGTTTTCCTTGCTAAACCTGTCTAATAGGCAGACTAACACCTGACCTGGGGACAGTAAACCACTCACACACACACTTCCTGCGTACACACTGTGTCAAACAAGGAACAGAAGAGGATACAACGGACAGCTCTGCTGTGGACTTCTCATTATATCCAAAACAGTGCCATTCTTAGTACATCAATTACATTTCACAGCTAATAAGAGGAATGTTGTTTAAATTAGCAGAGAAAATCTATTTAAAATACTTTCTGTAGCTAGCTGAAGGCAGCCTGAATATGAAATGGATTAAATTGAGATTTTATGTCACTGGCCTACACACAATACCCCATAATGTCAAAGTGGAATTATTTTGGGAACTTGAGTCAATAATTATTCAGCCCCTTTGTTATGCCAAGCCTAAATAAGTTCAAGACTAGTGTTTAACATGATATTTGAATGACTACCTCATCTCTGTACCCCACACATACAATTATCTGCAAGGTCTCTCAGCTGAGCAGTGAATTTAAAACACAGATTCAACCACAAAGACCAGGGAGGTTTTCCAATATCTCGCAAAGAAGGGCACCTATTGAGCATGGTGAAGTTATTAAGTACACTTTGGATGGTGTATCAATACGCCCAGTCACAATAAAGATACAGGCGTCCTTCCTAACTCAGTTGCCGGAGAGGAAGGAAACCGAGACTTAACCATGAGGCCAAGGGTGACTTTAAAACAGTTACAGAGTTTAATGGCTGTGAAAGGAGAAAACTGAGGATGGATCAACAACATTGTAGTTACTCCAAAATACTAACCTAAATGACAGAGTGAAAAGAAGGATGCCTGTACAGAATATAACATATTACAAAATATACATTCTGTTTGCAACAGGGCACTAAAGTAAAACTGCAAAACATGTGGCAAAAAAAGTTACTTTATGTCCTGAATACAAAGTTTTAGGTTTGGGGCAAATCCAACACAACACATCACTGAGTACTACTCTTCATATTTTCAAGCATGGTGGTGGCTGCATCATGTTACGGGTATGCTTGTCATCTGCAAGGACTAGGGAGTTTTTTAGGATAAAAATAAACAGATTAGAGCTAAATACAGGCAAAATCCTAGAGGAAAACCTGGTTCAGTCTGCTTTCCAACAGACACTTGGAGACAAATTCTCCTTTCAGCAGGACATTAACCTAAAAGACAAGGCCAAATATTCACTGGAGTTGCTTACCAAGATGACATTGAATGTTCCTGAGTGGCCTAGTTAAAGTTTTGACTTAAATCGGCTTGAAAATCTATGGCAAGACTTGGAAATGGCTGTCTTATAAATGATAATGTGCAAAGCTCTTAGAGACTTACCCAGAAAGACTCGCAGCTGTAATCACTGCCAAAAGGGATTCTAACATGCATTGACTTAGGGGTGCGAATACTTATGTAAATGAGATACTGTATTTTTGTATTTCATTTTTTATACATTTGAAAAAATTCTAAAAACATATTTTCATTTAGTCTTTATGGGGTATTGCGTGTAGATGGGTGAGATAATTTAAAAAATTGAATCTATATTGAATTCAGGCTGTAACACCACAAAATGTGGAATAAGTTAAGGGGTATGAATACTTTGTGGAGGCACTGAGAGCTCGCTTATGATATCTATATCAAATTGTTTCACCCAGACCCAGACAGACAGGCACAGAGTAAGCAGGAGTCGAAAGGAGGAGGGAGAGTCACAGAGGAACTTACGACTGTCTTCTTGGTCCTGGCTCTGGTTCCTATGGCTGAGCTACGAGGGGCCGTGGTCTTGTGTTGGTCCTGTCTGGGACATTCTCCTGTGTCTGGTTCCCCTCGCTGCAGCAGTGTACTGTCCTTCTCATTAAGAGATTGGTTTACTGCCGTCCCAGACACAGCTCCACACTGCAACAACAGCACAATAACAACCGTCAACACTGGATCCTTGCCTGCCTGTCTGTCTGTCTATCTGCCAGTCTGTCTGTCAGTCTTTCTGTCTGTCTGTCTGTCTCTGGGATGGTCAGCGGCAGGGAACGCAGTCTTCAGTTCAAAGTTCTATCGGACAGACAGTGACAGACAGAGACAAGGCAGCCTGTTAATCGTCCTCTGAAAGGACAAAGAGTGTGTCCTTGTCAAGTCCCTCTAGTAAAGATGTCGTGTGGTCTCCTCCGCCGGCGGCTGCCTGTCGTTAGTTAAAGATGTCTCTCTGAATGTGTGTTATGGCTGCATGATGTGATGCCTTCAGGCATGTGCCCCTCTGCTAACCACTCTGTAACCATTCCTAACGTGCTCAATCATACAAACAACCTCCTCTACCCACACAACAAGACCTCTGTGCTGATCACATACAGAACCATGGGAAGGACTGTACTCTTTCTGTTGTTGCCCTCTGCTAACTAACTGCTGGGGTATGTCATGATGCAAGCCTCCATGAGAGGAGTCTTATGTAGGACCAGAGCTACAAGGTCCCGGTAACAACATCTCCACACAATGGCTGTCTGTCTGTCTCCGCCCCGCCTGGCCCACCACCCTGGCCAGACTACTGCTAGACACACCACGCAGCTTTTCTAACAGCCAGCTCCCTCCTCTCACGTCATAAAATGGACGCCTGTAGCATTCAGAGAAGCAGAATCAAAGACTGCCTGACAATGGCCATAGTGTCCCAGACAGACAGCTTCCACTGTATGACAACCTGCTGTATGTACAGTATATCAACATATATCACAGTTATCCTTAAAGCTTATGACGGAACAGTCCTTCCCAGACCTACAAGCTTCTGAGGCTGCATCCCAATGGCACCCATAGGGCTTTGGTCAAAAGTAGTGCACTATAAAGGGAATAGGGTGCCATCCTGAGTCTAGTATGGTTCCTAGATGAAATGTATGTTAGCTAGGTGAACGTACTGTATGTGTATTGTAAAGTACATGATATAGCAGCATGGACTTATAGTTCTGTTAGACACCTGTTGAATGACTATAACAATAATCCATCAGGATTTCCTATTCACAAAGCTCAGTAAATTGATTATAGACAGCAGAGAGCATGAAAAAGCATGTGCCATCATGATAGGCTGCAGAGGAATGTATAGATTTCCCAAATGTATCACTGGTTAGTACATGGCTCGCATTTCAGTTAACATGGTCATGTCACCTGCTGTCTGTCTGTGTGCTGTGCAGGGTGTGTGTGTGTGTGTGTGTGTGTGACTGACCTGTTGTCTGCGTGCAGTGCAGGGTGTGTGTGTGTGTGTGTGTGACTGAGTTGTTGTCTGCGTGCGGTTCAGGGTGTGTGTGTGTGTGTGTGTGTGTGTGACTGACCTGTTGTCTGCGTGCGGTGCAGGGTGTGTGTGTAACTGACCTCTTGTCTGCGTGCGGTGCAGGGTGTGTGTGTGACTGACCTGTTGTCTGCGTGCTGTGCAGGGTGTGTGTGTAACTGACCTCTTGTCTGCGTGCGGTGCAGGGTGTGTGTGTGACTGACCTGTTGTCTGCGTGCTGTGCAGGGTGTGTGTGTAACTGACCTCTTGTCTGCGTGCGGTGCAGGGTGTGTGTGTGACTGACCTGTTGTCTGCGTGCTGTGCAGGGTGTGTGTGTGACTGACCTGTTGTCTGCGTGCTGTGCAGGGTGTGTGTGTGACTGACCTGTTGTCTGCGTGCGGTGCAGGGTGTGTGTGTAACTGACCTCTTGTCTGCGTGCGGTGCAGGGTGTGTGTGTGACTGACCTGTTGTCTGCGTGCGGTGCAGGTGTGTGTGTGACTGACCTGTTGTCTGCGTGCGGTGCAGGTGTGTGTGTGTGACTGACCTGTTGTCTGCGTGCTGTGCAGGGTGTGTGTGTGACTGACCTGTTGTCTGCGTGCTGTGCAGGGTGTGTCCGAGGGGGAGGATGATGCACTTAGAGCCTCCTCTATGTCCAGGTTGAGCTGGTCCAGTTTCCTCATCAGCTGGCTCATAGACTCACACCACAGGGTCTGAGGCTGGACCAGGGGAGACTCCTGGGGGAAGAGAAAGGCAGGGGGGAGACGGTTATTAGACAACACTGGAGAAACCTATAGATTCTGCAGAAACAGACTATTGTGACACCATGTACAAAGCCGGAGCATGCAGTATCAGGAAGAAAGGTAAATTAATTAGGACTACAACAATCACTACTCTGTAGTTGTACAGGAAAAAAATAAGATCATTCAGAGAGCTACGATTTAATTCTCTGGATGATAACGTTGAAATCGTTCAGATAGTTGGAGAAGGTTATGAGCACCAGGTGACAACTAAAAACTCTAAATACATTTAAGAGATCATTAGAGGAGCAGAAAAATACTTGCAGAAATGTCAGATTGAACGTAAACAGTACAGACCAGCATAGAGGGAAATGTGATATCTTCACCACCTAGTTCTTAGCAGTCATCACGCAGTATCACAGATCTTAACCTACAGTCCAGATTCTCTAACACAGCTCATGTTTGTCTCTGGGTGTGTCCCAAATGGCACCCTAGTCCCTTTATAGTGCACTACTTTTGACCAGGGCCCATAGGCACTATATAGGGACACATCCAGAGACAAACATGTTGGAAGATCTGGAGGTTAAGGTCTCTCTCTCTCTCTTTGAGACCCTTGTTGCGCAACAGTGTGACTCAGAAGGCAAGCAGCCGAAACAAAGCCATTCATTAATTTCCTGGAATTAAACTGCGGAACTGTTGTCTGTGTTCTGAGTGTGTCTGTCTGTTGGAGCCCCGGCCCCCTGGAACCCCCTGGCCCCTGGCTCTGTGTTCTGTCTGTTAGTGCCCCCAGGAGCCCCTGTGCGCCCAGCTCTTTCTCCATGCTGCATTAAAACCCCTCTCCTCCTAACAATCATCCTATTGAGGAGTGTGTTCTCTAGAGGACCTACTGTAGTAGTGCTGGTGTCTGAGCCATGGGTGTGACCCTCCCATTGGCCTCCTGTTCTTCCTGCTTCAATGTAGAGGCAGTGAGTCTCAGTCACAACATACAGTAAATAGGCGTGATTTTCCCTCACTATTAAAATCGTGATGCTATTTTAATCTAGTTCAAGTTAAAGCCATGACGTTTTGGCCGCCAACGGCCTTCATCAGAATGAAAACAAAATGGGAATGGACGAGAAAATATAGGAAATACAGTTCAGGAGAAACAATAATCAATGTAGAGACAGGGATCTAGAGGTGGTAATGCATCTAGAGAATTCCTACAACATAAAGGTGTTACTAGTAGTGATCAGAGCAGAAGTCAGTCCACCTAGGGTCAGCTGGTTCCCCTCTGACAGGGAAAACGCCTCAATCTGTCTATCTGTCTGTCTCTCTGTGCTATATCTGGAACACACTAGAACACAATGTCTCCTACTGTCTCTCTTCTCTCTGACAGCCACACACAGTGCTGCCTGCCCGCCTCGGAATGCGGACACTTTTTCTCAGAATGAGTGGAATTTCAGAGAAGGCTTGAAGCTGAGAGAGACACTACCCATGATTCCTTTTACCTCCTCTTTCTGGCCCCATAAATGGTGAAAAACACTGATGCCATGGCAATGCTGTCGGCATGAGACAGACAGTAGTGTTATCTTCAGGGGAAAACTAAACGTGAGAGGGACGATATCTTCATCAGGGTAAATTGGCCACATTGTAAACCCCATGGCCGGGTCTTTGACATGATAATGAGGAATGAAGTGTGTGAGCTCTGGGCGCTGTGCCTGGACCATACCACCCACTGAGAGAGGCATAGATCACCAGGCAGGGAGAGGGTTGATTGGGTTGGAATGGATTGATGATTGGGGTAGAAATGGAGCAGGGTGGCATGTGAAAGGGAACAACGGCTAGGCTAATAGGTTACTCAGCTGAAAAATAGTTCAAACCCATTCTCTCCTAACTTATAACCCATTCTCTCTGAACTTTCTAGGAGTTACCTGCTAAGTTCCCAGGTCTATCCCCTGTTGAGAACAGGCTTCTACTCTGCACTGAGTCACACCAGTATAATCTTTTCACTTCTAAACTAGATAAAGATAAACAACATCACAGAAACATGTATTTTTACAGTATACACAAACATACCATAACCAACTGATTGATGCACAGAGAGAGCGAGTGGGAGAGAAAGCTAGAGAGACGTGTGCATAGGCCATGTAGGATTACTATGTAGCAATGGTGCCCTCAGATGGCTAGTATGAAAATCTGTAGTTCAAATGGACTGTCTTAAAACAAACAGGAGTGCTGCCTGTCAGAGCCCCTGGTTGCATCCCAAATGGACTGTCTTAAAACAAACAGGAGTGCTGCCTGTCAGAGCCCCTGGTTGCATCCCAAATGGACTGTCTTAAAACAAACAGGAGTGCTGCCTGTCAGAGCCCCTGGTTGCATCCCAAATGGACTGTCTTAAAACAAACAGCAGTGCTGCCTGTCAGAGCCCCTGGTTGCATCCCAAATGGACTGTCTTAAAACAAACAGGAGTGCTGCCTGTCAGAGCCCCTGGTTGCATCCCAAATGGACTGTCTTAAAACAAACAGGAGTGCTGCCTGTCAGAGCCCCTGGTTGCATCCCAAATGGACTGTCTTAAAACAAACAGGAGTGCTGCCTGTCAGAGCCCCTGGTTGCATCCCAAATGGACTGTCTTAAAACAAACAGGAGTGCTGCCTGTCAGAGCCCCTGGTTGCATCCCAAATGGACTGTCTGAAGAACAAACAGGAGTGCTGCCTGTCAGAGCCCCTGGTTGCATCCCAAATGGACTGTCTGAAGAACAAACAGGAGTGCTGCCTGTCAGAGCCCCTGGTTGCATCCCAAATGGACTGTCTTAAAACAAACAGGAGTGCTGCCTGTCAGAGCCCCTGGTTGCATCCCAAATGGACTGTCTTAAAACAAACAGGAGTGCTGCCTGTCAGAGCCCCTGGTTGCATCCCAAATGGACTGTCTTAAAACAAACAGGAGTGCTGCCTGTCAGAGCCCCTGGTTGCATCCCAAATGGACTGTCTTAAAACAAACAGGAGTGCTGCCTGTCAGAGCCCCTGGTTGCATCCCAAATGGACTGTCTGAAGAACAAACAGGAGTGCTGCCTGTCAGAGCCCCTGGTTGCATCCCAAATGGACTGTCTGAAGAACAAACAGGAGTGCTGCCTGTCAGAGCCCCTGGTTGCATCCCAAATGGACTGTCTTAAAACAAACAGGAGTGCTGCCTGTCAGAGCCCCTGGTTGCATCCCAAATGGACTGTCTTAAAACAAACAGGAGTGCTGCCTGTCAGAGCCCCTGGTTGCATCCCAAATGGACTGTCTGAAGAACAAACAGGAGTGCTGCCTGTCAGAGCCCCTGGTTGCATCCCAAATGGACTGTCTGAAGAACAAACAGGAGTGCTGCCTGTCAGAGCCCCTGGTTGCATCCCAAATGGACTGTCTGAAGAACAAACAGGAGTGCTGCCTGTCAGAGCCCCTGGTTGCATCCCAAATGGACTGTCTGAAGAACAAACAGGAGTGCTGCCTGTCAGAGCCCCTGGTTGCATCCCAAATGGACTGTCTGAAGAACAAACAGGAGTGCTGCCTGTCAGAGCCCCTGGTTGCATCCCAAATGGACTGTCTGAAGAACAAACAGCAGTGCTGCCTGTCAGAGCCACTGGTTGCATCCCAAATGGACTGTCTGAAGAACAAACAGGAGTGCTGCCTGTCAGAGCCCCTGGTTGCATCCCAAATGGACTGTCTGAAGAACAAACAGGAGTGCTGCCTGTCAGAGCCCCTGGTTGCATCCCAAATGGACTGTCTGAAGAACAAACAGCAGTGCTGCCTGTCAGAGCCACTGGTTGCATCCCAAATGGACTGTCTGAAGAACAAACAGGAGTGCTGCCTGTCAGAGCCCCTGGTTGCATCCCAAATGGACTGTCTGAAGAACAAACAGGAGTGCTGCCTATCAGAGCCCCTGGTTGCATCCCAAATGGACTGTCTGAAGAACAAACAGGAGTGCTGCCTGTCAGAGCCCCTGGTTGCATCCCAAATGGACTGTCTGAAGAACAAACAGCAGTGCTGCCTGTCAGAGCCCCTGGTTGCATCCCAAATGGACTGTCTGAAGAACAAACAGGAGTGCTGCCTGTCAGAGCCCCTGGTTGCATCCCAAATGGACTGTCTGAAGAACAAACAGGAGTGCTGCCTGTCAGAGCCCCTGGTTGCATCCCAAATGGACTGTCTGAAGAACAAACAGGAGTGCTGCCTGTCAGAGCCCCTGGTTGCATCCCAAATGGACTGTCTGAAGAACAAACAGGAGTGCTGCCTGTCAGAGCCCCTGGTTGCATCCCAAATGGACTGTCTGAAGAACAAACAGCAGTGCTGCCTGTCAGAGCCACTGGTTGCATCCCAAATGGACTGTCTGAAGAACAAACAGGAGTGCTGCCTGTCAGAGCCCCTGGTTGCATCCCAAATGGACTGTCTGAAGAACAAACAGGAGTGCTGCCTATCAGAGCCCCTGGTTGCATCCCAAATGGACTGTCTGAAGAACAAACAGGAGTGCTGCCTGTCAGAGCCCCTGGTTGCATCCCAAATGGACTGTCTGAAGAACAAACAGCAGTGCTGCCTGTCAGAGCCCCTGGTTGCATCCCAAATGGACTGTCTGAAGAACAAACAGGAGTGCTGCCTGTCAGAGCCCCTGGTTGCATCCCAAATGGACTGTCTGAAGAACAAACAGGAGTGCTGCCTGTCAGAGCCCCTGGTTGCATCCCAAATGGACTGTCTGAAGAACAAACAGGAGTGCTGCCTGTCAGAGCCCCTGGTTGCATCCCAAATGGACTGTCTGAAGAACAAACAGGAGTGCTGCCTGTCAGAGCCCCTGGTTGCATCCCAAATGGACTGTCTGAAGAACAAACAGGAGTGCTGCCTGTCAGAGCCTCTGGTTGCATCCCAAATGGACTGTCTGAAAAACAAACAGGAGTGCTGCCTGTCAGAGCCCCTGGTTGCATCCCAAATGGACTGTCTGAAGAACAAACAGGAGTGCTGCCTGTCTGAGCCCCTGGTTGCATCCCAAATGGACTGTCTGAAGAACAAACAGGAGTGCTGCCTGTCAGAGCCCCTGGTTGCATCCCAAATGGACTGTCTGAAGAACAAACAGGAGTGCTGCCTGTCAGAGCCCCTGGTTGCATCCCAAATGGACTGTCTGAAGAACAAACAGGAGTGCTGCCTGTCAGAGCCCCTGGTTGCATCCCAAATGGACTGTCTGAAGAACAAACAGGAGTGCTGCCTGTCAGAGCCCCTGGTTGCATCTCAAATGGACTGTCTGAAGAACAAACAGGAGTGCTGCCTGTCAGAGCCCCTGGTTGCATCCCAAATGGACTGTCTGAAGAACAAACAGGAGTGCTGCCTGTCAAAGCCCCTGGTTGCATCCCAAATGGACTGTCTGAAAACAAACAGGAGTGCTGCCTGTCAGAGCCCCTGGTTGCATCCCAAATGCCACCCTGTTTCCTATTTAGACCAAGTCCCAGTTTAAACCAGTTCCAGGTATTTAAAGCACTCCTCCTCCCTTTCCCCAAACAACCTTTATGCTCCCAAACAGCCCATTCACAGTGTTGTGTCATACAGCCTGTAAAGCCTGCCAGGGCTATCAGCAGAGGCAGTGGGAGTGTTCCCTACCTAACCTCTCCCCTCTGTTTTACTGTATGTTCTAATCTCCAGGGTTAGGGTTGCTATTTTACTATTCTTGTGGCGGCAGGTTGCCTAGTGGTTAGAGTGTTGGGCCAGTTACCGAAAGGTTGCTGGATCGAATCCTCGAGCTGACAAGGTAAAAATCTGTCGTTCTGCCCCTGAACAAGGCAGTTAACCCACTGTTCCCCGGTAGGCCATCATTGTAAATAAGAATTTGTTCTTAAAACTGACTTGCCTAGTTAAATAAAGGTTACATTATATGTCGTTATCTACAGAGGGTTAAGCTGAGGAATGACAGCTATGCACTGTCAGAGATCTGGTGTCTCTGACACAGGTAAACCATAGGTGTATGATGTAAACATGATTCATCAAGGTCCAAAAGAGACTTTTAAAGGCCAGTAAACCTTGGAGGATGGGGTCACTCACAGTCTGGTAACTACCATTAAACCTGGAGGGATGGAGTCACAGCCTGGTAACTACCATTAAACCTGGAGGGACGGAGTCACAGCCTGGTAACTAGTAAACCTGGAGGGATGGAGTCACAGCCTGGTAACTAGTAAACCTGGAGGGATGGAGTCACAGCCTGGTAACTAGTAAACCTGGAGGGATGGAGTCACAGCCTGGTAACTAGTAAACCTGGAGGGATGAGTCACAGCCTGGTAACTAGTAAACCTGGAGGGATGGAGCCACAGCCTGGTAACTAGTAAACCTGGAGGGATGGAGTCACAGCCTGGTAACTAGTAAACCTGGAGGGATGAGTCACAGCCTGGTAACTAGTAAACCTGGAGGGATGGAGTCACAGCCTGGTAACTAGTAAACCTGGAGGGAGGGAGTCACAGCCTGGTAACTAGTAAACCTGGAGGGGTAGAGTCACAGCCTGGTAACTAGTAAACCTGGAGGGATAGAGTCACAGCCTGGTAACTAGTAAACCTGGAGGGATGGAGTCACAGCCTGGTAACTAGTAAACCTGGAGGGTTGGAGTCATAGCCTGGTAACTAGTAAACCTGGAGGGAGGGAGTCACAGCCTGGTAACTAGTAAACCTGGAGGGATGAGTCACAGCCTGGTAACTAGTAAACCTGGAGGGATGAGTCACAGCCTGGTAACTAGTAAACCTGGAGGGATGGAGTCACAGCCTGGTAACTAGTAAACCTGGAGGGATGAGTCACAGCCTGGTAACTAGTAAACCTGGAGGGATGAGTCACAGCCTGGTAACTAGTAAACCTGGAGGGATGGAGTCACAGCCTGGTAACTAGTAAACCTGGAGGGATGGAGCCACAGCCTGGTAACTAGTAAACCTGGAGGGAGGGAGTCACAGCCTGGTAACTAGTAAACCTGGAGGGATGAGTCACAGCCTGGTAACTAGTAAACCTGGAGGGATGAGGTCACAGCCTGGTAACTAGTAAACCTGGAGGGATGAGTCACAGCCTGGTAACTAGTAAACCTGGAGGGATGAGTCACAGCCTGGTAACTAGTAAACCTGGATGGATGAGTCACAGCCTGGTAACTAGTAAACCTGGAGGGATGGAGTCACAGCCTGGTAACTAGTAAACCTGGAGGGATGGAGCCACAGCCTGGTAACTAGTAAACCTGGAGGGAGGGAGTCACAGCCTGGTAACTAGTAAACCTGGAGGGATGAGTCACAGCCTGGTAACTAGTAAACCTGGAGGGATGAGTCACAGCCTGGTAACTAGTAAACCTGGAGGGATGGAGTCACAGCCTGGTAACTAGTAAACCTGGAGGGATGGAGTCACAGCCTGGTAACTAGTAAACCTGGAGGGATGGAGTCACAGCCTGGTAACTACCAAGATCAGAGGGACGGTTGGGAGAAAAACACCACAGAGCTGCTGCAGTATGGCTCCCTATTCCTTATAATGCATTACTTTTGATCAGAGCTGAGGAGTGCACTATAGACATTATAGGGGAGAATGAAGCTGAATAAAGCTGTAGATACTGTTGGTTAAGGTTAGACTAAGTTCACTGTTACTGTAATAGACACGATGAAGCCTGTGTAGGAGCTCTGACAAAACAGGACTGGAGGGAAAGCAAAGGCTGTTTAAGGATGTCTGCATTCCTGCAATGCCTGCTGGGTTTTGTGTTTTAAAATGCTGGGGAAAATGCTAGATTTTCAATGTACTCCCACAAACTCATTCCAATAGAGTAATATCTCAGAATGCAAAAACAACAAACAGTGGGGAGCAGACTATTGAAAGTGTTTGTATAGCAAAGCACTGTGTTTGTATTGAGCCTAAGTGGAATTAAATAATGGAAGACATCTGGGGCCTTTTTGTATCAAGCATCTCAGAGTAAAGGAAAGGGGATACCTAGTAGGCTGTACAACTTGGGTTGGGTCTTCCACATTTAACCCAAGAACTGCTCATAGATCAGCACTCCTACTCTAAGACCCTTGATACATATGGCTCCTGGCCAGGAGGCAGGAAATACACAGCCTGGGGGAGTCACATTTCCTCATTGAGAGAACAGGATGGAATATATTCATATACAATAGATTCATGTATATTAATATACTGTATCTAATGGTGTTAAACTACAGTTAGTACACAGTGCCTAACCCTGACATAAACTTTCAAACACATCTCTACTGAACCATTCAACAAAGACATGAATATTACATAAATATGTGAGGAATATAGGTGGGACTATCTTTACAGTTGTGTCTCTAAAATACTGTAATGTCTGTAATGACATTAATAATGTCAACAAACAGTAGCCTACCTCTGTGCTGCTGGTCTCAGTCTCTGCCTCGTAGCCGCCGTGGTTCTGGTTTTTGGAGGAAGAAGAGGAGGAGAGGTGGGAGCTGGCTGTAGTGTTGGTTGTAGAGCTGACTGGTGCCTCAGCCTGGGGATTCAGAGAACTTCTCTTCTTAACTAATTTGTCTCTGTTGCTGCTCCGTCTCCTCCGACTGACCAGGAACTCCCTGCTCTGAAGCAGCTCTGGGAATACGTCGTCATCATCCCCATCTTCATCAACATCACCTTCATCATCCTCCTCTGAAGAAGACTCCCTGCAGTCGGAGCTGTCATTGATGAAGACACTGTGGTCGGTGCTAGAGTGACAGGTGGAAGAACTACAGGTGTAGTCTGAGAAGGTGATGGAGCTAGGTTTGTGTTTGATGATGCGGGGGTGATCGCAGAGGCCTAGCCCCGCCAAGGGGGCCTCAGAGAGGGCCAGGGGGAGGAAGGGAGGTCTGAAGGGATCCATGTTGTTGTCCACACTGACCACTAGAGAAGGGATGGAGCTAAAAGTCTCTGATTGGACCACGGAGATAGTGACATGGCTGACCTCTGCCTCTGATTGGACCAGAAGGGTACGGATAGGTCCTAGAGGGAAGGGCACATGGTTGTCTTCTGTGTGTTCCAGATCAGTAGGGACATGTCCGTTCTCCACAGGCCCCTCTGAGTGGTCCTCAGACTGGCTGTCTGTTTCTGTCCATTTGGGTGACTCCCCCTCTAGCTCCATGTCGCTCTCTGTCTGTCTGGGCGAGGTATGCCCCAGCTCCATGTCCTCTAGCTGACCAGAGAAGTTAGCATCCAGGGAATGCCCTGATTCTACAGGTCTGTCACTGTCCTCAACCTCCAGGTTTCCCTCTATCCTAGGAGCAAGAACATCCACATCTCCCTCTATCCTAGGAGAAGGAACATTGGAGGAAAGGCAGGGGTCCTCAGCTGGAGAAGTGCTGTGTAAATCCAATCCATTGTTATTGGCATCACCTGGCTCACTGAGGAGACCCGCGGGACAGACGATCTGGAGAGGGTCTAGAGGGTCAGGAGGGGAGACATCAGAACCAGACTCTACTGGCCCTCCTGGATCTCCAGTACTAACATCTTGTTTTTCCTCTATCCCAGGAGGTCCAGTCCTGTTATAGTCACTACCAGCCTCCCTATCCTGCTGGGGTGTGTTATGGTTGTCTAGTTCCAGTTTTGACAGCTCCAGGCTTAGAGGTCCAGCCAAACAAACATCCTCACTGCTCTCTGTGGAGCTGTCGTCATCGTGAGAAGACTCTGAAGCACATTCTGAGGAGGACTGGTGTGTCTGTGTCTCTGGTTGTGTCTGTTGCTGTACTTGTGTCTGTACCTGTGTCTGTGCCAGTGGCTGTGTCTGGGGTGAGAAGGTCCTACCAGATGATGCTGACATGACCAGAGACTGTCGCTCCTCCAGAGTAACCATCAGAACTGTGTCCATGTTGTCTCTACAGTCTGTTACAGTCTGTTACGGTGTGTTACTAGGGAACAGGTAGTCTGGTGGTGTGACTGGTGGTCAGGTAGATCCAGAGGGACTGCTGTCTGATGTAAGAGCTATATGGATTTGCCATGTTCCTTTCAGACCACCTCAGCACCTGGATCAGCAACACCAACTTTCAAACAGATCAAACAGCAAATCACCTGAAACAAGATACAGCATTAAAAACTAAGAATATACAGTATTAAACAAAGAGAGAAGATAACGTTACAACATTAAACAAACAGAGAAGATACAGCAATACAGAGAAGATACAGAGAAGATACTGCATTTGAGAAGATACTGCATTAGAAAAGATACTGCATTAGAAAAGATGTTGCATTAGAGAAGATACAAAGAAGATATGGCATTAGAGAAGATACAAAGAAAAATACTGCATTAAACAAACAGACAAGAAAACGCATTAGTTCCAAGCCATAAACATCTCACAATGACATTGCTCAAAGACTGCCTGCTGTCCTCGGGTTCAGATCCATCACACACATCCATTTCAACTAAAAGAATAGTAATAACTTTACCTTTAAGCACAGATATACCAAGATAGTATATTGTAAGTGTGTTTCTTCTTTCCCCTTTTGACTCTTCTACTAGCAGTGAGCTAACTACAGCTGGAGTGAAGCCAGAGAGTCCAGCGGAGCTAATATCCAGGCTGTGTCCCAAATGTCACCCTATTTCCTATATATTGCGCCACTTTTGACCAGGGTCCATAGGGCTCTGGTCAAAAGTTGTGCACTATGTAGGGAATAGGGTGCGATGTGGGACATAGACCCCAGAGAGGAGCTGCTAGCTGTGAATCTGAACATCTGGCTGCAGTCGCAACGTTCAAGTCTGGATCTGTTTCAAACACTACAGCAGTGATATCTCTGCACACAGGAATCTAGCTATTCTGCCCAGCAGCTGATGTACACACACACACACACACACACACACACACACACACACACACACACACACACACACACACACACACACACACACACACACACACACACACACACACACACACACACACACACACACACACACACACACACACACACACACACACACACACACACATTCCATAAGCACTCCACTCTGTGTAGGGGATAACCATCTGTTCAGGGTACAAAGGGAGGCTTTTCTCAGACTGCTCTTTCCAAACAAGCTGACAACAAAGTTACATCAGTAACTGCATTCCCTACATTTCACAGATAGATACACTAACCCCAACTGTGAGGTCTTGGTACAGCTTAAACACAGTCATGAATGCCTTTGCAACTGTCCTTAAATTCCCTGGAAAATAACTTTGCCTTCTGTATGTATGGAGAGCTTGAAGTATATTGATTAGTATGGTTGATCTGTATGAATGATTATTGATTAGTATGGTTGATCTGTATTGTGTAATGGATGATTATTGATTAGTATGGTTAATCTGTATGGTATAATGGATGATTATTGATTAGTATGGTTGATCTGTATGGTGTAATGGATGATTATTGATTAGTATGATTGATCTGTATGGTGTAATGGAAGATTATTTATTAGTCTGGTTGATCTAAACCCAATATAATCCAGCCTCAAACCATACAGCCTCATACAAATAGGATGACACACACACACACACACACACTCACAATAATACACAGTGTATTCACATGGAGGGAGAGGCACACAGTGACACCAACACACAGTATATTCACATGGAGGGAGAGGAACACAGTGACACCAACACACAGTATATTCACATGGAGGGAGAGGAACACAGTGACACCAACACACAGTATATTCACATGGAGGGAGAGGGACACAGTGACACCAACACACAGTATATTCACATGGAGGGAGAGGAACACAGTGACACCAACACACAGTATATTCACATGGAGGGAGAGGAACACAGTGACACCAACACACAGTATATTCACATGGAGGGAGAGGGACACAGTGACACCAACACACAGTATATTCACATGGAGGAGAGGGACACAGTGACACCAACACACAGTATATTCACATGGAGGGAGAGGAACACAGTGACACCAACACACAGTATATTCACATGGAGGGAGAGGGACACAGTGACACCAACACACAGTATATTCACATGGAGGGAGAGGGACACAGTGACACCAACACACAGTATATCCACATGGAGGGAGAGGGACACAGTGACACCAACACACAGTATATTCACATGGAGGGAGAGGGACACAGTGACACCAACACACAGTATATTCACATGGAGGGAGAGGGACACAGTGACACCAACACACAGTATATTCACATGGAGGGAGAGGGACACAGTGACACCAACACACAGTATATTCACATGGAGGGAGAGGAACACAGTGACACCAACACACAGTATATTCACATGGAGGGAGAGGGACACAGTGACACCAACACACAGTATATTCACATGGAGGGAGAGGGACACAGTGACACCAACACACAGTATATTCACATGGTGGGAGAGGAACACAGTGACACCAACACATAGTATATTCACATGGAGGGAGAGGAACACAGTGACACCAACACACAGTATATTCACATGGAGGGAGAGGAACACAGTGACACCAACACACAGTATATTCACATGGAGGGAGAGGGACACAGTGACACCAACACACAGTATATTCACATGGTGGGAGAGGAACACAGTGACACCAACACACAGTATATTCACATGGAGGGAGAGGAACACAGTGAGACCAACACACAGTATATTCACATGGAGGGAGAGGAACACAGTGACACCAACACACAGTATATTCACATAGAGGGAGAGGAACACAGTGACACCAACACACAGTATATTCACATGGAGGGAGAGGGACACAGTGACACCAACACATAGTATATTCACATGGAGGGAGAGGAACACAGTGACACCAACACACAGTATATTCACATGGAGGGAGAGGAACACAGTGACACCAACACACAGTATATTCACATGGAGGGAGAGGGACACAGTGACACCAACACACAGTATATTCACATGGAGGGAGAGGGACACAGTGACACCAACACACAGTATATTCACATGGAGGGAGAGGAACACAGTGACACCAACACACAGTATATTCACATGGAGGGAGAGGAACACAGTGACACCAACACACAGTATATTCACATGGAGGGAGAGGAACACAGTGACACCAACACACAGTATATTCACATGGAGGGAGAGGAACACAGTGACACCAACACACAGTATATTCACATGGAGGGAGAGGGACACAGTGACACCAACACACAGTATATTCACATGGAGGGAGAGGGACACAGTGACACCAACACACAGTATATTCACATGGAGGGAGAGGGACACAGTGACACCAACACACAGTATATTCACATGGAGGGAGAGGGACACAGTGACACCAACACACAGTATATTCACATGGAGGGAGAGGGACACAGTGACACCAACACATAGTATATTCACATGGAGGGAGAGGAACACAGTGACACCAACACACAGTATATTCACATGGAGGGAGAGGGACACAGTGACACCAACACACAGTATATTCACATGGAGGGAGAGGGACACAGTGACACCAACACACAGTATATTCACATGGAGGTAGAGAAACACAGTGACACCAACACACAGTATATTCACATGGAGGGAGAGGGACACAGTGACACCAACACACAGTATATTCACATGGAGGGAGAGGGACACAGTGACACCAACACACAGTATATTCACATGGAGGGAGAGAAACACAGTGACACCAACACACAGTATATTCACATGGAGGGAGAGGGACACAGTGACACCAACACACAGTATATTCACATGGAGGGAGAGGGACACAGTGACACCAACACACAGTATATTCACATGGAGGTAGAGAAACACAGTGACACCAACACACAGTATATTCACATGGAGGGAGAGGGACACAGTGACACCAACACACAGTATATTCACATGGAGGGAGAGGGACACAGTGACACCAACACACAGTATATTCACATGGAGGGAGAGAAACACAGTGACACCAACACACAGTATATTCACATGGAGGGAGAGGAACACAGTGACACCAACACATAGTATATTCACATGGAGGGAGAGGAACACAGTGACACCAACACACAGTATATTCACATGGAGGGAGAGGAACACAGTGACACCAACACATAGTATATTCACATGGAGGGAGAGGGACACAGTGACACCAACACACAGTATATCCACATGGAGGGAGAGGAACACAGTGACACCAACACACAGTATATTCACATGGAGGGAGAGGGACACAGTGACACCAACACACAGTATATTCACATGGAGGGAGAGGGACACAGTGACACCAACACACAGTATATTCACATGGAGGGAGAGGAACACAGTGACACCAACACACAGTATATTCACATGGAGGGAGAGGGACACAGTGACACCAACACACAGTATATTCACATGGAGGGAGAGGGACACAGTGACACCAACACACAGTATATTCACATGGAGGGAGAGGGACACAGTGACACCAACACACAGTATATTCACATGGAGGGAGAGGGACACAGTGACACCAACACACAGTATATTCACATGGAGGGAGAGGAACACAGTGACACCAACACACAGTATATTCACATGGAGGGAGAGGGACACAGTGACACCAACACACAGTATATTCACATGGAGGGAGAGGGACACAGTGACACCAACACACAGTATATTCACATGGTGGGAGAGGAACACAGTGACACCAACACATAGTATATTCACATGGAGGGAGAGGAACACAGTGACACCAACACACAGTATATTCACATGGAGGGAGAGGAACACAGTGACACCAACACACAATATATTCACATGGAGGGAGAGGAACACAGTGACACCAACACACAGTATATTCACATGGAGGGAGAGGAACACAGTGACACCAACACATAGTATATTCACATGGAGGGAGAGGGACACAGTGACACCAACACACAGTATATCCACATGGAGGGAGAGGAACACAGTGACACCAACACACAGTATATTCACATGGAGGGAGAGGGACACAGTGACACCAACACACAGTATATTCACATGGAGGGAGAGGGACACAGTGACACCAACACACAGTATATTCACATGGAGGGAGAGGGACACAGTGACACCAACACACAGTATATTCACATGGAGGGAGAGGGACACAGTGACACCAACACACAGTATATTCACATGGAGGGAGAGGAACACAGTGACACCAACACATAGTATATTCACATGGAGGGAGAGGGACACAGTGACACCAACACACAGTATATTCACATGGAGGGAGAGGGACACAGTGACACCAACACACAGTATATTCACATGGAGGGAGAGAAACACAGTGACACCAACACACAGTATATTCACATGGAGGGAGAGGGACACAGTGACACCAACACACAGTATATTCACATGGAGGGAGAGGAACACAGTGACACCAACACACAGTATATTCACATGGAGGGAGAGAAACACAGTGACACCAACACACAGTATATTCACGTGGAGGGAGAGGAACACAGTGACACCAACACACAGTATATTCACATGGAGGGAGAGGAACACAGTGACACCAACACACAGTATATTCACATGGAGGGAGAGGAACACAGTGACACCAACACACAGTATATTCACATGGAGGGAGAGGAACACAGTGACACCAACACATGTGTGCAGGGATTTTTTCTGCAATTGAAATCCTTGGGCGGGTCACCTAACGTTGTGTCTTTCAGGTCGCCCAAACAGTGCTTAACATTTTTTACTAATTTTGGGGATTAAAAAAAAGCAGCTCAACAACTAAAAACAGATATAGAGTATGTAGAAAAGATAATGGATCTGTATATCTTTAAATCATTTAATCTTTGAGAACTAACAATCACCAAAATAAAAGCTAGACAGTCAGGGAGAATTGAAAATTCCCAAAACAATGAATTTAGTGGTATTGATTTTGTTATTATGTTTGAGCAAAATAACACAGCATTAGCCATGGCAAATTGCATAGAATGACAGGAAATAAGCTTTAAAACTGCAAACATTTCTCTCAGCTCCATGGAGACATTTATAGAATAGCAGGAAATTGGCTTAAAAATGTAAAAACGTCTCTACACTGGCAAGATGGGGGGCCTCTCAAATGTTCTCTAAAATTCAGCTGTGGTGACAGGCAGACTGCGTTCCTGCCACGACCCCTACCACACCCCTGCCACGTCCAGGATACCGAGATTTACCAGGATTTACCTCCGAAACCCATTCCCTGTTTCTCTGATAACAGAGAAACCAGTAAATTATAGTAAATTATTTCTATGAACAACGTGATGTGGAATGGAACTGTTAAATGATATGTAATGTCTAAATCTATCTTGGATATGGCCTTCTGCTCTACTATCTGCATGATCAATAATCAACGCTCAGGACGTGTGCGTATTTGTAGCCTACCGTAATTACTTCCACAAAAATTTGCCATTTATTCAAAGCGCACACATTCTTTATGCTGAAACTGTACACGCGACCTTGAAATGCACGGTATGAGCTTCATGCTCCTTTCCAATAAATGCAGAGGGTCTTATTCTGGTGACATGATAATCGATGCCTGATTGCCATTTTGACAAATAGTGGTTAAAATGCGATGGAAATATAGTGCATTCGGAAAGTATTCAGACCCCTTCACTTTTTCCACATTTTGTTACGTTATAGCCTTATTCTAAAATGGATTTACTCAGTACTTTCTTTAAGCACCTTTGGCAGCGCTTACAGCCTTGAATGTTCTTGGGTATGATGCTGCAAGCTTGGCACACCTGTATTTGGAGAGTTTCTCCCAATATTCTCTGCAGATCATCTGAAGCTCTGTCAGGTTGGATGGGGAGCGTTGCTGCACAGCTATTTTAAGGTCTCTCCAGAGATGTTAGATCGGGTTCAAGTCCGGGTTCTGGCTGAAGCCACTCCTGCGTTGTCTTGGCTGTGTGCTTAGGGTTGTTGTTCTGTTGGAACCTTTGCCCCAGTCTGAGGTAATGAACCTTCTGGAGCAGGTTTTCATCAAGGATCTCGCTGTACTTTGCGCCGTTCATCTTTCCCTCGATCCTGACTATTCTCCCAGTCCCTGCTGCTGACAAACATCCCCACAGCATGATGGCGCCACCACTATTCTTCATCGTAGGGATGGTGCCGGTTTTCCTCCAGACGTGACGCTTGGCATTCAGGCCAAAGAGTTCAACTTGGTTTTATCAGACCAGATAATCTTGTTTCTCATGGTCTGAGAGTCCTGTAGGTGCCTTTTGCTGAGGAGTGGCTTCCGTCTGGCCACTCTACCATAAAGACCTGATTGGTGGTGCTGCAGAGTTGGTTGTCCTTCTGGAAGGTTCTCCCATCTCCATGGAGGAACTCTGGAGCTCTGTCATAGTGACCATCGGGTTCTTGGTCATCTCCCTGACCAAGGCCATTCTCCTCCAATTGCTCAGTTTGGCCGGGCGGCCAGCTCTGGGAAGTGTCTTGGTGGTTCCAAACTTCTTCCATTTAAGAATGGAAGAAGTGTTCTTGGGGACCTTCAAAGTTGCAGAAGTGTTCCACTGTGTTCTTGGGGACCTTCAATGCTGCAGAAGGTTTTTGGTACACTTCCCCAGACCTGTGCCTCGACACAATCCTGTCTCGGAGCTCTATGGACAATTCCTTTGAATTCATGGCTTGGTTTTTGCTCTGACACGCATTGTCAACTGTGGGACCTTATACAGACAACAAAAACAATACAAATAAAATAACCTTATATAGACAGGTGTGTGCCTTTCCAAATCATGTCCAATCACAGGTGGACTCCAATTAAGTTGTAGAAACATCTCAAGGATGATCAATGGAAACAGGATGCACCTGAACTAAATTTCGAGTCTCATAGCAAAGGGTCTGAATGATTATGTAAATAAGGTATTTCAGTTTTTTATGTTCTGCCTGCGGTTACGGAACCCCTACCTGTCCCAGACCTGCTGTTTTCAACTCTTAATGATCGGCTATGAAAAGCCAACTGAGATTTATTCCTGATTATTATTTGACCATGCTTGTCATTTATGAACATTTTGAAAATCTTGGCTCTCTCTAATTTTCTCCTTCTCTCTTTCTTTCTCTCGGAGGACCTGAGCCCTAGGACCATACGTCGGGACTACCGGCCGTGGTGACTCCTTGCTGTCCCCAGTCCGCCTGGCCTTGCTGCTATTCCAGTTTCAACTGTTCTGCCTGCGGTTATGGAACCCCTACCTGTCCCAGACCTGCTGTTTTCAAATCTTAATGATCGGCTATGAAAAGCCAACTGAGATTTATTCCTGATTATTATTTGACCATGCTTGTCATTTATGAACATTTTGAAAATCTTGGCTCTCTAATTTTCTCCTTCTCTCTTTCTTTCTCTCGGAGGACCTGGGCCCTAGGACCATGCGTCGGGACTGCCGCCCGTGGTGACTCCTTGCTGTCCCCAGTCCACCTGGCCTTGCTGCTATTCCAGTTTCAGCTGTTCTGCCTGCGGTTATGGAACCGCCACCTGTCCCAGACCTGTTGTTTTTCAACTCTTGATGATCGGCTATGAAAAGCCAACTGAAAATTATTCATGATTATTATTTGACCATGCTTGTCACTTATGAACATTTTTGAACATCTTGGCATAGTTCTGTTATAATCTCCACCCGGCACAGCCAGAAGAGGACTGGCCACCCCTCATAGCCTGGTTCCTCTCTAGGTTTCTTCCTAGGTTTTGGCCTTTCTAGGGAGTTTTTCCTAGCCACCGTGCTTCTACACCTGCATTACTAGCTGTTTGGGGTTTTAGGCTGGGTGTCTGTACAGCACTTCGAGATATTAGCTGATGTACGAAGGGCTATATAAAATAAAATTGATTGATTGATTGATTGATGTTTAATACATTTGCAAAAATTTCTAAAAAACGTTTTTTGCTTCGTCATTATGAGAAATTGTGTGTACATTGATAGGGAAAAAATATATTTCATTTATTTTTGAATAAGGCTGTAACTTAACGAAATGTGGAAAAAGTGAAGGGGTCTTTTATGTTAAACATGAAAATTGAACATGAAAATGTTAAGCTGCAATATGGAACTTTTTGGCTGACCCGACAAAATTCACATGGAAATGAAAGCAAGTCTAAGAAGCGGTAGATCTGTTCTATGTGTTATATTTCTATGCTTCCCGCTTTAAGTTTAATTTTTGCATCTGTTACTTTCTGTTTTGTACACCAGCTTCAAACACCTGAAAATACATTATGTTTGGTTATAGAAAATATATTTCATAGCAGTTTGGATGGTACAATGATTCTCTACACTATACTTGCTTGTTTTGTCACATAAACTGAAATTAGTACTGAGTCAAAGTGCAGGGGTATGCGATAATTGAGGTAGATATGTACAGTACATATAGGTAGGGGTAAAGTGACTAGGAAACAGTTAGGTAATAAGCAGTAGCAGCAGCGTATGTCATGAGTCAAAAGTGTTAGTGCAAAAGGGCTCAATGCAGATTGTCCGGGTAGCTATTTCGTTATTATTATTATTGCATCGGTAAAGCTTGCTGTGCGGTAGCAGAGAGATCAGTTTATGACTTGGGTGGCTGGAGTCTTTGACAATTTTTAGGGCCTTCCTCTGACACCTCCTGGTATAGAGGTCCTGGATGGCAAGGAGCTCGGCCCCAATAATGTACTGGGCCATACCCACTATCCTCTGTAGCGCCTTGTGGTTGGATGCCAAGCAGTTGCCATACAAGCGACGATGCAGCCAGTCAAGATGCTCTCAATGGTGCAGCTGTATAACTTTTGAGGATCTGAGGGCCTATACCAAATCTTTTCAGTCTCCTGAGGGGGAAGACGTGTTGTTGTCCCTTCTTCATGACTGTGTTGGTGAGTGTGGACCATGTTAATTCCTTAGTGATGTGGACACCGAGGAACTTGAAGCTCTCGAACAGCTCCACAGGCCCGAGCATGCCCCCTATGTGGAAGGGGGCATGCTCGGCCCTCCTGTTTACTGTAATTCATGATCAGCTCCTTTGTCTTGCTGACGTTGAGGCAAAGGTTGTTGTCCTGGCATCACCCTACCAGTTCACTGACCTCCTCCCTATAAGCTGTCTCATCGTCGTCGGTGATCAAGCCTACCACCGTCGTGTTGTCAACAAACGTATTAATGATGATGTTGGAGTCGTGCACGGCCATGACGATGTGTTGTTGCCTACCCTCACTACCTGGGGGTGGCCTGTCAGGAAGTGCAGGATCCAGTTGCAGAGGGAGGTGTTCAGGTCATGATAATGGAAAATAATCATCTCAGGAGCTTGACTTCTTTATTTAATTTCATTATATAGTCCAATTTTGTGTAGCCAGAGGTCTCACGATTCATTTACTTTATTCTGTGACAAACATTTTAAAACAAGACCTTGACCATTGACTAGAAATTGCTAGAAAGAGTATAGATTTTTAGGCTAACGAATGATAATGAATGCAATAAGAAAATGTTAGCTTTTATGTCAAATATATTCTACGTTAGAAAGGAACATAATGCACGGCCGGTATAGATTCGTGGGCAATGATCAACCACATGGCTATCAATGGTGCTGAATCTTCGCTAGAGCTTATCTGTTTGATTAGCGGAGAATCAGATATGTTCTCTCGAACAAAATCACCACAATAAGATAAGCGGGTTATCATAAACAGCCCAAACTTTCCCAAATTCCCCCGATAGCCAGGTGCAAGGGGAGAGAAAATTACCAAGATGCATATTTCAATCAAAGGTAGGCTAAAATGAATGTAGACTAGTTATAACTATACTAATTATATATAATATAATAACTATATAACTATATATAATAACTATTTAACTAACTATATATAATATTTTACCAGTCAGCCAACAACGCTTCATAGGCCTACATTAAAGCTAGGCTACATCAACAAAATAGTGTGGTGACTGAGAGAACTTTGAGTTATAAAATCAAGAAATCGTTAGATTCATGTGTAGTCTATATTTAGCCATGTATGGTATAATCATGTCTGATTATTTTTCGCTGGTATTATATGCTTTTACTTAGCACTTCCGATTTGAACGGGAATACCGGGAAGCCCAGTAATTTCTTGCAATTTTCTCGGGAAGTAGATTCTCAAGGAAATATTCGATTCTCAAGGAAATATTCAACCCTAGTCTCTACATGTTTTTATTCTGTGAAACAGATCCCACAACTGAGGAACTCAATCTATTGTTTCATTGTATCTGAACTATTTTCCTGGATTTAAGAAACCTACAACATTTTACCTCTACAGCTCATACTAACCCACGGTGAGGACACCAGGACTAACAAATCAGACAGACCTGGAAGTCAGAGAGGAAAACAGACTCAAACTGTCGATATTATTACGCATATTAATTGTTAATTATGGAAATTAAGATACGCAAGATTTTGGAATATATATAGTTTTTAATAGCTATATATAAAGCAAATTGAGGTGAGAGAATTGGAAATGCTTTTACCGGTTGATCTACTTCTGTTCTGTGGGTGGCACCATGTGCTCTTTTCAAAGGATGGGTCCTGGCCTTTTGGGGGGCCTAGGGATCCAGGGGGGCGGGGGTGGTCTGCCGGTCACTGGAATGACAACCCAACTTGGGATGGGGAGGGGCTTTAGCGGGTGGAATAGTGGAGAACTGGAATGACAACCCAACTTGGGATGGGGAGGGGCTTTAGCGGGTGGAATAGTGGAGAACAATTGGAGGGTTACTGTCACACCCTGATCTGTTTCACCTGTCTTTGTGCTTGTCTCCACCCCTCTCCAGGTGTTGCCAATCTTCCCCATTATCCCCAGTGTATTTATACCTGTGTTCTCTGTTTGTCTGTTGCCAGTTCGTTTTGTTTCGTGAAACCTAGCAGCGTTTTTCCCCTTGCTCCTGTCTGTTTTAGTTTTCCCGGTTTTGACCATTCTGCATACCCTGAGCCTGCCTGCCGTTCTGTACCTTGTGCACCCTATCTGCATTACTGACCTCTGCCTGCCCTTGACCTGTCGTTTTGCCTGCCCCTGTACTAGTAATAAACTTTTGTATAGCCAGTTATAATTGTAATGGCATAGCAGATAATAAGAAAAGACAAACAATATTTACCGGGCTTAAAGAGAAGGAATATAATATCTATTGTTGACAGGAAACTTATTCAACAATTTTAGATGAAGTTGTGTGGAAAAATGACTGGGGGGCGAAATATATTTCTCCCATGGGCAAAGAAACTCAAAAGGGGTGATGATATTAATTAACAGTAATTTTGATCCGAATGCGCAAATTGTCCTAACAGATACGCAAAGTAGATGGATGATTTTAAATATGTTATTGGACCATAAACAGATATGGCTCATTAACCTTTACGGACAAAATAATGATGATCCACATTTCTTTGTAAATATTTATTATAAATTATCCACCCTACAAGCAATACAAGACTCTATTATTATGGTGGGAGATTATAATACTGTTTTAAATACCTCAATGGACCGTAAAGGAAATCACACTACAAACTATCACCCTCAAATGTCATGGATGTATTGAAACTAGTGGATATATGGAGGCTTAAATATCCTGACCTAGTGAGATATACATGGCAGAGGCTCAATCAAGCTAGTCGTCTTGACTACTTTCTTATGTCATTCTCGTTGGCACCAAAAGTTTAAAAAGTGTTGATAGGGGACAGAATGTGGTCGGACCATCAGATAATTAGCATATACATTACTCTTACTGAATTTCCACGTTGGAGAGGATATTGGAAATTTAATCAAAGCCTATTGGATGATAACTTGTTTTTATCTAGGACAGAGGAATTTATAAGTGAATTCTTCCGACATAACATAGGTACAACAGATCCCCTTATTGTATGGGACACTTTTAAATGTGCCTTTAGAGGCCATGAAATGCAGTACTCAGCTCTAAAACAAACGCAATTTAGGTCAAAAGAGTCCATATTAACAAAGGAAATAGAAGGTCTAACAGAACAGATGGATAGCAATAAAAACTGTACCAGATTAAATGAGAGGAAATACAAAAAGAAATGGAGGAACTCATTCAAGAAAGATCAAGTGTAATATATTATAAAAGTAAAGCAAACTGTATGGAATATTGGGAAAAATTCACAATTTAAAAAAATCTTCAACATAGAAATACTACCAAAAAGAATTTACTGAAACTTGTTACAAATGACGGAGTCAACCATGATTCATCAAATTATATTTTGAAAGAGGAAGCAAAGTACTTTAAGCATATGTTTTCATTTCAGTCTCCTACATCTTCTCTAACCGAAGCTCATTGTATGTATTTTTTTTCTATTAATAATGTAAAATTAACATCTGTGAAGAAAGACTCATGTGAAGGCGAAATTACAGAGGAGGAACTTCTTGATGCATTTAAAGCCTTTAAGTCTGTGAAAACTCCAAGGGCTGGATGGCATATCAGTTGAGGTATACCAAACTTTTTTGGGGTATACTTGTCAGGTTTTGGCCAGGACTATTCTGGTTTTGGTCACTAGATGCCCCCATTGCGCCTTTTTGAACCTTTTGTTTTTTCCCTTGTTCTAGTTATTGTATGCACCTGTGCCTTATTTCCTTGTAGGTATTTAAACCCTTAGTGTTCCTCAGTTCTTTGCTCTGTGTTTGTATGTTAGCACCCAGCCCCAGCCATGCTGTGAACTTATATTTCTCTAGTTGGATTTTCCTGAGGTACTCTGGTTTTGTTCTTGTTTATTTTTGATTAGTCATTTGAGGTTAGTTTTTTCCCTGCTGTTCTTACCACTTTGTGGATTTTCATTGTATTTTGGAGGATATTCATTTTTTTCTCTTGGCTTTACTTTTGACGTTGTGGATTTATATTTTTTGCCTGAAGATCTTTTACCTTGATTAAACCACCGTCTCTAGTACTGCTGTGTCTGCCTCATATTCTGGGTTCTGCCGACTATTAGTGACTGTTTCTCACACCGGGTCCTGACAATACTCAGAGGACCATTATTAGCATGTTTTAACCACTCCTATGTAAATGGTAGATTATCAGAAACTCAACAAGAAGGTCTGATTTTGTTATTACTGAAACAGGATACAAGTGGTAAATATAAAGATCCAGTCCATTAATTAAAAAAATTGGAGGCCCCTTACACTTCAGTGTGTGATGGGAAAATTTTACAAAAAAAATGTATAGCACATAGAATTAAAATGGTATTGTCGGATATTATTAATTCTAATCAGACAGGTTTTTCACATGGACGATACATTGGAGATAATATAACACAAGTACTGAAAACAATAGAACACTATGAAAAACTGGGAAACCAGGCCTGCTATTCATAGCTCTATGAAAAACTGGGAAACCAGGCCTGCTATTCATAGCTGACTTTGAAAAGGCTTTTGATAAAGTGCGACGAGTTTATATATAAATGCCTGGAACATTTCAATTTTGGAGAATATTTTATTAAATGGGTTAAAGTCATGTATAGTAACCCTAGGTGTAAAATAATAAATAATGGCTACATCTCAGAAAGTTCTAAATTGTCAAGAGGGGTAAAACAAGGTTGTCCACTATCGGCATATCTATTTATTATGGCCATCGAAATGTTAGCTATTTAAATCAGATCCAACAATAATATCAAGGGGTCCCAGAACAACAGCAAAGGACCTTGTGAAGATGCTGGAGGAAACAGGTACAAAAGTATCTATATCCACAGTAAAACGAGTCCTATATTGACACAAACCTGATATGCCGCTCGGCAAGGAAGAAGCCACTGCTCCAAAACCGCCATAAAAAAGCCAGACTACGGTTTGCAACTGCACGTGGGGACAAAGATCGTACTTTTTGGAGAAATGTCCTCTGGTCTATATATATATTTGCAAAAAGATATATGAGGGATTGGAAGTGATGCAAACAATTACATTGATGGAAGCTACAATCTATCTGCAATAAATAATAATAATTTTAAAAAAAATCATTAAAAAAACTGCCTCAAAGGGCTATGAAAACAGAAAACAAACAGACAGAGAATGGAACCCTATTCCCTTTATAGTGCATTACTTTTGACCCGGGCCGATATGGATAGGGATTGGTCAAAAGTTGTGCACTATATAGGGAATAGGGTGCCATTTGAGATGCAAGTAGTCTTACCTGTTAGGTGGAGAATAGTCATGTTTGTTGTCTAAACAGACAAACTGAGATCATCGCAACAAAACACTGGAGAGAGACAGTCGTAGTGGAAGTTCTCTTAAGACACAAGAGAGAGCAGGAGAGAGAGTGAGGGACTAGGAGATTCTCTCAGAAGAGACAGAGGAGCGAGAGTAAAAGAGAGAGAAAAGAAAGAAAAGTGAGAGAGTAGAAGAGAAAGAGAAAAGAGAGAGTAGAAGAGAGAGAGAAAAGAGAGAGAGTAGAAGAGTCTCCTGTCAGAAGTGCAGCCACTGTGTTTCCAGTCAGCATGTCAAGCAGGTCTTCCTCTGCAGGGCAATACTGTCATCTCAACTATCCCTCTATCTGTCCTCCCTCAGGGGCTGGTGGAGGTTAGCGCTGGCTACCTCTATGCATGCTGCTAGCGCTCTGACTAAGCCATTCAGAATATGCGTAAGGGCATGGAGTGTGAGAGTGAGTGTGTGTATTTGTGTGGGAGGTGGAAAGGGGAGGAGAGAAGAGATACTGTAGGAGAGAGAAAGATGAAGTGGGCGTGAGAAAGGGAGTAAGGGAGAGAGAGGAGCAGTATTCGGTATTTGGCACCGTAAGAGAGCAAGGTAATATGTGGTTCCAACTAACACAACATGTTCGGATGTGAAGACAGAGTGACCTCATGGCTGTATTGTCACTGGACTCAGAGTGTGTGTGTTGTGTGTACGTGTGTGTGTTATCCTATCTGGACGCAACAGCATGGCAGTCATTCCTGAGGCGCAGTAGAGCAGATTACTACTGAGGAGGAGCGACACCATGCCTTGATATCCTGCTGTAGCTGGTTAAAATACAAAGACACAGATAGCACAAATAAGGAATTCCAAAGGATCCTCTCAGGGTCAAAGATATGCTGCTATGTTGTAGGGAAAAGTGTCAAACCGAGATATAATAAGGTATGTTAAGTATTTGCCATAATGATAGTGCCTTGTTTGTCCCCCCCAAAAATTGTTAAAATGTGAAGTTAGTCATAACTAATCTACTTTAGTTCTACCATATACTGTCCATTACTGAATGACAGACAGGAGTCATTGATGGCAGCTCTGCACGACATCAGACTAGCAAAGGAAGGAGTCTGAACTAACCTGAGAGAGAGAGAGAGAGAGAGAGAGAGAGAGAGAGAGAGAGAGAGAGAGAGAGAGAGAGAGAGAGAGAGAGAGAGAGAGAGAGAGAGAGAGAGAGAGGGAGAGCAGCTTCATTCATTCATACCCTCTCCTCACCCCCTCTTCTCACCACTCCTCACCCCCTCTCCCTGATCTTCCTAACCCATCCTCCTCCCCCATCATCTCTCCTCCTCTCTCTCGAAGCCATAATCACAAATCAGCCCCTGCTGCACTCTGACCTCCTCCCAGTCTTACTCTCATTCATAAAAAACTCTGCTATCCACCCATGGCTATCTTTCTCTGTCAACAATAGTTTCCAGACATCTTCTTTGAAAGCTGTTTTATGCTGTTGTCACGGCACTCCGTACATCTAATTTAAGGTGTTTATGAGCAACCAGCCCTGCCTTAATATACTAGTACATCTAAACATCAGAGAACAGTCATAAACACAGGAAACACTACTGTTACTGTATGCTTGCACAGTATTGTCATATCTAAATTAAATGTGCCATAGTAGTAAGGAAAAAAGACACTTAGAAAAAAGGGTTCCAAAAGGGTTGACAGCCCATAGGGGAACACTTTTTGATTCCAGGTAGAACCGTTTTGAGTTCCATGTAGAATCCTCTGTAGAAAGGGTTCTACATGGAACCCAAAAGGGTTCTACCTGCAACCAAAAAGGGTTTGTCAAAAGGTTCTCCTATGGGGACAGCCGAGGAACCCTTTAAGGTTCTAGATAGCACCTTTTTTCCTAAGAGTACATAGTAAAGGTTAAGATGTTTTCATTGGGTAAAATAGTTCAAAAAAAGTATTCAGACCTCTTGACTTTTACCAAATTCTGTTACGTTATAGTCTTACTCTAAAATGGATTAAATAAATAAAAAATCTCAGCAATCTACACACAATACCCCATAATGACAAAGTGAATGTATTCTAAATAAAAAAACAGAAATACCTTATTTACAATAGTATTCAGACCTTTTGCTATGAGACTCGAAATTGACCTCAGGTGCATTGTCCGTAGAGCTCCAAGACAGGATTGTGTCGAGAGACAGGATGCAGGATGCAGGATGCAAAACATTTATGCAGCATTGAAGGTCCCCAAGAACACAGTGGCCTCCATCATTCTTAAATGGAAGAAGTTTGAAACCACCAAGACTCTTCCTAGAGCTGGCCGCCCGTCCAAATTGAGGAATCGGGGGAGAAGGGCCTTGGTCAGGGAGGTGACCAAGAACCCGATGGTCACTCTGACAGAGCACTATAGTTCCTCTGTGGAGATGGGAGAACCTTCCAGAAGGACAACCATCTCTGCAGCATTCCACTAATCAGGCCTTTATGGTAGAGTGGCCAGACGGAAGCCCCTCCTCAGTAAAAGGCACATGGCAGCCCGCTTGGAGTTTGCCAAATGGCACCTAAAGACTCTCAGACCATGAGAAACAAGATTCTCTGGTCTGATGAAACCAAGATTGAACTCTTTGGCCTGAATGCCAAGCGTCATGTCTGGAAGAAACCTGGCACCATCCCTAAGGTGAAGCATGGTAGTGGCAGTATCATGCTGTGGGAATGTTTGTTAGCAGCAGGGACTGGGCGACTAGTCAGGATCGAGGGAAAGATGAACGGAAAAAAGTACAGAGAGATCCTTGATGAAAACCTGCTCCAGAGCGCTCAGGACTTCAGACTGGGGCGAAGGTTCACCTTCCAACAGGACAACGACCCTAAGCACACAGCCAAGACAACGCAGAGGAGGCTTAGGGACTAGTCTCTAAATGTCCTTGAGTGGCCCAGCCAGAGCCCGGACTTGAACCCGATCTAACATCTCTGGAGAGACCTGAAAATAGCTGTGCAGCAGAACTCCCCATCCAACCTGAAAGACCTTGAGAGGATCTGCAGAGAAGAATGGGAGAACCTCCCCAAATACAGGTGTGCCAAGCTTGTAGCGTCATACCCAAGAAGATTCGAGGCTGTAATCGCTGCCAAAGGGGCTTCAACAAAGTACTGAGTAAAGGGTCTGAATACTTATGTAAATGTTATATTTTATTATATATTTTTTTATAAATTACCAAAAATCTCTAAATACCTGTTTTGCTTTGTTATTATGGGGTATTGTGCGTAGCTTGATGAGGGGGGGAAATAATTGAATACATTTTAGAATAAGGCTGTAACATAACAAAATGTGGAAAAAGTCAAGGGGTCTGAATGCTTTCCAAAGGCACTGTATAGCGATTGTCCTGGGTTGTTTCACATACAATAGTGTTCAAAGGCGATTGAAACTGAAAAGAGACAGAAGTCCTGTGTGGCTCAGTTGGTAGAGCATGGTGCTTGCAATGCCATGGGGGGTTGTGGGTTTGATTCCCATGGGGGACCAGTATAAAAATGTATTCACTCACTACTGTATGTCGGTCTTGATAAGAGTGTCTGGTAAATATACAGTGTAACTAGAGAGATATGGAGCGAGTGTACATTAGATAGAATGGTCCCCTTTTGGTTCTGTTGCGTGCTGCTTGGTTGAATGACATTCCTTAGTGGCCTTGGTGGTCCTATCTGTGTTTGCGTTGGCTTTGTTGTTGTCTGAACAAGCAGATAAAAAGCTCACAGAATGCAAAATACATCGCTTTTGTTTACTACAGTGTCTTATACGGTCTGCTATGATAGACTGTAGTCTGAGTTCTGACCTCTGTGTGCAGAAGGGCACGACTTTGGAACGAGACAAAAATAAGGAAAACTCCAACCAGTTCAGTAGCCTGCTACTAAATAAATGGAGCTACTCTCCCTGAACTATACTGAACAAAAATATAAACGTAAAATGCAACAATTTCAAAGAATTTACTGAGTTTCAGTTCACATAAGAAAATAAGTCAATAGATATGAATTCATTAGGCCCTAATCTATGGATTTCACATGACTGGGAATACAGATACAGTATGCATCTGTTGGTCACAGATACCTTTAAAAAAGTAGGGGTGTGGATCAGAAAACCAGTCAGTATCTGGTGTGACCACCATTTGCCTCATGGCACACGACACATCTCCTTTGCATAGAGTTGATCAGGCTGTTGATTGTGGCACGTGGAATGTTGTCCCACTCCTATTCAATGGCTGTGCGAAGTTGCTGGATATTGGCGGGAACTGGAACACGCTGTTGTACATGTCGATCAGAGCATCCCAAACATGCTCAATGGGTGACATGTCTGGTGAGTATGCAGGCCATGGACAAACTGGGACAAATTCAGCTTCCAGGAATTGTGTACAGATTCATGCGACATTTGGCTGTGCATTATCATCATTAACATGAGGTGATGGTGGCGGATGAATGGAACAACAATGGGCCTCAGGATCTCGTCAAGGCATCTCTGTGCATTCAAATTGCCATCGATAAAATGCAATTGTGTTTGTTGTCCATTGTTTATGCCTGCCCATACCATAACCCCACCGCCACCATGGGGCACTTTGTTCACAATGTTGACATCAGCAAACCGCTCGCCCACACAACATGGTTGTGAGGCCGGTTGGACGTACTGCCAAATTCTCTAAAACAAGTTTGGAGGCGGCTTATGGTAGAGAAATTAACATTGAATTCTCTGGCAACTGCTCTGGTGGGCATTCCTGCAGTCAGCATGCCAATTGCACACTCCCTCAAAACTTGAAACATCTGTGGCATAGTGTTGTGTGACTAAACTGCACATTTTAGAGTGGCCTTTTATTGTTCCCAGCACAAGGTGCACCTGTGTAATGATCATGCTATTTAATCAGCTTCTTGATATGCCACACCTGTCAGGTGGATGGATTATCTTGACAAAGGAGAAATGCTTACTAACAGGGATGTAAACACATTTGTGCACAACATTTGAGAGAAATAACCTATTTGTGCGTATGGAACATTTCCGTGATCTTTTCTTTCAGCTCTTGAAACAGGGGGACAACACATTACATGTTGCATTTATATTTTTGTTCAGTGTAGAAGTGGGAGAGGGGGAGGAGAGGAGAGGAGAGGAGAGGAGAGGAGAGGAGAGGAGAGGAGAGGAGAGGAGTAAGGCGTAAGGCCGGCTTACATGGCACCAGCCTTACGCATGGTGTTCCCGGTTCGCCCACATAGGCCGGTGCGGGTTATTCCACCTCCCCGCACTGGTCGGGCGACGGGGAGCATACAACCAGGTAAGGTTGGGCAGGCTCAGTGCTCAAGGGAGCCAGTACGCCTGCACGGTCCGGTATTTCCGGCGCCACCTCCCCGCCCCAGCCCAGTACCACCAGTGCCTACACCACGCACCAGGCTTCCAGTGCGTCTCCAGAGCCCTGTTCCTCCTCCACGCACTCTCCCTGTGGTGCGTGTCTCCAGTCCAGTGCCTCCAGTTCCGGCACCATGCATCAAGCCTCCTGTGTGTCTCCAGAGTCCTGTACGCACTGTTCCTTCTCCCCGTACTCGCCCTGATGTGCGTGCCCTCAGCCCGGTGCCACCAGTGCCGGTACCACGCACCAGGCTTATAGTACGCCTTGAGAGTCCAGTGTGCCCTGTTGCTGCTCCCCGCACTAGCCTGAAGGTGCGTGTCCTTAGCCCGGTACCTCCAGTTCCGGCACCACGCACCAGGCCTATAGTGCGTCTCAGCCGGCCAGAGTCTGCCGTCTGCCCAGCGGTGCCTGAACTGCCCGTCTGCCCAGCGGGGCCAGAGCTACCCGTCTGCCCAGTGCCATCTGAGCCATCCGTCTGCCCAGTGCCATCTGAGCCATCCGTCTGCCCAGTGCCATCTGAGCCATCCGTCTGCCCAGTGCCATCTGAGCCATCCGTCTGCCCAGCGCCATCTGAGCCATCCGTCTGCCCAGCGCCATCTGAGCCATCCGTCTACCCAGCGCCATTAGAGCCATCCGTCTGCCCCGAGCCATTAGAGCCGCCCGTCTGTCCCAAGCCGTCAGAGCCGTTCGTCAGTCAGGAGCCGCTAGAGCCGTTCGTCAGTCAGGATCTGCCAGAGCCGCCAACCAGACAGGATCTGCCAGAGCCGCCAACCAGACAGGATCTGCCAGAGCCGCCAACCAGACAGGATCTGCCAGAGCCGCCAACCAGACAGGATCTGCCAGAGCCGCCAACCAGACAGGATCTGCCAGAGCCGCCAACCAGACAGGATCTGCCAGAGCCGCCAACCAGACAGGATCTGCCAGAGCCGCCAACCAGACACGATCTGCCAGAGCCGCCAGCGAGCCAGGAGCAGCCAGAGCCGTCAGCGAGCCAGGAGCAGCCAGAGCCGTCAGCCAGCCATGAGCAGCCAGAGTCGCCAGCCAGCCATGAGCAGCCAGAGTCGCCAGCCAGCCAGGATCTTCCGAAGCCGCCAGTCAGCCAGGATCTTCCAGAGCCGCCAGTCAGCCAGGATCTACCAGAGACACCGAAGCGGATATTGACAATGGTGGAGTGGGGGCCACGTCCCGCACCCGAGCCGCCGCCATATTAAGGCCCACCCCGGACCCTCCCTTTATGTGTCAGGTTTTGCGGCCGGAGTCCGCACCTTTTGGGGGGGGGTACTGTCACGCCCTGGCCTTAGTATTCTTTGTTTTCTTTATTATTTTAGTTAGGTCAGGGTGTGACATGGGGAATGTTTGTGTTTTGTCGTTTTGGGTGGTTATATGGAAAAGGGGGTGTTGGGTTTAGTGTATGAGTTTGTGTTGAGTGAATGTTTCTAGGTATGTCTATGGTTGAGTGAATGTTTCTAGGTATGTCTATGGTTGCCTGAGTGGTTCTCAATCAGAGACAGATGTCTTACATTTGTCTCTGATTGGGAGCCATATTTAAGGCAGCCATAGGCATCAGGCATTTGTGGGTAATTGTCTATGTCTGTGTCTATGTTGCATGTTTGCACCTAGGCTTTGATAGCTTCACGTTTGTCTGTTTGTTGTTTTGTTTCGTTGTTCCTTCTTCTAATAAAGAGAAGATGTATTTTCCACACGCTGCGCCTTGGTCCTCTCTCTCTCCCATTGACGATCGTGACAAGAGGAGAGGAGAGGAGAGGAGAGGAGAGGAGAGGAGAGGAGAGGAGAGGAGAGGAGAGGAGAGGAGAACTCATTCTTCCTTTTGCCAGCACTTATGAACAAATAATTATAGGCCAATCTCAAAGCTGTCACCCCTGGTGAAAATACTTGAAACCCTTGTGAGTGAACAGCTAAAAGAGTTTTTAAATACTAACTCTATTTTATCAATGTACCAATCGGGCTTCAGGAAGAAGCATAGCACAATTACAGCAGCCATGAAGGTTTTAAATGATATCACTGAAGCCCTTGACAAAAAACAGCACTGTCTCACTTTTTATTGATCTCTCTAAGGCTTTTGATACAGTTGATCATGCTATACTAAGGCAGAGATTGTCGAGTGTAGGTCTATCAGAGCATGCAGTTGCATGGTTTGCTAACTATCTGTCTGATAGAACTCAATTTGATGGGCTTATGTCTGTTAAATTGTCTGTCTTTAATGGTGTGCCCCAAGGCTCTGTACTTGGTCCTCTCTTATTCACTATTTATATAAATGATTTAGACAAAAATGTCCAAAATGCGCAACTTCATTTTTATGCTGATGATACTGTTATTTACTGTTGTGCCTCAACTCTTAAAAAAGCTTTCCAAAACTTGCAAACGGCTTTTTATACTGTTCAACATAACTTGTGTCAATTGAAGCTTATCCTCAATACTGACAAAACTAAACTAATGGTGTTTTCTAAAGCAAGAAATAGACCTCTGAACCTTACACCTATTACAACCTGTCAGGGCAAGGAGATTGAGGTTGTAACCTCATATAAATATATTGGAATTTTAATTGATGACGGCCTCTCTTTTAAATTGCATATTCAACAACTTACAAAAAAATTGAAGCTGAAATTGGGATTTTACTTTAGGAATAAGGCTTGTTTTTCTTTTGAAGCCAGAAGGAGGCTAGTATCAGCTACATTTATGCCTTTACTAGACTATGGGGATATTTTATATGCTTCCGCTCAGTGTTGGAGATCAATTGACACCCTTTACCATGACACTTTGAGATTTATTTTAAACTGCAAAACCCTTATGCACCAATGCACTTTGTATACCAGGGTTGGCTGGCCTTCTCTAGTCACTCGTAGGCTCAGTCACTGGTATACTTTTATTTATAAAGACATTTTGGGTTTACTACCTTTTTATTTGGGGATTTTTATTGTTCAGAAATGTGGTGGGTACTCTCTTCGTTCGCTGGACTTTATCCTGCTAACTGTTCCAAATGTCCGAACTGAATTTGGTAAAAGGGCTTTTATGTACTCTGCGCCATCGTCTTGGAACGCCTTACAAAATGCTTTTAAACTGGAAGAACTTGTCCCGATTGGTATTTTTAAATCACTGATGAATGATCTTGAGACTGATTCCCTGACCTGTCAATGTTTTTAATTTGCTGTTTTTGATTTTTGTTATACTCTTGTGAATTCTATGGTTTTTACTAGATTACTTGTAGTTTTTTCACGTTGTTTGTCTGTAATTTTTGTAATGACTTGGTGCTGCCTATCTTGGCCAGGACGCTCTTGAAAAAGAGATTTTAAATCTCAATGAGCCCTTCCTGGTTAAATAAAGGTTAAATAAATAAAATAGAAAAATTGGGGCAACAGTTGGAGGAACACGTTGAACAATTGGCTGCTTTAGTGAAAGGCTGCCTTTATCTTCATCTGGTCTCATCTGGCTCAGCTGCTGAGGTGAAGAGGTCCTGGCTGCGTCCAAAATGGCACCCTATCCCTTATATAGTGCACTACATTTGACCAGAGGCCCTGGTCAAACATAGTACACTACATAGGAAATAGGGTGCACTTTGGGACACTGCCGGGGTCTGTCTGTTCCAGGTTCTACCTGACCAGGGGTTAGGGTTAGGAGTGGGAACAGCTCTAGTCAAACATATCTGGATGTTTCGAAAGGAGGCTCTTGCTGCTCTGCTGGAAAACAGACTTGTTTGTTTCCACGGAGAAAGAGAGAGCGAGAGTGAGAGAGGAGGAAAGACTAAATGACAGAAAGAGGGCACCTGGGCTGAAAAGCAGTTGAGTCGAGCCGTGCTATGCAGAGCTTGGTTTAGACCCTGTCTGCGTCCCATATTGCACACTATTGGGCTATAGTCAAAATAGGGAATAGGTTGCCAGTTGGGACATAGAAGCCATAGAATCTGCAGGGTCAGTCAGAGAACTGAACATGACCTGACATAAAGTCAGTCACACTGAGCACTAGGGACTAAATACATCAAACACAAGAGCTTATTTAATTGTCTCAATCCTAACTGGCTAATGTAATGACCGTACCTATTATCTAGCCGTGAACTAAAATCTTACAACAACTCTGTATGTGTGTGCGTGTACTTATGCATGTGTGTCTGTGTGTCTGTGTGTGTGTGTCTGTGTGTGTGTGTGTGATTCAGGAGGCAAGGTTGATGGGATATTGCTCTGCTGGTGAGCGGTGAGCAATGTAGAGCCGTTTCCCCATACCGCAGGCTGCTACGACAGCTATGTGAAGACATGGTCGGAGGGCCTAGGAGAGGCTGCCAAAGACAACCAACAGCTACAGATGCAAGCATGCCAGGGCCAGAAACAGGATACTGCTGTTTCTCTATAGTTGATTACAATGTTTCTACTGGGTATTTCTATTTCATTTTCCTTTAAGATGTGTTTTTTACCCCACACCTGTTCATCTTCTGCTGATGTACAGTATATAGACAGGAAACCTGACTTCCCTCCCTCTAACAGAGAGCTTATTGGACAAGGTTGTGATTGACAGAGGTCATGACCCAATCACAGAGGAATTAAGGCGTCAGCATGCTTTGGTTTGGCTGGCGCCTTAGGTGAACCGAACGAGTGCGCTCGCATACGCCCTTAAAATACCTATGCTTGAAAAACAAGAAAAAAGCGTATATAGTACTGTTTGTCCATCTTGAGACGCTATATCCAGAAAATATTGTCAGAATTAATCTAAGATAACTCAAGATATCTGTCGTACATTTTGATATTTTTGTCAAGATCTTAGTCGCGCAATTTTATATCTAACTAAGATGTTTGATGCAGTATTTTTCAAGTGAAAAAATGTGCATGAAAACTATTCGTCTCTCTTGGAATGACAGCAAACATTTCATTGAACAATCTCTACTGTTGACCAATCACAGACGAAGGGGCGTAGACTTCGGCTACCGACTTCGGCTTGCCTTGAGAAAAAATGTGTGCCCGAAGCAGAAGAAAACCTTGCCGAAGACCAAAACAAACAAAAACGTCACAAAATGTTGTCGTAATATATGCACAAACTGTTCTGAACTGTTTCGGATGGGAAGCATGCAGACGCTTTTAGGGTCTGAGATGAGGGCTCATTCAGTAATAAATCTCTCAGTAAACTGGGACACCACTCCTAACACTGCATGCTAACCACCAGCTAAATACTGCTATTACCACAAGGCTGCAAAGCATATTTTCATCTGTCAAGAGCATTGCCTTTCCTCTATATTCTCTCTAATCAGTGGAATGAACCAGACTGACTGTCAGGACAGGAGAGGAATGTCAAAAGACTGTGGTTCCTATAGAACAGAGAGGGACAGAGGGGGGACAGAGAGGGGGGGGGGGGGGGGATTCAACCATACAGCCAGCTGCAACATGTGGCTGTATGGTTGAGGGCCTGCTGCCTTCCAACAACAAAACATGTTACTGTTGTGCTCAGCCAAGTCTGAGAGACTTCTCTTCACTTAACTTCAAACTTGTGTAAAACCTCTAAGATCACCTACCCAAACAAGACAATAAGCATATCTGGGGCTGCATCCATTGGGCTCTGGTTAAAATTAGTGCACTATTACAAAATAGGGTGCCATTTGGGTCGCAACCTGGATGTCAGACATTACATTTCAAATTATACTCTTACGCAACAGTCACAATATTTACACCACCCAAGGACAATGAATAAAATACCACAATGAGACAACGCTCTTTTGTAGAACATTGCAGCAATACCTCTGTCCTTGACTCAATATTCCGATTCCATTCCCATTCCTTTATAAATTCTCCTGCAGATTCCCAGCATTCCAGAGAGCATGGACAGATGTTCCGTGTTATGCCTCCTCCCAACAATCTCTCTCTCTTTCTCTCTCTTCGGAGGGGGGGGGTTCAGAGGAGGATTCTGTGGTGTTTTGAAATAAATTAGTAGTCACAATAACTAAAAATAAAATTCAGAAGTCTGTCTCTCTCTCTCCTCCCTGCTACCCCCCCCCCCCCCCCCCATCCAGTGGTGTAAAGTACTTAAGTAAAATACTTGAAATACTTGATTTATATTTTTAACAACTTTTACTTTTACTCCACTACATTCGTAAAAAAATTATTACATTAATAATTACATTACATCCTTACATTTTCCCTGACAACCAAAAGCACTCGTTACATTTTGAATGCTTAGCAGGACAGGAAAATTGCCTAATTCACACACTTATCAAGAGAACATCCCTGGTCATCCCTACTGCCTCTGATCTGGCGGACTCACTAAACACAAATGCTTCATTTGTAAATGACATCTTAGGGTTGTAGTGTGCCTCTGGCGACCTGTAAATAAAAAATAAAAAATACAATTGTTCCGTCTGGTTTGCTTAATATAAGGAATTTAAAATTATTTTTACTTCTACTTTTGATACTTAAGTACATTTAAATCAAATACTTTTAGACTTTTACTCAAGTAGTATTTTACTGGATGACTTTCACTTTTACTTTAGTCATTTTCTTTTAAGTTATCTTTACTTTTACTCAAGTATGAACATTTTGTACTTTTTCCACCACTGCCCCATCTCTGCATCTCTCTCTCTGTCTCTCTATTTTCCATGCCCTCTCTCTCTCCTCTTTGCCATTTCCTCTGTATCCTGATCCAGCATCATAAATTGCTATCTTCATATTCAGAGACAGATAACTAGTACACTGTAATGGAAAACTGTAATTTATACAGTAATTTGGGGTATTACCAACAGGAAAATATTGTGAAACATTTTACTGCAGCATACTATAAATTATGGTGCATTGTGGCAAAAAAAAATTGGCAGGGAAAGAATTGCTTTATTTCGAATGGTACAGTAATTCCACCCCACAGAATGCAGTACCATGTCATATTTCTGGAGCACCAAAAACCATTTGACCACTACTATACCACTTCTGGCTCATTAACATATTTTGAGGTGTGCCTTGTAATTGGCTGTATTTGTTGCACCCTTTAATGAAAAGGCTGTACCAATTTAACTTGTGTGGTTATAGTGCCCCATCAACTTCAAAGGTAGAGGGGACAGATTGGAGTGACAGCAGCGTTGAGAATTTTGCCATGTCCTTTTGGTATTTTTTGCCCTGTGGTCGCTGCCAGTTTGGAAGCCTTTGTTAAGTCTCTAGAAGTGCAAGTGATATAAAACACCAAATATTCACTTTAATGTTCTGTAATGCTGTAATGTGTAAACATAGTACTACCAAGCAGCCTGCTTGCAGCAATACCATGTAATTACAGCAAAATACTGTGAAATACAAGCCCAATCTCCCCTCAACAAATTTCATTCATTCAACCATCCATTATGATTACAGTAGCATTTACCTTTTTACAGTATAATACAGTACATTTACAGTATTGTAGTGTGTGTCATTACACAGTGCTTGCTTTGATACTGTATTTAGATTACAGTAGATATACTGCAATATGAAATACAGAAATGTACTTACCAATTAACTGCCTATAAATTACTGTCTATTCACGGCAACCCCTTTACAGTGTAGCCTACAGTGCTACAGATGGTTTACTGAAACGTTTGATTTAGAGAGAGAGTGAGAGAGTGAGTGAGTGAGTGAGTGAGTGAGTGAGTGAGTGAGTGAGTGAGTGAGTGAGTGAGTGAGTGAGAGAGAGAGAGAGAGAGAGAGAGAGAGAGAGAGAGAGAGAGAGAGAGAGAGAGAGAGAGAGAGAGAGAGAGAGAGAGAGAGAGAGGGAGAGAGAGAGAGAGGGAGAGAGAGAGAGAGAGAGAGAGAGAGAGAGAGAGAGAGAGAGAGAGAGAGAGAGAGAGAGAGAGAGAGAGAGAGAGAGAGAGAGAGAGAGAGAGAGAGAGAGAGAGAGAGAGAGAGAGAGAGAGAAATTGAAAAGTGAGAGGATTTGAAAGTCTTTGAGGGATGTGAATGTGATACAGAAGAACCAGGCTGTCTCAAATGGCACTCTAATTCGTATATAGTGCACTACTTTTAACCAACCTATAGGACTCTGGTCAAAAATGTATATAGGGAGTAGGGTACCATTTGGGAGGGCCCCAGAAGACAATGGAGGAGAGGCTTGGCTAGACCCTTCTCCTCCTCCCCCAGGGACCACAGATTATCAATACAGACTGCGTCCTAAATGGCACCATATTCCCCATTTAGTGCACTACTTTGACCAGGCCCTATTGGGATTGAGCCATAGTGAATTAATTGTTCTAATCTTCAGAGCGCAGTTAACTGTTATCCTTAGAATACCCAGGAGACTGTACCTGCATCTCATTTGGTTTATCTGTGGCTAACAGCAGCTGGTAGCATCAGACCTAAAACAGAGATTACTACTGAAGACTAGCTTTCAATCTTTAGATGGAAAAATAGAATTTAATCTCATTATGCTTTATTGCAATGTGTCAACCTTATCTTTGAGAACAGGCTAGACCTTGAACAAACTCACACATGTTCCAGTGTGTTGTGTTAGATATTACACTGTGATAAGAGCTGCTTTTGCATATAAACTGGTGCATAAACTAGTGCTGACTTGAACAAATAATTACAGCCATTGGGGTCTTCCCAACAATCTAAAGTAATGTCAGACTCTTTATCCCGGTCAGGAGAGAAGGAAGAACAAAGATTACACATAGTTGCATCCCAAATAGCACCCTATATAGTGCACCACATTGGCTCTGGTCAAAAGTAGTGCACTACATAGGGAATAGAGTACCATTTGGGGTGCAGAGGTAAATAGGTAATACACCATAACAACAGGACACCTCCATCCCTGAAGTCACAATCTAAACAACTTCCCAAACAACTTCTCAAACATCCAGAACTATGTGTGAGCGGAGATGATCAAGGCGCTAGTTGAAATGACAATGGAAAGAGAGGGGTTGAACATGACCTGAAATACTGCTATATTAGACCACTGTCTGTCTGGCCCATTATCAAGCATGTCATTTCCATGCTGCTGCTCTGTGATTACGGTGAGGTAGAGTCAGGCGAGCGGGTGAGCAGCTGGCTGCCCACACACACGCACAGGCACACAGATGTGCACATGCACAGGCACATACACACAGGCACTATACACTGGAAATGTACCGTGCTTTCAGAAAATATTTATACCCCTTGATTTATTCCACATTTTGTTCTGTTACAGTCGGAATTAAAAATGGATTTAACACAAAACCTCATAATGACATAGTGACAACGTGTTTCAACAAAAATCTTCAAATTGATTGAAAATGAAATACCTCCTTTGGCCGCCTCTCCTTCCAGTTCTCTGCTGCCAATAACTGGAACGAACTACAAAAATCTCTGAAACTGGAAACACTTATCTCCCTCACTAGCTTTTTAAGCACCAGCTGTCAGAGCAGCTCACAGATTACTGCACCTGTACATAGCCCATCTATAATTTAGCCCAAACAACTACCTCTTCCCCTACTGTATTTATTTATTTTGCTCCTTTGCACCCCATTATTTATAGTTCTACTTTACACATTCTTCCACTGCAAATCTACCATTCCAGTGTTTTACTTGCTATATTGTATTTACTTCGCCACCATGGCCTTTTTTTGCCTTTACCTCCCTTATCTCACCTCATTTGCTCACATTGTATATAGACTTATTTTTCTACTGTATTATTGACTGTACGTTTGTTTTACTCCATGTGTAACTCTGTGTTGTTTGTGTGTCGAACTGCTTTGCTTTATCTTGGCCAGGTCGTAATTGTAAATGAGAACTTGTTCTCAACTAGCCTACCTGGTTAAATAAAGGTGACGGTAAGCGCGCATGAACTAATCAAAGGACACCTGACTAGTTTTAAAAAATCTCGCAAATTTTTCAAAATAAAAGCCTGAAACTATGTCTAAAGCCTGGTCACAGCCTGAGGAAGCCATTGGAAAATGAATCTGGTTGATACCCCTTTAAATGGAAGAAAGACGGGAAATGAAACACAGATTTAAAATTTCAAAAATCACTTCCGGGTTAGATTTCCTCAGGTTTTCGCCTGCAAAATCTGTTTTGTTATACTCACAGACAATATTTTGACAGTTTTGGAAACTTTGGAGTGTTTTCTATCCCAATCTGTAAATTATATGCATATTCTACGATCTGGACCTGAGAAATAGTCCGTTTACCTTGGGAACGTTATTTAAAAAAAGAAAAATCTGACCCCTAGCGTCAAGAGGTTTTAACCAACCATTTAGTTCCACATCCCACATATGCGGTGACATCACCTGGTTTAAACGTCTCTAGAGACAATATCTCTCTCATCATTACTCAATGCCTAGGTTTACCTCCAATGTACTCACATCCTACCATACCTTTGTCTGTACATTATGCCTTGAATCTATTATATCGCGCCCAGAAACCTGCTCCTTTTACTGTATGTTCCAAACGTACTAGACGACCAGTTCTGATAGCCTTTAGCTGTACCCTTATCATACTCCTCCTCTGTTCCTCTGGTGATGTAGAGGTTAATCCAGGCCCTGCAGTGCCTAGCTCCACTCCAACTCCCCAGGTGCTCTCATTTGTTGACTTCTGTAACCGTAAAAGCCTTGGTTTCATGCATGTTAACATTAGAAGCCTCCTCCCTATGTTTGTTTTATTCACTGCTTTAGCACACTCTGCCAACCCGGATGTCCTAGCCGTGTCTGAATCCTGGCTTAGGAAGACCACCAAAAACCCAGAAATTTCCATCCCTAACTATAACATTTTCCGACAAGATAGAACTGCCAAAGGGGGCGGTGTTGCAATCTACTGCAGACATAGCCTGCAGAGTTCTGTCTAACTATCCAGGTCTGTACCCAAACAATTCGAGCTTCTACTTTTAAAAATCCACCTTTTCGAGAAACATGTCTCTCACTGTTGCCGCTTGCTATGGACCACCCTATGCCCCAAGCTGTGCCCTGGACACCATATGTGAATTGATTGCCCCCCATCTATCTTCAGAGCTCGTGCTGCTAGGTGACCTAAACTTATCAATGAACCCACCAGGTACAACCCCAAATCCGTAAACACGGGCACCCTCATAGATATCATCCTAACCAACTTGCCCTCCAAATACACATCACTGCCTCATTGCCTGCATCCGTAATGGGTCTGCGGTCAAACGACCACCTCTCATCACTGTCAAACGCTGCCAAAAACACTTCAGCGAGCAGGCCTTTCTAATCGACCTGACCCGGGTATCCTTGAAGGATATTGACCTCATTCTGTCAGTAGAGGATGCCTGGTTATTCTTTAAAAGTGCCTTCCTCACCATCTTAAATAAGCATGCCCCATTCAAAAAAAATTGAACCAGGAACAGATATAGCCCTTGGTTCTCTCCAGACCTGACTGCCCTTGACTAGCACAAAAACATCCTGTGGCGTTCTGCATTAGCATCGAATAGCCCCCGTGATATGCAACTTTTCAGGGAAGTTAGGAACCAATATACATAGGCAGTTAGGAAAGCTAAGGCTAGCTTTTTCAAACAGAAATTTGCTTCCTGTAGCACAAACTCAAAAAGGTTCGGGGACACTGTAAAGTCCATGGAGAATAAGAGCACCTCCTCCCAGCTGCCCGCTGCACTGATGCTAGGAAACACTGTCACTACCGATAAATCCACTATAATTGAGAATTTCAATAAGCATTTTTCTACGGCTGGCTATGCTTTCCACCTGGCTACCCCTACCCCGATCAACAGCCCTCCACACCCCACAGCAACTTGCCCAAGCCTCCCCATTTCTCCTTCACCCAAATCCAGATAGCTGATGTTCTGAAAGAGCTGCAAAATCTGGACCCCTACAAATCAGCCAGGCTAGACAATCTGGACCCTCTCTTTCTAAAATAATCTGCCGAAATTGTTGCAACCCGTATTACTAGCCTGTTCAACCTTTCTTTCGTATCGTCTGAGATTCCCAAAGATTGGAAAGCTGCCGCGGTCATCCCCCTCTTCAAAAGGGGAGACACTCTAGACCCAAACTGCTACAGACCTATATCTATCCTACCCTAAGGTCTTCGAAAGCCAAGTTAACAAACAGATTACCGACCATTTAGAATCCCACTGTACCTTCTCCGCTATGCAATCTGGTTTGAGAGCTGGTCATGGGTGCACCTCAGCCACGCTCAAGGTCCTAAACGATATCATAACCGCCATCAATAAGAGACAATACTGTGCAGCCGTATTCATCGACCTGGTCAATGCTTTCGACTCTGTCAATCACCACATTCTTATCGGCAGACTCAACAGCCTTGGTTTCTCAAATGATTGCCTCGCCTGGCTCACCAACTACTTCTCTGATAGAGTTCAGTGTGTCAAATCGGAGGGCCTGTTGTCCCGACCTCTGGCAGTCTCTATGGTGGTGCCACAGGGTTCAATTCTCTGGCCGACTCTTTTCTCTGTATACATCAAGGATGTCACTCTTGCTGCTGGTGATTCTCTGATCCACCTCTACGCAGACGACACCATTCTGTATACCTCTGGCCCTTCTTTGGACACTGTGTTAACTAACCTCCAGACGAGCTTCAATGCCATAAAACTCTCCTTCCGTGGCCTCCAACTGCTCTTAAATGCAAGTAAAACTAAACGCATGCTCGTCAATCGATCGCTGCCCGCACCTGCCCGCCCGTCCAGCATCACTACTCTGGACGGTTCTGACTTAGAATATGTGGACAACTACAAATACCTAGGTGTCTGGTTAGACTGTAAACTCTCCTTCCAGACTCACATTAAGAATCTCCAATCCAAAATGATATCTAGAATCGGCTTCCTATTTCGCAACAAAGCATCATTCTCTCATGCTGCCAAACATACCCTAGTAAAACTGACCATCCTACCGATCCTTGACTTCGGCGATGTTATTTAATAGCCTCCAACACTCTACTCAACAAAATGGATGCAGTCTATCACAGTGCCATCCGTTTTGTCACCAAAGCCCCATATACTCCCCACCACTGCGACCTGTGCGCTCTCGTTGGCTGGCCCTCGCTTCATACTCGTCGCCAAACCCACTGGCTCGAGGTCATCTACAAGTCTCTGCTAGGTAAAGCCCCGCCTTATCTCAGCTCACTGGTCACCATTGCAGCACCCACTCCACTCCAGCAGGTATATCTCACTGGTCACCCCCAAAGTAAATTCTTCCTTTGGCCGCCTTTCCTTCCAGTTCTCTGCTGCCAATGACTGGAACGAACTGCAAAAATCACTGAGCTGGAGACTCATATCTCCCTCACTAGCTTTCCCTCACTAGCACCAGCTGTCAGAGCAGCTCACAGATCACTGCACCTGTACATAGCCCATCTGTAAATAGCCCATCCAACTACCTCATCCTCATACTGTATTTATTTATTTATCTTGCTCCTTTGCACCCCAGTATCTCTACTTGCACATTCATCTTCTGCACATCTACCATTCCAGTGTTTAATTGCTATATTGTAATTACTTCGCCACCATGGCCTATTTATTGCCTTACCTCTCTTATCCTACCTCATTTGCACATACTGTATATATACTTTTTCTACTGTATTATTGACTGTATGCTTGTTTATTCCATGTGTAACTCTGTGTTGTTGTATGTGTCGAACTGCTTTGCTTTATCTTGGCCAGGTCGGAGTTGCAAATGAGAACTTGTTCTCAACTAGCCTACCTGGTTAAATAAAGGTGAAATAAAATTTTATTGAAAAAATTGGAGATGTTGGTTCGAGCTACCTTGCCCTATAAAAAACACTTACAAAATTTTAGTTTGCTATTCACAAGAAGCAATGCCTGATGTGAACCATGCCTCGAACAAAAGAGATCTCAGAAGACCTAAGATTAAGAATTGTTGACTTGCATAAAGCTGGAAAGGGTTAAAAAAGTATCTCTAAAAGCCTTGATGTTCATCAGTTCACATGAATACGAAATGTTTATAAATGGAGAAAGTTCAGCACTGTTGCTACTCTGTCTAGGAGTGGGCGTCCTGCAAAGATGACTGCACTCTTGCAGTGCAGAATGCTCAGTGAGGTTAAGAAGAATTCTAGAGTGTCAGCTAAAGACTTACAGAAATCTCTGGAACATCTCTGTTGACGAGTCTACGATACGTAAAACACTAAACAAGAATGGTGTTCATGGGAGGACACCACAGAAGAAGCCACTGCTTTCCAAAAAAAACATCGCTGCATGTCTGAAGTTCGCAAAAGAGCACCTGGATGTTCCACAGTGCTTCTGGCAAAATATTCTACTAAAGTTGAGTTGTTTGGAAGGAACACACAACACTATGTGTGGAGAAAAAAAGGCACAGCACACCAAAATCAAAACCTCATCCCAACAGTAAAGTATGGTGGAGGGAGCATCATGGTCTGGAGCTGCTTTGCTGCCTCAGGGCCTGGACATCTTGCTATCATCAACGGAAAAATTAATTCCCAAGTTAATCAAGACATTTTGCAGAAGAATGTAAGGCTATCTGTCTGCCAATTGAAGCTCAACAGAAGTTGGGTGATGCAACAGGACAGCGACCCAAAACACAGAAGTAAATCCACAACAGAATGGCTTCAACAGAAGAAAATGTGCCTTCTGGAGTGGCCGTCGGAGTCCTGACCTCAACCCGATTGAGATGCTGTGGCATGACCTCGAGAGCGCTTCACACCAGACATCCTAAGAATATTGTTGAACTGAAACAGTTTTGTAAAGATGAATGGTCCAAAATTCCTCCTGACCATTGTGAAGGTCTGATCCGCAACTACAGAAAACATTTGGTTGAGTTTATTGCTGCCAAAGGAGGGTCAACCAGTTATTAAGTGCAAGGGTCCACATACTTTTTCCACCCTGCACTGTGAAAGTTTACATGGTGTGTTCAATAAAGACATGAAAATGTTTAATTGTTAGTGTTATTAGTTTAAGTAGACTGTGTTTGTCTATTGTTGTGACTTAGATGAAGATCAGATCAAATGTTATGACCAATTTATGCAGAAATGCAGGTAATTCCAAAGGGTTCACAAACTTTTCTTGCCACTGTATCTCATCTATAAGTATTCACACCCCTGAGTCAATACATGTTGAATCACCTTTGGCAGCAATTACAGCTGTGAGTCTTCATGGGTAAGTCTCTAAGAGCTTTGCACACCTGTATTGTACAATATTTGCACATTATTATTTAAAAATGATTCAAGCTCTGCCAAGTTGGTTGTTGATCATTGCTAAGCAGCCATTTTCAAGTCTTGCCATAGAGTTTCAAGACGATTTAAGTCAAAACTGTAACTAGGCCACTCAGGAACATTCAATGTCGTCTTGGTAAGCAACTCCAGTGTATATTTTGCCTTGTGTTTTAGGTTATTGTCCTGCGGAAAGATGAATTTGTCTCCCAGTGTCTGTTGGAAAGCAGACTGAACCAGGTTTTCCTCTAGGATTTTGTCTGTGATTGCGTTTATTTTTATCCTAAAAAACACCTTAGTCATTGCTGATGACAAGCATACCCATAACATGATGCAGCCACCATCATGCTTTCAAATATGAAGAGTGAACTCATTGATGTGTTGTGTTGGATTTGGCCCAAACATAATGCTTTGTAATTCAGGACATAAAATAAAACAAAATTGACACATTTTTGCCAGTTTTACTTTAGTGCCTTATTGCAGGATGCGTGTTTTGGAATATTTATATTCTGTACAGGCTTCCTTCTTTTCACTCTGTCATTTAGGTTAGTATTGTGGAGTAACTACAATGTTGTTGATCCATCCTCAGTTTTCTCCTATCACAGGCATTAAACTCTGTAACTGTTTCAAACAGCCTCACAGTGAAATTCCTGAGTGGATTCCTTCCTCTCCGGCAACTGAGTTAGGAAGGACGCCTGTATCTTTTAGTGACTGGGTGTATTGATACACCATCCAAAGTGTAAATAATAACTTCACCATGCTCAAAGGGATATTCAATGTCTGCTTTTTACATTTTTTATCCATCTACTAATAAGTGCCCTTCTTTGTGCGGGGCATTGGAAAACCTCCCTGGTCTTTGTGGTTGAATCTGTGTTTGAAATGACAGATAATTGTATGTGTGAAGTACAGAGCTGAGGTAGTCATTCCAAAATCATGTTAAACACTATTATTGCATACAGAGTGAGTCCATGCAACTTATTATGTGACTTGTTCAGCAAATTCTTACTCCTGAACTTATTTAGGCTTGCCCTAAAAAAGGTGTTGAATACTTATTGACTCAAGACATTTCATCTTTTCATTTTTTATTAATTTGTGAACATATCTAAAAACATAATTCCACTTTGCCATTATGGGGTATTATGTGTAGGCCAGTGACACACAATCTCAATTTAATCCATTTTAAATTCAGGCTGTAACACAACAAAATGTGAAAAAGTTAAGAGTTGTGAATATTTTCTGAAGGCACTGTATTCACCTGAACAACAAGCTCCGTCCCACCTGCTGCAACATGCTCTGCCAGCTTTGCAATCAGATGGCAAATTCCTTCCTTCCGAGGTGAGAGGTGGGACAGAGAGAGAGGAGAGGAGGAGAGAAGGGAGGGGGAAGAGGGGGAGGGAGAGGTGGGAGGAGAGGGGGGGATCGATGTTATAACGGCTGTGCAATTAACATGTATGTTTGAATGCTCAGCGTGATGTCAGATCCCACCTTCCCACCCCTCTACGGTACAGGTCAGACAACAAACATTTGAGGTTGCATCCCAAATGGCACTCTATTTCTAGTCAAAAGTAGTGCACTATAGGCAATAGGGTGCTATTTGGGATGCTCTCCCTATTCACCCAGACAACTGTTACTCCTATCTACACAGCATAGTTATCTCAGGCTTGTGGTGTTAAACATACTGTAAATCCTGATAACATTCATTTTGCAGTTATATGATCTCTCAGTGTGTAGACTTATCGAACTCAAACACTGGCTGAATAGTCTGTGGCCAGGCAAACACACACACAACATGCATAGGCACACGCACAGGCACACACTGACACACACACACACACAGTATGTCTATTATGATCATCTCATGAAATAACGGAACAAGGCGCAGCGTATGTAGAGTTCCACATGTTTAATCAAATGAAACTCACAAAAACAACAAAGAAGAATAAACGATACGTGAAGCTCAAGCAGTGCTCACAGGCAACTACACAGAAACAAGATCCCACAAAACACAGTGGTGAAATGGCTGCCTAAATATGATCCCCAATCAGAGACAACGATAAACAGCTGCCTCTGATTGGGAACCATACCAGGCCAACATAGAAATCAACACACTAGATCACCCACCCTAGTCACACCCCGACCTAACCAAAATAGAGAATAAAAGGCTCTCTATGGTCAGACCGTGACACTGTTGACTTTACTCTCTGTTATTGTCACGCCTGCTCCCGCCTCACCTCTCTGGCGCTCGAGGGCGCCAGGCTGCCCTTCATTGCGCACACCTGTCACCTTCATTACGCACATCTGCGCTCATTGGACTCACCTGGACTCCTTCACGTTTTGATTGCCTTCCCTATATCTATTTGTTTCCTCTGTTTCATCCCCGGTGTCAGCATTATTGTCGTTTTTGTTTTCCCCTGTCCAGACGCTGTCCGTATTCTGTTCCTGTCCGTGTTTCATTAAATGTTCACTCCCTGTACTTGCTTCTCGTCTCCAGTGCCTGTCCTCACAGAATGCTGACACCAATTTTCGAAGCATCAGGGAGTTTTTTGTTGTTGTTGTTGGTGACGTCGGGTCCGGGTGTTGTTTTTTGCCATCATTGTAAGCCTGCCACACACACACTAAACAATACATTTATTAAACATAAGAATGAATTTGAGTTTTTGTCACAACCCGGCTCGTGGGAAGTGACAAAGAGTTCTTATAGGACCAGGGCACAAATAATAATAATAATCAATAATTTTGCTCTTTATTTAACCATCTTACATATAAAACCTTATTTGTTCATCGAAAATTGTGAATAACCACAGGTTAATGAGAAGGTTGTGCTTGAAAGTATGCACATAACTCTGAAATGTTGGGTTGTATTGGAGAGAGTCTCAGTCTTAAATAATTTTCCACACACAGTCTGTGCCTGTGTTTAGTTTTCATGCTAGTGAGGGCCGAGAATCTGCTCTCACATAGGTATGTAGTTGCAAAGGGGATCAATGTCTTAACAGCGCGATTTGCCAAGGCAGGATACTCTGAGCTCAGCCCAATCCAGAAATCTGGCAGTGGCTTCTGATTAAATTCAATTTTCACAGAACCGCTTGCTGCAATTTCGACTAGGCTCTCTTCTTCAGATATCGGTAAGTGGACTGGAGGCATGGCATGAAAGGGATAACGAATCCAGTTGTTTGTGTCATCCGTTTCGTGTACCTGCGTAATTGCACACCCAACTCACTCAGGTGCTTCACTATTTCCCATTTGCCATTGTCCGTAAGCTTGTGGTGATTTGCACACAAAAAATCATACAATGATGGAAAGAACTGTGTGTTGTCCTTGTTAATGCAGACAGAGAAGACCTCCAACTTCTTAATCATAGCCTCAATTTTGTCCCGCACATTGAATATATATATTTGTATTTTATTTTATTTTATTGGACATATAAAGAAATACAAATTGAACAGATACATCCTTTACCCCCTATACTTATTGAACCACCTCCCTCCCAACAAAAGCAGCATACACACAAAATAAATTATAATATAATAATAAAAAATGCACACAAACACATAATTTTTTGTTTAACCTTTATTTAACTAGGCAAGTCAGTTAACAACAAATTCTAATTTACAATGACGGTCTAGGAACAGTGGGTTAATTGCCTTGTTCAGGGGCAGAATGACAGATTTTTACCTTGTCAGCTCTGGGATTCATTCTAGAAACCTTTCGGTTACTGGCCCAACGCGCTAACCACTAGCCTACCTGCCACCCCATAAATAAAATGATCACAACATACTATCCCTTCTTTCCCACACCCTCCCGTATCCCGTTCGCCAACATTCTTACTCCTGATCAATAGAAGGCAACTGTTCAAAAAACAGTTTCACTTTTAGTGAGACTATGCAACAAAGATGGAACTCCAAATATAGCTATTAGAGGACAAGGCTGCAGGTCAATATCTAGAATTCTAAAGAGAGTATTAAAAAAGGATGACCAATACTCAGACAGCTTAGAACACGAATAAAACATATGGGTGTGGTCTGCCGGAGTGAATGAACATCTATCACATGTGTCATTCATGTCTGGGAGGAATTTACTATGTTTTTCTTTAGTGTAGTGAATTCTGTGCAAGACTTTGAACTGAATGAAACTTAACCGAGCACATGAGGGTGTGGAGTTAACCCTAAGAAGGGCCTCCTCCCACCAGTCAACTGTAAGGTCAAGTTCAAGTTCACTACCCCAGTCTGTCTTGATTTTGTTTATTGGAGAGGGTTCAGGGGACAGCATAATGTCATATAATCTAGAAGTCAGACTTTGCTGACTCCACGGGAGGGACAAAATCTCCTCTAGCAACGTCTTGGGAGGTAGTTGAGGAAAGGTGGGAAAATGAGAACGAACAAAGTTACGGGCTTGAAAATAGCGGAAAAGATTAGAATGAGCCAGATTAGATTTAGCTACGAGATCATTAAAACGGACAAACTTCCCATCAAAAATACATATTTGAAATAAACCAAACCTCTCTTAGGCCACAAAACAAAAGCCTGGTTGAGTTTGGAGGGTAAAAATAGGTGGTTGTTACAGATTTGTCTTAGAAGAGAAGGGGCAGAAAGTCTAAAATTTTGACCAAATTGTCTGCAGATCTTCAAAGTAGAGCGCACAATTGGGTTTCCCATATACTTTGAAGGACACAAGGACAGTGGGGCACAAGCAAGAGCAAAAGGGAGGATGATTGGCAGGAGTGCGCCTGTAATGAGCACCAGTTGGTAGCTGGAGCATTACACCAGACCATAATCTTTTGAATATTGGCTGCCCAATAGTAAAGCAGTAAATTTTAAAGTGCCAATCCTCCAAATTGTTTCCTTATTTGAAGTATTGCTCTACGTATCCTTGGTGATTTGCCTGCCCAGATAAAATGACTGATGAGCCTATCCAACTTCGTAAAAAATTATTTCAGCAGAAAGATCGGAAGACATTGAAAAAGGTATAGAAACCTAGGTAAAATGTTCATTTTAACAGATTGGATTCTGCCAGCTAATGAGAGAGGCAGACTATCCCATCGTTGTAAGCCTGCTTTAACTTGCAAAGTTAGTTTTATGGAGGGTAGCCAGAGAGTGTGTTATGTTCACACCAAAATAGGAAAAACCAGAGGGCGACAGACGGAAAGGCAGGGCTCCAAGGGGAATATGCTTGGCACAGGGTTGATCGGAAAACATTCACTTTTCTGAATGTTCAATTTGTAACCTGAAAATTTGTCAAACGTGTTTAAAATATGCATTATGTTATAGACAGCGTTCACAGAGTTAGTGATATATAATAGCAGATCATCTGCATACAGCATACCACCCTGCATACCACTGTTGGCTTGCTTCTGAAGCTAAGCAGGGTCGGTCCTGGTCAGTCCCTGGATGGGAGACCAGATGCTGCTGGAAGTGGTGTTGGAGGGCCAGTAGGAGGCACTCTTTCCTCTGGTCTAAAAAAAAAAAAATATCCCAATGCCCCAGGGCAGTGATTGACACTGCCCTGTGTAGGGTGCCGTCTTTCGGATGGGATGTTAAACGGGTGTCCTGACTCTCTGAGGTCATTAAAGATCCCATGGCACTTATCGTAAGAGTAGGGGTGTTAACCCCGGTGTCCTGGCTAAATTCCCAATCTGGCCCTCAAACCATCATGGTCACCTAATAATCCCCAGTTTATAATTGGCTCATTCATCCCCCTCCTCTCCCCTGTAACTATTCCCCAGGTCGTTGCTGCAAATGAGAACGTGTTCTCAGTCAACTTACCTGGTAAAATAACGGTAAAATAAAAAAATAAAATACAGTGACACTTTGTGCTCTTCACCATCTCGGTGGATTTCAGTAAATGATGGTGATAATTTTAAGGCCATGGAAAGTGGTTCTATCGCTTTCCATGGCAAAAAGAAGGGGGGACATAGGGCACCCTTGACGGGTCCCTCTGGAGAGGGGGAAGTATTTTGAATGTTGAGAATTGGTGTGTTTGCTATCCATAGGAGCAGAATAGAGCAGACATATTTATGAGACGAAATTGGACCCAAAACCAAATCTTCCCAAAATCTTAAATAAATAATTCCACTCCACCCGGTTGAAAGCCTTCTCCGCATCAAGAGAAACAGCAATTTCGGGGTCTGGAGAGATAGAAGGAGAGAGTATAATGTTCAAAAGCCGTAGTACATTGGAAAACAGTTGTTGCCCTTTGATGAAACCTGTACGATCATCAGATATGACATCCTGAAGGCAGGGTTCCAACCGGCATGCTAGAACCTTAGCTAATAATTTTACATCAGCGTTCAAAAGTGAAATGGGCCGATATCCACCACATTCCGACGGATTTTTATCTTTCTTAAGTATAAGTGAGATGGAGGCTTGGGTTCTACCTGAGAGATAATATGAGAAGCTGACTGGCGTTTAAGTTGGTGTGCCAAAAGGCGGCTGGCTTTGTCACCATATTCGTAGTACGTCCCCTTTGTTTTTTGCAATAGAAACTCTGCTTTATCAGTAGAAAGCAGATTAAATTGAGTTTGAAGTTTCAGCCTGCGTATAATTCAGGGGATGGTGAAGTTGAATATTACTGGTCTATTGCCAGGATTGAGTCCACCAGTTCCTGATGTTTCAGCTTTCTTTGTTTGACATAATGAGCATTGTAAAAAAGTATCTTTCCCTGTAATACAGCTTTGAAAGTCTCCCAAAGAAGAGAAGGGGAGGTGTCCTCATTTTTATTTGTTTGATTGAATACATCTATATTGATCGAAATAAAGTTACAGAATTCTTTGTTAGACAATAGGGCCGTGTTAAATCTCCAATTCGATTGTTTGTTTGCATTCGGAGTAAGTGCTAAGTCCAGAATATGGGGGGAATGGTCCGAAATCACTATCGCAGAATATTTTGTAGTTTTAACTGAGGGGAGAAGGGCTCTATCTATAAGAAAAGTAGTCTATGCGCGAGTAGGCTTGATGAACATGAGAAAAGTAGGAGAAGTCTTTTGTGACCGGCTGGAGGAAGCGCCATGGATCAACACAACCCATTTGGGTCATGAATGTAGAAAGAGCTTTTACCATCCCGGAAGGAGTAAGTGTTCTGGAATTAGACCGGTCAAGTCTTGGTTCAATAACACAGTTAAGGTCCCCGCCGAAGATGAGGCGGTGGGTGTCAAGATTAGGGAGGGAGTCTGAAAGAGATGTCATAAATCTAGTGTCATCCCAGTTAGGGCCGTAAACATCCGCAAGTACTACAGGGGTTTGGAAGAGGGTGCAGTCTCCTGTATAACATCCTCCAGGATCTGAAATGATCTGTGAGGGTGAAAACTGTACTCGTTTGTGAATCACTATTGCTGTTCCCATGGCTTTGCCATTAAAATTAGAATGAAAAACCTGTCCAACCCATGCTTTTCGCAATCTAGTATGGTCGTTAACACGTAGGTGCGTTTCTTGAAGCAATGCGATATCAGTATTCAGCCTCTTCAGATGTGAAAATACTCAGGAGCGCTTATTTTGCCCCCCACAACCGCGAATGTTCCATGTCACCAGTCTGACTAGAAGCCTAAAAGTACCATTCTGACTTGTTGTTTTTTACTAGGTTTAAATGTCAGGAATTGTGAAAAACTGAGATGAAATGTATTTGGCTAAGGTGTACAGTTGAAGTTGGTCGTTTACATACACCTTAGCCAAATACATTTCATCTCAGTTTTTCACAATTCCTGACATTTAAACCTAGTAAAAATTCCCTGTCTTAAATCAGTTTGGATCACCACTGTATTTTAAGAATGTAAAATGTCAGAATAATAGTAGAGAGAATTATTTATTTCAGCTTTTATTTATTTCATCACATTCCCAGTGGGCCAGAAGTCTACATACACTCAATTAGTATTTGGAAGCATTGGTTTTAAATTGTTTAACTTGGGTCAATCGTTTCAGGTAGCCTTCCACAAGCTTCCCACAATAGGTTGGGTGAATTTTGTCCCATTCCTCCTGACAGAGCTGGTGTAACTGGGTGAGGTTTATAGGCCTCCTTGCTCGCGCACACTTTTTCAGTTCTGCCCACAAATTTTCTATAGGATTGAGGTCAGGGCTTTGTGATGGCCACTCCAATACCTTGACTTTGTTGTCCTTAATCCATTTTGCCACAACTTTGGAAGTATACTTGGGGTCATTGTCCATTTGGAAGACCCATTTGCGACCAAGCTTTAACTTCCTGACTGATGTCTTGAGATGTTGCTTCAATATATCCACATCATTTTGCTTCCTTATTATGCCATCTATTTTGGGAAGTGCACCAGTCCCTCCTACAGCAAAGCACACCCACAACATGATGCTGCCACCCCCGTGCTTCACGGTTGGGATGGTGTTCTTTGGCTTGCAAGACTCCCCCTTTTTCCTTCAAACATAACAATGGTCATTATGGCCAAGCAGTTCTATTTTTGTTTCATCAGACCAGAGGACATTTCTCCAAAAAGTATGATCTTTGTCCCCATGCGCAGTTTCAAACAGTAGTCTGGCTTTTTTATGAGGGTTTTGGAGCAGTGGCTTCTTCCTTGCTGAGCGGCCTTTCAGGTTATGTCGATATAGGACTCGTTTTACTGTGGATATAGATACTTTTGTACCTGTTTCCACCAGCATCTTCACAAGGTCCTTTGCTGTTGTTCTGGGATTGATTTGCTCTTTTCACACCAAAGTACGTTCATCTCAAGGAGACAGAACGCGTCTCCTTCCTGAGCGGTTTGACGGCTGCGTGGTCCCATCATGTTTATACTTGCGTACTATTGTTTGTACAGATGAACGTGGTACCTTCAGGCGTTTGGAAATTGCTCCCAAGTATGAACCAGACTTGTGGAGGTCTACAATTCTTTTCCTGAGGTCTTGGCTGATTTCTTTTGATTTTCCCATGATGTCAAGCAAAGAGGCACTGAGTTTGAAGGTAGGCCTTGAAATACATCCACAGGTACACCTCCAATTGACTCAAATGATGTCAATTAGCCTATCAGAAGCTTCTCAAGCCATGACATTTTCTGGAATGTTCCAAGCTGTTTAAAGGCACAGTCAACTCAGTGTATGTAAACTTCTGACCCACTGGAATTGTAATACAGTGAATTATAAATGAAATAATCTGTCTGTAAACAGTTATTGGAAAAATGACTTGTGTCATGCACAAAGTAGATGTCCTAACCGACTTCTCCAAACCATAGTTTGTTAATTAACAAGAAATTTGTGAAGTGGTTGAAAAACAAGTTTTAATGACTTCAACCTAAGTGTATGTAAACTTCCGACTTCAACTGTATGTGCTGCTTCAAACATACCTACTTTAGGCAGCAAGCTATAGCAAAGGATTGTTTCACGCAAAATGGATGTTTCTCACATAATACAAGCAGGTGAGAAATCATCCCAATTCAGGCATTCAATGTATTTCAGGCATTCAATGTACAATGGGGCGGCAGGGTAGCCTAGTGGTTAGAGCGTTGGACTAGTAACCGAAAGGTTGCAAGTTCAAATCCCCGAGCTGACAAGGTACAAATCTGTCGTTCTGCCCCTGAACAGGCAGTTAACCCACTGTTCCTAGGCCGTCATTGAAAATAAGAATTTGTTCTTAACTGACTTGCCTAGTTAAATAAAGGTAAAATAAAAATAAAAATGGGGCAAAAAAGTATTTAGTCAGCCACCAATTGTGCAAGTTCTCCCACTTAAAAAGATGAGAGAGGCCTGTAATTTTCATCATAGGTACACTTCAACTATGACAGACAAAATGAGAAAAAAAAATCCAGAAAATCACATTGTAGGATTTTTTATGAATTTATTTGCAAATTATGGTGGAAAATAAGTATTTGGTCAATAACAAAAGTTTATCTCAATACTTTGTTATATACCCTTTGTTGGCAATGACAGAGGTCAAACGTTTTCTGTAAGTCTTCACAAGGTTTTCACACACTGTTGCTGGTATTTTGGCCCATTCCTCCATGCAGATCTCCTCTAGAGCAGTGATGTTTTGGGGCTGTTGCTGGGCAACACGGACTTTCAACTCCCTCCAAAGATTTTCTATGGGGTTGAGATCTGGAGACTGGCTAGGCCACTCCAGGACCTTGAAATGCTTCTTAGTGCTCCTTCGTTGCCCGGGCGGTGTGTTTGGGATCATTGCCATGCTGAAAGACCCAGCCACGTTTCATCTTCAATGCCCTTGCTGATGGAAGGAGGTTTTCACTCAAAATCTCACGATACATGGCCCCATTCATTCTTTCCTTTACACGGATCAGTCGTCCTGGTCCCTTTGCAGAAAAACAGCCCCAAAGCATGATGTTTCCACCCCCATGCTTCACAGTAGGTATGGTGTTCTTTGGATGCAACTCAGCATTCTTTGTCCTCCAAACACGACGAGTTGAGTTTTTACCAAAAAGTTATATTTTGGTTTCATCTGACCATATGACATTCTCCCAATCTTCTTCTGGATCATCCAAATGCTCTCTAGCAAACTTCAGACGGACCTGGACATGTACTGGCTTAAGCAGGGGGAGACGTCTGGCACTGCAGGATTTGAGTCCCTGGCGGCGTAGTGTGTTACTGATGGTAGGCTTTGTTACTTTGGTCCCAGCTCTCTGCAGGTCATTCACTAGGTCCCCCCGTGTGGTTCTGGGATTTTTGCTCACCGTTCTTGTGATCATTTTGACCCCACGGGGTGAGATCTTGCGTGGAGCCCCAGATCGAGGGAGATTATCAGTGGTCTTGTACGTCTTCCATTTCCTAATAATTGCTCCCACAGTTGATTTCTTCAAAGCAAGCTGCTTACCTATTGCAGATTCAGTCTTCCCAGCCTGGTGCAGGTCTACAATTTTGTTTCTGGTGTCCTTTGACAGCTCTTTGGTCTTGGCCATAGTGGAGTTTGGAGTGTGACTGTTTGAGGTTGTGGACAGGTGTCTTTTATACTGATAACAAGTTCAAACAGGTGCCATTAATACAGGTATGAGTGGAGGACAGAGGAGCCTCTTAAAGAAGAAGTTACAGGTCTGTGAGAGCTAGAAATCTTGCTTGTTTGTAGGTGACCAAATACTTATTGTCCACCATAATTTGCAAATAAATTCATTAAAAAATCCTACAATGTGATTTTCTGGATTTTTTTTCCTCATTTTGTCTGTCATAGTTGAAGTGTACCTATGATGAAAATTACAGGCCTCTCTCATCTTTTTAAGTGGGAGAACTTGCACAATTGGTGGCTGACTAAATACTTTTTTGCCCCACTGTATGTGCTGTCGGTAGAAGGACTCAGCTTCTTCAGGATTTAAAAAAAATTGACCTCGCCGTTAAAGATGACACGGAGTCGTGCCCAAAGCGGATTCCCTTCTTGTATAGAGTGGACTTGAAGTCGTTAAATGCGGCCCGTTTCTTCGCCAGGCTAGAACTGAAATCCTTGTAGAACTTGATCTTGTGGCCTTGGAAAGTTATGTCGCCATGTTCCCTTGCCCACCGAAGGACGAGCTCCTTTTCTTTGTATCGATGGAACCGCACTATGATGGGACGCAGTCGGCCGCCTGGGCAAGGTTTCGGTGTAAGGCTGCGGTGGGCTCTATCAAGTTCAGGGAGATTGGGAAAAGCCTCATCACCCAAAACTTCCTTGAATAGCTCCGCCATGAACTGGGTTGGATATCCTGTCTCAGAATCCTCTGGGCAGTCGAATCGCGTGGATATTCTGGCGTTTGAACGTAAAATCAAATCTTCCACTTGTAGCTGCAAAGACTTGTTGGCGGTGGCCACATCGTCAAGCCTGGTTTCCAGCATAGTGAGTTGGTTGTTGTGGCCGGAGAGCCCGGCCTCAACTTCGGGCAGTGTGGTAGTGTGAGATGCTACAGAACCCGGATGCTTTCCACGGTTGCCTGAATTGGAGCCAGTGCAGTCGCCAGTGAGTTATTCAGCAATTCGGTGAGTTCTGCCGCCAAACCTTCACGTGATTTCGCCAGCTCTCTGACAAGGATCTCCAGTGTTATCGGTTTTAGCCGTATCACCCAGAGAGGCTATTGAAGCCTTCAATGAAGGTGGGGTGGTAGCCATTCTAGCTCATTTGGTGGAATGTAAAGTTTTTTCAGTCGATTTTCCAAAGCGTATGACTGGTTTGCTCATGCTAACTTAGGTACACTCTATTACTGGGTAATTAAAATGACTTTTGAGGTCATGAGGAGTATGAATTTGGGCAAAATTGAGGATTATTTACAAAATCTGTCATAGAAGAGACCTCGTGCGACTTCTTTCTACATTGCTCAACCGGAAGACACATTGAATATAGTTGCGGAGAGTCCCTGTAATCCTAGATTCAGATCATTCAGGTGAGAAAAAACATCACCCAGATAGGCCAGTCGTGTGAGAAACTCGTCATCATGCAAGCGGTCAGACAAGTGAAAATGATGGTTTGTAAAGAAAACTTTAAGCTCGTCTCTCAATTAAAAAAACAGGTCAATACTTTGCCCCTTTAACAAAGTTAACCATTTTCACTGTAGTGTTCAAAACGTCTTTCAAGCTGTCAGGCATTCCCTTGACAGCAAGAGCCTCTCGGTGGATGCTGCAGTTTACCCAAATGGGAGCAACTGCTTGCACATGCATTACCACTCCACTATGTCTCCCTGTCATGGCTTTTGCGCCATAAGTACAGATACCAACATGAGCAGCAGCTACGTTTGGCGGACCGTTAGCGGAATTCCCGCGAGAGAGTAACGGTTAATGTGATTGGATGTTAATTATTTGACTAGGCTACCTGTATTTGACATTGTGTTGTTATTTCGCTGAACACTAGATGGTTTAATTTTACTTTTGGCAGTGAAACGATGCTACTCAGGCGAGAGAAAAAAATCACCCAAATGTATAGCCCCGTTGGAAAATATAAATGGACTGTTTGAAAATGTGAAGATATTTTTTTATTATTATTATTTTTAAATGTGAATCACATTTTTATTTGGCATACCCCCAACGGCATTTCGCGTACCCCTGTTCTAGAGAATAAACCTAGTTCCTGTATTATGTAAATATGTCACACCACACAGAAGTTTATAGAACAAAAAACACAGTCAAACAACAAAAGAAAAGCCTTACAATGTATGACAGTTCACCACAAGGAACCACAAGTCAACTCACCACCACAGGAACAAACACAAGTCCCTCAGGTTTTGAAGAACAATAATAGTAGATGTAGTCACAGTGAGTCAGAGAGAGAGAGAGAGGACCAGAGTAGTGAAACGGGTTGACTCATAGCCCGCGGTTTCCACAGTTAGGCATATACCAATGGGGCGGACGGGTTTAGGGTCATTAAATATTGTGTGGATGAAGGGCGGGTGGTGCAGGTTGAATGAATAGAACACAATACCTATAAAAAATCTATACTTTTGGCTAACTGTACACGCTCCAAATTGCCTACACGCCAACTGTCAAATGCTTTAAGAAACGGGCAGAAATAGTTCACTTCAATCCAAAAGAACAATGTCAGAGTTTAGTTCAATAAGAGAAAATCTGCTAAAGGAGAGTTGAAAATAAAGAGAAGGGAGGACCAGAAAAGTCCTGTTTGGGAACAGCCTGGTCTCATAGACTAGATGTAACCAGCGAAAGGTTTGGTGAAGTGATAAAAGAGGATGATATGTTAGGTGTGATGATTGTGAGGCACTATGCAAATTCGACAGTCACTCCGACAAGGACTTCAAATAGGACTATGGCAGGTCAAGGGAATGGTAGCCTACTGTTCACATAGGTTCAATGGAAACTGACATCTGGACACTGACTGTCGGTCAATAACCTCTCACACAGCCTTAATATTAACCCCTGCAGAATTAAGCATTTCTTGCAGTTAAATTATACACAAAATGTAGGCAACCTTTTGAGTAGGGAACAGGAGTGGAGAAAGAGACTGTGATTTTTTTCTTTCAGTGTATTGACAGAATGAAAATGCTCCATTTGATACCATTTGTACGGGTGTTTATCAACCACATAAAAGATTCATCCAAGCTGAACTAAAATCAGAAACATGTTGGGCCATTTTCACAGCTTGCGCATGTATCAATTATAGACAAACTGACTAAAAAATAGCCTACGAAATCGGAAATTACAAGCAGAAACATATATAAAGCCTGCAAAAAAATCGTTGTGCCGTCTTTGACTATAGCGCATTGTCTATGTTTGCGGGTTAGGGTCGGGTGTGGGACTCTTTTCACTTTATCACATATAGTCGGGCAGCTGCGAATGGGTTATTTAAGCAATAAGGCCCGAGGAGGTGTGGTATATGGCCAATACACCACAGCTAAGAGCTGTTCTTATGTATGACTCAACACGGAGTGCCTGGATACAGCCCTTAGCCGTGGTATATTGGCCATATACAACAAACTCCTGTGGTGCCTTATTGCTATTATAAACTGGTTACCTACTTCATTAGAAGAGTAAAAATACATGTTTTGTCATACCGTGGTATACGGTCTGATATGGCACAACTTTCAGCCAATCAGCATTCAAGGCTTGAACCGCCCAGTTTATAATGGAATTGCGAGTGGGTGCAGGTGAATAAATAGCTGATCCGCACATCACTAGACCAGAGGGTTTTGTAGAACAATACAGTGAATCATGGGTTGCATCCCAAAAGGCACCCTATTTCCTACATAGTGCACTACTTTTGACCAGAACCCCCTGGTAGTGTCCTGTATAGGAAAAAGGGTGCCATTTGGGTTGCTGACACGCTGTAGTGTGGGCTTGCCAGACAGCCCTGTAGCCTCACAGTGGGAGAGACGTTGTTGTTCAGTGTGTGTGTGTGTGTGTGTCTTGTATGGGATTAAGGAAGCCATGCCAAGCTGCTGAGCAGTTGTCTCAACGCCTGTCTCTCCCATTGTCTCTGCTACTACACAGACCACACCAGACATACACCCATACATGCACGCACGCACACACACACACACACACACACACACACACACACACACACACACACACACACACACACACACACACACACACACACACACACACACACACACACACACACACACACACACACAGTGCAGGGAGCAGTCAGGCTGAAATATCTGCACCACAGGAGAGGACAGCTGCTCATCCTACTGTACATGTTGGTGCCAATAGAACTTCCTGTTTCACTGTGACACCATATAGTCCATGTGTACCACAGATCCACTGTATACGATAACTGTCCACATCCACGAGGTGTTGTTCCACTTCCATTGTTGTTGTGGTGTTACACTAGAGTAAGTCAGTGTCAAGACAAAACAACACAGCAGAATGATTTATAATCGTCAGCCATTTCCATCCTCTTGCCCACAGCCATGCATCCTATAGGGTGCCATTTGGGACACAGCCATAGGCTTGTGTCAATAAGCTGATGCGATTAATCAATTGTGAGGTTATCTTGATCAGGTTAAAAGCCATGTGTCCTACAGGCCTGCAGTAATTGAATTGCTCAATGAAGCCCTGAACTGAACTCTGCCATCGATTCTGTCTAATCAGCTCTCTGTATAATGAGACTGTCACTCTGCTGCACCTGAGACCAATGCAGCTCTCTCTCCTCCTTAGTCCTTTCTCCTCTCCCCTCTTTTCTCCTCCTCTTCCCAGAGCACCGGTCTCCCACAGCAGGGGTAGGCATAATAATCCGTCTGACATGCACACACACAGACACACCTGCACACACAAACCTACTGTATTTAACCCCCTAGTACCAGGCTTTAAGTACAGCCTTGTGGCCCACAGTAAACCAGACAGCCAGTGACCTTGACCTAGCAGTCGTCTTCCAACAACCCAAAGACAGACATGTAGACAGATAGATGGAGAGACAGAATTACATAAAGTACTCACTGTGACGACAGTAGACTGAACAACTAATTTGGTTGAAATCATCAGATTAAAACATTTATTAAAATAATTATTGAACTTTTCAGCAAATAAGAGCTGTAAAATTTGCCAAATATAATAACTCATCATGGTTACTTACCCCTCCCAATCTCCTCCGTCAGTGTGCAGTGTGTTTGAGGAGGACAGTGGGCAGTGAATGTCCTGTCCTGTTGGTACGACTGCAGTGTGAAATCTGTATGAAACGCTGTCACTGTCCTGTCAGCTGGTGACAAAAGCGACCATCCCCCTTCAATCAGACACACGTATAAGCATACGCACGCACGCACGCACGCACGCACACACACACACACACACACACACACACACACACACACACACACACACACACACACACACACACACACACACACACACACACACACACACACACACACACACACACATTAGCTTAAAGGGAGGGGTGTAGGGGAGGACGGGGACGGGGACGGAGGGTTGACGAAGCTCCAGTGGTGACATCACATTAACTATTCCAACTGCAGCACAGTCCAAATGCGATTCTTCCAACTGATTTAAAATATACAGAAGAATCTGGAAAGAGAGTGATAGAGACGGAGAGGGGGAAGAGGGAAAGAAATGAAAAGAGGGGAGTCCGAAGAAAGAAAGAACTGAATGACTGACAGCTTCATCTCATTTACATGCACTTACAGGGGCCCCTAGCCCTCCTCTCCCTCACTCCAACCCTACTCTCCCTCCCTCCAGCTCTCCTCTCCCTCCCTCCAGCCCTCCTCTCCCTCCCTCCAGCTCTCCTCTCCCTCCAGCTCTCCTCTCCCTCCCTCCAGCCCTTCTCTCCTCTCCCTCCCTCCAGCTCTCCTCTCCCTCCCTCCAGCCCTTCTCTCCCTCCCTCCCTCCAGCTCTCCTCTCCCTCCCTCCCTCCACCACTTCTCTCCCTCCCTCCAGCTCTCCTCTCCCTCCAGCCCTCCTCTCCCTCCCTCCAGCTCTCCTCTCCCTCCCTCCAGCTCTCCTCTCCCTCCCTCCAGCCCTTCTCTCCCTCCCTCCAGCTTTCCTCTCCCTCCTTCCAGCTCTCCTCTCCCTCCCTCCAGCTCTCCTTTCCCTCTCTCCAGCTCTCCTCTCCCTCTATCCAGCCCTCCTCTCCCTCCCTCCAGCCCTCCTCTCCCTCCACCACTTCTCTCCCTCCCTCCAGCTCTCCTCTCCCTCTCTCCAGTTCTCATCTCCCCCCTCCAGCCCTCCTGTTCCTCCCTCCAGCTCTCCTCTCCCTCTCTCCCTCCCTCCCCTCTCCCTCCATCCACTCCCTTCCTCAAGCCCTCCACTCCCTCCCTCAACTCTTCCTCTCCCTCCCTCATCTCCTCCTCTCCCTCCCTCTCTACCTCCATCCTGCCCTCCACTCATCCTCCCATCGTTCTCATTGTTCACTCCTAGGCCGTCATTGAAAATAAGAATTTGTTCTTAACTGACTTGCCTAGTTAAATAAAGGGAATAATTATTTTTATTTTTTATTTACAAAATCTACATGAGCAGCAAACTATTACTACTAGGCTATGTATCAGCATGCTATTTCTACCAGGCTATGTACCAGCATGCTATTTCTACCAGGCTATGTACCAGCATAGTATTACTACCAGGCAGCATACTATTACTGATATTTTATGTTTACTACTGCAAGACATACAGTACTTTGTGGTGGTGAGATTATGTATCTCTCTCTCTGCTATATCAGTCAGATTGTCTTAGTCAGGCTGGTCCCAATGCTGTGTGACTCCTATTGGTTGTGTGATGCTGGACATTCTGATGGATTCTATATTCTTGGATCAGTCAGAAACCTCAGTGTTAGTTAGTCAACACAGCAGGAGTCGAAACCTTTCATATAACCAGGCATAGAGAGAAAGAGCGAGAGCAAGAGGGGGGGAGGTTGAGAGAAAAACAAAGAGAAAGACAGAGAGACAGACAGACAGAGAGAGAGAGAAGGGGGGGGGGCAGGGAGAGAAACACAGAGATAGAGGGAGCCAGGGAAACTGACAGAGTGAGAGGGGGGGGGGGCAGAGAGAAACACACACACTGAGAGAGAGAGAGAGAGAGAGAGAGAGAGAGAGAGAGAGAGAGAGAGAGAGAGAGAGAGAGAGAGAGAGAGAGAGAGAGAGAGAGAGAGAGAGAGAGAGAGAGAGAGAGAGAGAGAGAGAGAGGGAGAGAGAGAGAGAGAGAGAGAGAGAGAGAGAGAGAGAGAGAGAGAGAGAGAGAGAGAGAGAGAGAGAGAGAGAGAGAGAGAGAGAGAGAGAGAGAGAGAGAGAGAGAGAGAGAGAGAGAGAGAGAGAGAGAGAGAGAGAGAGAGAGAGAGAGAGAGAGAGAGAGAGAGAGAGAGAGAGAGAGGAATCCTGCAGCCTGCTCTAACAGATGCAGCTCTCAGTCAGTCTGGCTGGCTGGTGATGATATAAGAGCAGAGTTATCTGAAGAATGATATGGTTATTTAATTCAACAGCCTGAGGCAAGCTATTAGAACATCCAACGTCTTCCATAAACACAACACTGATTCAGGAGGAACACAGATAACAGAAAAAACAACTGTTCTGTCAGGGTCTGTGCACAGAACAGTTAGGGTAGGGACGTCCCAAGGATCCCAGAGAGCACTGAACATTCTGTCAGGGTACGCACCATGGATACACTGTCTGCAAACCTTGGATAACCTGTCTGCACACCTACACATATTCGCAAATACTCTAAAACAGCCATGTTTTCTATATCAATATGACATATTTATGAACAAGCTATATGCCTATAATACGACTGGGGGTGGCAAGAAGTGACCTGACTGCTGACTTGTTTCCCCCCTGGATCTGAACATTGTTTCCCCCTGCTCAATACTTCATCTGGTCCTCAAACCTTCATCTGGGCCTCAAACCTTCATCTGGGCCTCAAACCTTCATCTGGGCCTCAAACCTTCATCTGACTGCTGACTTGTTTCCCCCCTGGATCTGAACATTGTTTCCCCCTGCTCAAGCCTTCATCTGGTCCTCAAACCTTCATCTGGGCCTCAAACCATCTGGGCCTCAAACCTTCATCTGTGTCACGCCCTGACCTTAGAGAGCCTTTTTATTTCTCTATTTGGTTAGGTCAGGGTGTGATTTGGGTGGGCATTCTAGTTTTCTATTTCTTTGTTGGACGGGTATGGTTCCCAATCAGAGGCAGCTGTCAATCATTATCTCTGATTGGGAATCATACTTAGGCAGCCTGTTTTCCACCCTAGTTTGTGGGATGTTGTTTTTGCACAGTAGCTGTTTAGCCCTGCAGAACTTTACGTTCGTTTTTTCCTTTGTTGTTTTTGGTGTTCATTCTAATAAAGTATGATGAACACTTTCCACGCTGCGCTTTGGTCACATTCAATTGACAACGGACGTAACAATCTGGGCCTCAACTCTTCATTTCGGCCTCAGTCGGAAGAGACGTGGACGGAAGGGTGAGGAAGGTGCGCATGGAGAGTGGATCAGACACAGGATGTGACCTGTTGGACTTGCACCTGCCTCTGTGGATGACCGTGGAAGAATTGTCAATAGGCTAACTGAAATGTTTTGTTTTGTTGTTTTAAGAGCAACTCTGAGATTCTTGCTGTAATGAAAAGTGCTATACAAATGAAATATATCATTATTAGAATGACCGGTCATTCGTTCCATACCAAATAAATATTATAATATTGTGAACTCAATGTGGAGAAAAAGTAGTATGTCTACATATATACTGAACAAAAATATAAACGCAACATGCAACAATTTCTATGATTTTAATGAGCTACAGTTCATATAAGGAAATCAGTCAATTGAAAGAAATTAATTAGGCTCTAATCTATAGATTTCACATGAGTGGGAATACAGATATGCATCTGTTGGTCACAGATACCTTAAAAAAAACAGTGGAGGGATGGATAAGAAAACCAGTCAGTATCTGGTGTGACCACAATTTGCCTCATGCAGTGAGACACATCTCCTTTGCATAGAGTTGATCAGGATGTTGATTGTGGCCTGTGGAATGTTGTCCCATTCCTCTTGAAAGGTTGTGCAAAGTTACTGGATATTGGCGGAAACTGGAATACGCTGTCGTACACGTCGATCCGGAGCATCTCAAACATGCTCAATGGGTGACATGTCTGGTGAGTATGCAGGCCATGGAAGAACTGGGACATTTTCAGCTTCCAGGAATTGTTTACAGATCCTTGCGACATGGGGCCGTGCATTATGCATTATGCTAAAACATGAGGTGATGGCAGCAGATGAGTGGCATGACAATGGGCCTCAGGATCTCTTCACAGTATCTCTGTACATTCCAATTGCCATTGGTAAAAGGCAATTTTATTCGTTTTCCTAAGTTTATGCCTGCCCATACCATAATTCCACCGCCACCATAGGGCACTCTGTTCACAACCTTGACAGCAAAACGCTCACCCACACAACCCATATACGTGGTCTGCTGTTGTGAGACTGGTTGGGCATACTGCCAAATTCTCTAAAATGACTTTGGAGGCGGCTTATGGTAGAGAAATGAACATTAAATTAGCTGGCAACAGCTCCAGTGGACATTCCTGCAGTCTGCATGCCAACTGCACGCTCCCTCAAAACTTGACACATCTGTGGCATTGTGTTGTGACAAAACTGCACATTTTAGAGTGGCCTTTTATTGTCCCCAGCACAAGGCCCACTTGTGTAATGATCATGCTGTTTAATCAGCTTCTTGATAGGCCACACCTCATAAGTGGATGGATTATCTTGGCAAATGAGAAATGCTCACTAAAAAGGGCTGTAAACAAATTTGTGCACAGAATTTGAGAGAAATAAGCTTTTTTGTGCGTATCTAAAATTTCTGGGATCTTTTATTTCAGCTCGTGAAACATGGGACCAACACTTTACATGTTGCGTTTATATGTTTGTACAGTGTATATCTCCTGAGGCATACCTACCAAGAGAAGCTGAAGATGTGTAGCTCTGTCTGATAGCGTAAGTCTCTGTCTCACCCATTACAGGCCGTCATCATGAGTAAGGTTGAGAAACGGTTTGATAGCACCATCTAATGGCCAAACCAATTCGTTACTGTGGGAGAGAAATAGTAGGCTATTGTTAGAGATGGGGTTCCCAAGTGTATCCCAGGTGACCTACAAATTGATCATACAGCACCAGTAAGAAGTTTGGACACACGTAATCATTATTTGGACACTGTGCTAACAAACCTCCAAACAAGCTTCAACGCCATACAACACTCCTTCGGTGGCCTCCAACTGCTTTTAAATGCTAGTAAAACTAAGTGCATGCTCTTCAACCGATTGCTGCCTGCACCCTCCCGCCCGACTAGCATCACTACTCTGGACAGTTCTGATCTAGAATATGTGGACAACTACAAATACCTAGGTGTCTGGTTAGACTGTAAACTCTCCTTCCAGACTCACATTAAGCATCTCCAATCCAAAATGAAATCTAGAATCGGTTTCCATTTCGCAACAAAACATCCTTCACTCATGCTGCCAAACATACCCACGTAAAACGAACTATCCTACCAATCCTTGACTTCGGCGATGTCATTTACAAAATAGCCTCCAACACGAATTGCAAAAATCCCTGAAGCTGGAGTCTTATATCTCCCTCTCTAACTTCAAGCATCAGCTGTCAGAGCAGTTTACCGATCACTGTACCAGTACACAGCCAATCTGTAAATAGCACACCTAAATACCTCATCCCCATATTATTACTTACCCTCTTTCTCTTTTGCACCCCAGTATCTCTACTTGCATATCATCATCTGCACATCTTTCACTCCAGTATTAATGCTAAATTGTAATTATTTCGTCTCTATGGCCTATTTATTGCCCATCTCCCTACTCTTCTACATTTGCACACACTGTAATATATTTTTCTATTGTGTTATTGACTGTACGTTTGTTTATGTGTAACTCTGTGTTGTTGTTTTTGTCGCACTACTTTGCTTTATCTTGGCCAGGTCGCAGTTGTAAATGAGAACTTGTTCTCAACTGGCTTACCTGGTTAAATAAAGGTGAAATAAATAAAATAAAAATTCTATCGTTTTTCTTTATTTTTTATATTTTCTACATTGTAGAATAATAGTGAAGACATCAAAACTATGAAATAACACATATGGAGTCATGTAGTAACCAAAGTCAAAATATATTTTATATTTGAGATTCTTCAAAGTAGCCACCCTTTGCCTTTATGACAGCTTTGAAGACTCTTGGCATTCTCAACCAGCTTCATGAGGTAGTCACCTGGAATGCATTTCAATTAACAGGTATGCCTTGTTAAAAGTTAATTTGTGGAATTTGTGGAATTTCTTTCCTTCTTAATGCGTTTGGGCCAATCAGTTGTGGTGTGACAAGGTAGAGTTGGTATACAGAAGATAGCCCTATTTGGTAAAAGACCAAGTCCATATTATGGCAAGAACTGCTCAAATAAGCAAAGAGAAATGACAGTCCATCACTACTTTAAGACATGAAGGTCAGTCAATCTGAAATATTTCAACAATTCTGAACGTTTTTTCAAGTGCAGTTGCAAAAACTATCAAGCGCTATGATGAAACTGGCTCTCATGAGGACCGCCACATGAAAGGAAGACCCAGAGTTACCTCTGCTGCAGAGGATAAGTTCATTAGTTACCAGCCTCAGAAATTGCAGCCCAAATAAATGCTTCACAGAGTTCAAGTAATAGACACATCTCAACATAAACTGTTCAGAGGATACTGCGTGAATCAGGCCTTCATGGTCAAATTGCTGCAAAGAAACCACTACTAAAGGACATCAATACAAAGAATAGACTTCCTTGGGCAATGGACATTAGACCGGTGGAAATCCATCCTTTGGTCTGATGAATCCAAATTAGAGATTTTTGGTTCCAACCGCCTGTGTCTTTGTGAGACACAGAGTAGGTGAACGGATGATCTCTGCATGTGTGGTTCCCACCATGAAGCATGGTGGTGTAATGGTGTGGGGGGGGTGCTTTGCTGGTGACACTGTCAGTGATTTATTTTGAATTCAAGGCAATCTGCTGTGATACGCCATCCTATCTGGTTTGCGCTTAGTGGGACTATCATGTTTTTCAACAGGACAATGACCCAAAACACACCTCCAGGCTGTGTAAGGGCTATTTGACCAAGGAGAGTGATGGAGTGCTGCATCAGATGACCTGGGCTCCACAATCACCCGACCTCAACCCAATTGAGATGGTTTGGGATGAGTTGGACCGCAGAGTGAAGGAAAACCAACAAGTGCTCAGCATATGTGGGAACTCCTTCAAGACTGTTGGAAAAGTATTCTAGGTGACTACCTCATGAAGCTGGTTGAGAGAATGCCAAGAGTGTGCAAAGCTGTCATAAAGGCTGTCATGGGGTGGCAGGCAGCGTAGTGGTTACCGTATTGGGCCAGTAACCGGAAGGTTGCTAGATCGAATCCCTGAGCTGACAAGGTAAAAATCTGTTGTTCTGTCCCTGAACAAGGCAGTTAACCCACTGTTCCTAGGCTGTCATTGTAAATAAGAATTTGTTCTTAACTGACTTGCCTAGTTAAATAAAGGTTAAGTTGAAAAAAGGCTGGTACTTTGAAGAATCTCAGACATATTTAACACTTTTTTGGTTACTACGTCATTCCATATGTGTTATTTCATAGTTTTGATGTCTTCACTATTATTCTACAATGTAGAAAATAGCAAAAATAAAGAAAAACCCTTGAATGAGTAGGTGTGTCCAAACTTTTGACTGGTACTGTACATCTGTATTATCCAGGGGGGAGGGGACTTGGAGGAAGACATGAGTCCGTTAAATCTAGACCAGCTTCAGATTAGATCATACAGAGTTGTATACATTTTTTATTTTTTGGGGGACAATCTCTGAAATTATGTTCTGAAATAGTTTCTTAAAAGTACACCAAAGAAAAAGAAAATGTAACATTGAGGGCAATAAAACAACATGTGCACAAATGAGATAAGACAAGGTATTGATCAGAAAACATAAAGCCCATTTAAATCATCAGTAGTCATCAGGATAAGCAGTACAGGGCATTAAGCCTGATTTACACCCTACGCAGGTACGCAACACAAGCAATTCGAAATTTGCGTTCTTGCATTGTGTGCATGCGTAGGGTATACAGTTCACATTGAGTTAGAGATTAGAACACCTCCTTTATAATGAACGGTTGACCAACATGTTTCTGATGTTCGTCTGTTGGTGGCAGCGGTGGGATCTGTTCATGTGTTTTAAGGTCTGGAGCCACAGTGGACATAGCACTCAGAGGCACTGAGGCACGCAATGAGACACATCAATGATGGGCCAGATCAGGTGTCTGTTGTTCAGAAGCTAACAGACACCAGTATGACGGTAACGTTGTCAGCACATCCTCTCCTCACTGCCTCGTTGGCCAGTCTCTGACATGCTGCTTCATAGTGGCCCTCTTCATCAGTCTGTCCCTCCTTCCTCTCAACACTCCCATTCTGAAAATACCCGCAAAACAGTGTCACACACACACTCCAAACACACAGTCACACACCACAGCAAACACACACACATCATGAGACCTCTTTTTTTCCATAAACACACATTATGAGCATGATGTATACCTGCAAGACGTTGAGAACGTATTTAACAGCTTCCTCTGCAGAGAACACTTTAAACAGACCATCACAGCCCAGGATAATGAACCTGAGAGAGAGAAAAAGAGAAAGAGAGAGTTCACCCATCAGTCTGCCAACAAATTCAATTAGCTTTTCCAAGCCCATATCATGTCAGTTCAGTGACTACTTCAAGGGAGTAAAAGAACATGCATTTACAAAGTATTGGAACAGGGCTCGGCCGGGAGAACCTGGCATAGTGTTACCTGTCATTGGTTGAAACCGTACATGTCTTACCGATCATTGGTTGAAAGTCAGTGTCTTACCTGTCATTGGGTGTAAGCTGACAGCGCCTGAGGTCAGGTGTGGATATGACTCCAATGCGTTTGTACTGTCCATCTCCTATAGACCTGGACACTTCCAGCACCCCAAGGACTCGCCCATCCCTGCAGCAACATACACAGCAGCAACCATGGATAAAGAGTTGATTAAATAGTTATTCCTCCTCACAGAGCAGGTCAAGGACATCACTAGTACTTATCAAAGATTATTTTTGTTATTGATGTTTTTTTCCAGGCACAGATATACAGAGAAAGGATATGAAAGCCCAGTGAAAGCCCAGTGAAAGCCCAGTGAAAGCCCAGTGAAAGCCCAGTACCTCACGGTGCCCCCCGCCCGCTGGATCCTCATGCGCTCCTCGTAGATGGTGGGGTTGTGTTCCTTACTGAGCGCCAGAGTGACACACTTCCTATCTCCGCCCTGCATTTCCTGTTCCATCCGACAGAGAACCGCCTACAGAGAGACAGAGACACAATGTTACAGGTGAGGAAATTTACTACAACGCAACAGAATAAAAAAGCAGCTACCTATGGCAATATCATCATTGATGATGGCTAAATAAACAGGTTCAAACTAAGGTTACGTATAAAATTGCACCCTATTCCCTAGTGCATTACTTTAGCCCAGGGCCAATAGGGCACTGGTCAAAAGTGGTGCACTATATACGGAATGTGTGAGCAGAGGAGCACCTTACCCTGCTGTCTCCCAGGTTGGCTACATACACCATGTCATCCACCACTAACATACAGGTGGCTGTAGAGCCATCCTTCCAGGCAGGCTTCCTGTGGGACCAAACACACTGTACACATCGCTTCATACATTCATTCATGTAGGACAGATTAGCTCATCAATTTATAAGGCTTCTAAAATACTCCCAAATGGCAACCTATCCCCTACATAGTGCACTACTTTTGATCATGGCCCAATTGGGATATACAGCTATGTAGGGAATAGGTTGTAATTTGGGACTCAACCATAGTAATGCACAGACATTCAAAGCACTTACTAGACATCCGTGTTGCCTCCCATTGTTCCGGCTTAACACGTCTGTACGTAATAGAATGTCAGTCTGGTAAAGAGGAACTACGTCACTACCTACATCACTGCCTTATCCGCTTGAATAAAATACCAAATAGTAGCTAGCAAGATGGAGATCACAGAGATTTTTAATGAGTGCATTTTGCAAGTGGCTAGTTTACATCAACTACCAACTCACTGAAACCACAAATTTTGGTTTTGAATAATGACGTTCTGGCATGTTTGCCTCGTGATTTGTTGGGAGAGTTGTCTGTCTGAAGAGGACCCACCCCAGATTGTTTCCCCTCCTTATCGTAGTTACCAAGAGAGTGCGTCATATCTACCAGAACCTAGTCACTGCTGTTGCCTAGGGTCGGGTTTACAAGACTAAGCACTTACTGGCTGGAGGCTTTTTTCAAGAAGTCTTCATCTGTTTGTCGGAAGGTATCTAGTAGGCACTTCTTCACGAGTTTGTCCAGGTTCTCAGTTTCTACTGTGGGAGGAGACACACAATATGCATTAGATATTGATGAATCTTCTAGAATATTGTGAAGAGATAATACCACTAGAAATGAAAGCCAAGTTTATTGAAGATGAATAGGCATGTGATCAGAGTAATTTTTTATTATTTAACCAGGCAAGTCAGTTAAGAACAAATTCTTATTTACAATGACAGCCTACCCTGGCCAAACCCAGACAACGCGGAGCCAATTGCGCACCGCCCTATGGGACTCCTAAACACGGCTGGTTGTGATACAGCCTGGATTCAAACCAGGGTCTGTAGTGACGCCTCTAACACTGAGATGCAGTGCTTTAGACCGCTGCGACACTCAGGAGCCAAATCTCAAGAATGAACTGATGTATATTGAATATGTGAAGAGATAACACAACAAATAAATACAGCCCAGTATTTTGACAGTGAAGAGGGGATCTGAGTCTTTCCATTCACCTTTAGGGAACTTCAGGGCCAGAGTGTGGTGAAGATGTTCTGCAGCGAAGCGAGAGGCTCTAGCTCCTCCATGGCCGTCGAACACAGCGAAGTAGGCCAGACGAGACCTTCAACACAGACAGTAGTGTACGTTACTTCACTGGAGCACACCACCACACCTTCCAGGTCCTAACAGACTGACACTCCCCTATGTTAGAGAGAAGGGGACTTAGGATGTCTCCCAAAAGACATATTCTTACCTATATAGTGCACTACTTTTGGAGCCCTATGGAAGGTCTGGTCAAAAGTAGGACACTACATGACTGGCAATAGGGTGCACTTTGGGACTCATCCTGACACTGCCCTGTGTCAGAGAGGGGACTTACACTGTAGTTGGAAGGGTGGACAGGCAGGTTTTCATGTCAGATAGGAGAATGTGAGCGTCCTGCATCTCCTCTCTCTCTCCCCTCCGAGCGGCTACATACCCCTTCAGTATAGGCACACCTGGGGACACAGAGTGATCACTTTCACTCAGATTGATCATCTGGGGACACAGAGTGATTCATAGCTAGTTGTAACTCTACACCCAGACACAGACAAACAGACAAGACAGACAAACTTAAAATAAGTGACATACTGCACATTCATTTGGAAATGTCGAAAACCTTTACAAACTTTCTTTTCTTCTAGTTTTTGTCCTTCCACCACCTCATCATCATCAGGTGCCTCTCTTTTCCTCTTGGCCCCCCTGTCCTCCAGGGGTGATGGACATGTCTTCTGTACCGAGGCTTCACCTGATGCAGGACGAACCGGGACACACAATGAAGGGAAAAGATAGCTATTCAGTCATCCACTGCTTACTGTCAACTACCTAGCTTAGCTGTTCCAGCTTAGCTAACAAGTAACGTTTGATAGCTAGTCGGGAAACCCACTGCACTGGGCCTATTAAATTAATGACTAGCTATTCTTATAAAAAAGAAACTGTCAGATGATATTTGTTCAGGTAACGTTAGCTCGATAGCTAGATTTGGTTGCTCTCTCTGTCTCTGTGCTAGATAGCAGTTGACTTCCTAACCCAAACAAGGCTAGCTAACGTCACATAATTGACTAATGTAATGTTAGCAAACACGTTATAGCAGAGGCTGGGCTAGCATTAGCAAGCTAACGTTATTTGATTACGACACCTTGAAACATGTTAAATGTGTAATTCATGAAACATGTTTAATGTGACATATCAAGTTATCAACCTGCGGTTTGGGTTGGTTCTGGAAGATCGTCAAATAAATCCATATTGAAGAAGGCTCTTTCGCTGGTTTGCTGCTTCTGACTTCATTCAGGGGCGCTCGCAAATAGTAGCAAGCTAATGAACAACATTAGCAACATTAGCACATCTCCATTATTTAATCGTGACGTATTTTCAAAAAGTTTGCCTATTTTCTATGAACATTTAGCTAATTAGCTAGTCTGATATGTATATGGTCAAGTTAAAAAAGATAAATTAAACTTTTTTAATTACAAAAACATCACAGTTATTACTTCAAGTATGATCATGTTCAATAGTTGCTTCATGTCAGCGTTGGTGGTATAGTGGTGAGCATAGCTGCCTTCCAAGCAGTTGACCCGGGTTCGATTCCCGGCCAACGCAAATCTTTTTGTAATACTGTCTGATCCCCCATTCTATGTGAAAGCATTTTGGCTATAAGCTATATGCAAACCATTTTCTACATATTTTTTTTACATACAATAACCGGCACAAAAGTGCCAACAATGCAACATTGAATGAAGATGTTCAAAAAGGGTTGTAATATAGCCTTCAACCACCAGGCGACGCCCGACGATTTTGGTCTCTAGTCGAACTCGGAAGCTATGTCAAGCTTTGCTTTAATAGCATCACCTCAGCAAGGTTAAGACATCCGGTTTTCGTATTATGCCTTCAAAATAAATGTCCGCGGTGAAAACGATATGTGTATGATACAAAATCAAAAGTTTTTGCAGATTTGCATAGTGCATAATGTTAAAATTATGTCCAAAAAATGTATGGGGTGAACATTTTTACCAAAGAGAATTACTATATTATATACGACAAATAATTTTATAAAGTAGAGTACATTGAGAAATGGTTGGAGATTAAGTAAATGAATGTAAAGAACATACAGTAAGTAGTAATAGCCTACCGGTAAAACAAAAAATATAGGCCTAAAATGACCATTTTAAAAAATGTAACATTATTTTGATTGTATGATTATTGTTAATTTACTGCTGCTGTTGTTCAAGGATGCAATTTAGAAATGTAATGTTTAAGAAAAGTCTTAGTTTATGTTTGTTGTGTTGCACGAACAAATTGCACTTCACAGAAAAAACTACCGATTGTGTGTCCATAAAACCATTGTCCAGTTTACTCACTAGTGTCCATCCCTATTTTACAAAAAAAGTGCATTTGAACAACAAGCTAGGTCATAGGAAGTGTTGCTGCACTTTTACTGTCGTCAGATAGGTTTGAATGGAGTAACTGGACACTATGGCACAAATATAGCACTGTACAGGCAAAATGATCGATTGTGTGTCCATAAAACCAGGGTCCAGTCTACTCACTGTCCCTAGAATACAAATCAGGTGCTCATCAGCATTGGGATAATATAGGTCATTTACAAGTATGCCAGTCAGTTAACACCCCATCCACTGATCACATTGTTGTCCCCCACGATGAAATCGGGGAGGGGACTGTGGTCTGTCTCCGTCCGTTCGTTAGTCACATGCAATATTTTAGACAGCACTGTTCAATCTTCGCTAATGAGAACCAAGAGGGGCCTAGCTTCCTCCTTCATGACTGGGAAAGGCCTCAATTCTAGGCCGTAGAAAATCCTACATCCATCTCATTAGATCAGAACAGGATGGATCAACAATGATTCATATTACTTGCATCCTAAAAAAAGACTAGTTGTGTTTTGCTGCAGAACACACTTACATTATTTGTCTACCCATAGGATGTAGATCACTGTTAGGTTATTTGATGTATAAGCTTCAGTAACAAAATAACACCATGGTTGTAACAACACTTTAAACAGGTACTTTTTGTGTACAATATGTTTGTCATGAGTCCACACTGTTAAGTTAACTTATTTAAATTAGACAGTCACAGAGGATTTTCTTCTGAATAACTGGTCAGGGCATAGCACTTTCCATTCAGCTTCAGGCAACTTTAATGTAAGCCTTGATCACACCTGTAGTGACTACTTCTATCCGTCATGCCCATTGTTGCTTATCCATTGTTCACTAGACATATCAATGTAATTATTCCCAACACTATGTTGAAAAACAGAATGCTTCCCACCACTAGATCACATAACTAGACGTGATCTGTACGTGATCCCAAAGCTGCCACCAATGTGGCGTAAGAAAGTGAAAGCTGCAACAGGGACTCTAACCAGGGCTCATTCTTGGCAAAGTGAGCTCTAACTGATGTTGCCATGAAAGCCTAGTAGGCCTCTGGGCAGAGGCAGTAGGCCTACAATCCTGGCATATGCCTTGTTACAATAGCCTAAGTATATAACATGATTAACACAACCATAATAATCATCATTAGACGGCCTTGGAAGTGTAAGCCAACAAAATGAATTATTTCACATTAACGTGTTTACCTGCATTGATATGGCTTAATTGATCATAGTCCAGACTCGTTATAGTTGCAAATACCATACAGTTGCACCAGGGGAATTTAAACCAAACATATATTTTTTGCATGTCTTCTGTTTCCTCACATTTATTGATGAATTAATTTCCCATCATGAAAATGTATCCCCATTCCCCAATCAAATACGTTTATTGATACCACAAAAAAATGAAAACAAGCATAGAAAACAGCAATGGCATTAATACTTTTTTTTTTTTACGTAAGGCTACTATTATATTATAAATATTTCAGTGACAACCTCGTTGATTAACAATATTGGTTTGTTAACATGTTTGTTTTGTTATATAAATAATTGTGGGACACAAAAAAGGCAGTGTAGAACACCATTGCCCAAAATGCATTGTTCCAATAACTTTCAAAAGATTCAAAAAGAAAGGAGGACCAAGGACCTTCATATAATTAATTAAAATGCCTTTATTAGTATGGCATGTTCAATAGAAACAAAGTTGTTTAAAAACCGACGCGTTTCGGCTGCATGGCCTTCGTCAGGGAGTACAGAAAAAGGAGAATACAATGTCCTCTTTTGAAAGGCTTTTCCAATTAGCCCTAATTAGAAGAGGGAGTGGTTACCAAATTGGACACACCTAGTAAGCAATAATATACACATGGAAAGGTGAAATACTGTAACTATGTTATCATGAGCATACAATGAGGATCACCCCAGATGTTCAGAGGCCAGCTCCTCCCAAGATTTTTTAGATCAGGAAGAGGAGTCACGCAGGTTCCTCAACAAGAGAGGGAGAGGACGCGGAAGAGGCCAACACGGAGGGGGAGGAAGAATTCAAGACTATCCAACCACACGGAGCAGGACCAGAACAAGGCTGTGATCAACATTTCTGGAGAACCCCTTTCTGATGATTGCATAAGGGTCTTGTCTAAAGGACTGTCCTTTGCCCCCACATATTCAACTAATGAATTTAATACAAAGATTGACCTATTTCGTTTCTACAGGAATCTACATCTGAAGGCCTGGTACAAGCAAAACATCTCTCCAACTACAGACGCCAGTGTCTCCGGTCAGGCAGTTTCTGTTCCCTCAGAAACACCTTTTAAGCCCAAGTCCACTTTTTGTCCCATAGTCCAGAATGCCACACTAAATACATTTGCCAAGAAAGTTAATTTTGATGTGGAGAATCTGTTTAAGGGTAAAATTGATTCCAACAAAACACGACGTAATCTTTCTAAGACAGAGAGGGATGCAGTTGAATCATTGTCCAAAAATGAACGGATTGTAATTAAAAAAGCAGACAAAGGTGGTGCTACAGTAGTGTGGTGTAAAGACAAATATGTGACAGAAGCCTACCGTCAATTAGACAATGACGAATTCTACCAATCTCTTACCTTCAACCCTACAGAGGACCTAAAAACTGAATTGAAAGGGATCCTCACAGAAGCTAAGGAAAATGGTTACATTTCAGACAATGAGTTCAAATTTCTTTTCAATGGCAGTCCGCGTATGGCTTCTTTTTACCTTCTTCCAAAAATCCACAAAAATCTTGAAAACCCCCCAGGCAGACCAGTCATTAGTGGTAATGAAAGTCTGACAGAACCCATCTCTAAGTACATTGATTACTTTATTAAGCCTTTTCTGATGTCACTTCCAGCCTATCTTCAAGATACCACAGATGTGTTGAACAAAATTAAGGAATTGAAGAATATAGGTACAGCTTCCTTTTTAGTCACCATGGATGTGGAGTCTCTATACACCACCATTGAGCATCAACAAGGTTTGGCAGCGATGCACCATTTCTTGAGTACCCGGCCTGAAACTGAGATGCCTCCTACAGAATTCATTGTATCACTGACTGAATGGACTCTTAATCATCACATCTTTATCTTTCAGGACCGTATTTTTAAACAGGTCAAAGGATGTGCCATGGGAGCTTGCTACAGCCCTTCCTACGCTGGTTTGTACTTGGGTAAATGGGAAAATGACTTCATTTTGGATCCTTCTAATAACCATTTCTTTGACCGGATTATATGGTGGGGACGCTATATTGATGATGTTTGCCTGTTTTGGTCCGGCTCAGAAGATGAACTTATTTCCTTCCACCAATACCTTAACAGCATTAACCCTAACATCAAACTAACTATGGAATACAGCAAGGATAACATTCATTTTTTGGACCTCGACATTAGTAAAAATGACAAAGGTTGTTTGCACACATCAATCTTTAGGAAGCCTACAGATGGGAATACCATTCTGAGGGCAGACAGCTTTCACCCCAAAAGGCTAAAAGAGAATATTCCATATGGCCAATTCCAAAGAGTCCGCAGAATTTACGATCAGGAAACAGACTACAGTGTCAAATCTGCTGAATTGGAGAATCGCTTTTTGGATCGGGGCTACAGCGTTCAGGTCCTGAAAGATGCAGGTATAAGGGCTGGATTACTTGACAGAGAGAACTTGTTACGAAGAGGAGTGCCCCGTGATACATCAGAGAGTGTATTTTGTTACAAAATACAGCACTGAAGCAGAGAACATTAAAAGAATAATTTAAAAATAATTGGGGAATCATCCAAAGTGATACGCTACTACGCCAAGTCTTTCCTGAACCACCAGTCATAAGCTTTAAGAGATGTCCTACCCTAAATGACAAATTAGTCCACAGTTATCTTCCGGGTGACTCTCAAAAAACTTGGCTTGACCACAAACCCAAGGGCTCTTTTAAATGTAACCATTGCAGTAATATTGCACAGAAAAAGTATTTTGTTGACACAGCTTCTAAAATGGAGTATTACCTCAAGCATTTTATTAACTGCAAAACCACTCATGTCATCTATAGATTGGAATGTCCACAGTGCAAGGTGTTCTACATTGGACGGACAAAGAGACGCCTTCAAGATCGCTTGGCGGAACACAAGTACGCCATACGGGTAGGCAATGAAGACTACCCCATGGCAAGGCACTACAAGTCCTTACACCATGGCAACCCTGCCTCCCTACAAGCTATGGGTATTGATCATGTTCCGGCCTCTATTAGAAAAGGGGACCGTCTTAAACAGTTAAACCAAAGGGAACGTTTTTGGATTTACAAACTACAGGCCACTAAGTACCCTGGTTTAAATGAAGATATGGATTTCTCACCCTTCCTGTAGGGTCGTGATGGGTCCATTTGCTGTCATCTAGTGGACATTTTGCTCAATTGCCCTCAGCTATGTTTGGACTGTTGTTCATGTTTTGCTGTGGTCTGGTGTACTGTGGAATATATTGCTTTCTTGTTCTGGACACTTCTCCCAGTCATGGTTAGGGTTGGAACTGCCTCTCTGGGTGTTCTGATGCTTCTAGCTTGGAGTTGTATGCTCATGATAACATAGCTACAGTATTTCACCTTTCCATGTGTATATTATTGCTTACTAGGTGTGTCCAATTTGGTAACCACTCCCTCTTCTAATTAGGGCTAATTGGAAAAGCCTTTCAAAAGAGGACATTGTATTCTCCTTTTTCTGTACTCCCTGATGAAGGCCATGCAGCCGAAACGCGTTGGTTTTTAAACAACTTTGTTTCTATTGAACATGCCATACTAATAAAGGCATTTTAATTAATTATATGAAGAGTGCCTTGGTCCTCCTTTCTTTTTTATGACCAATTTACACCTTTTACCAAAGAGCACCTTCTATCTACCAAAATATACTATAGTGTACCTTAGTAGCGCTTCCCTTCCTCCTCTTTCTACTTTCAAAAGATGGAAGTTTGCCCCCCAAAAAACATATTTTCCTATGAATGAAGTCGCACAAATATTTTTATATTTTCCTATGAATTTAGTTGCACAAAAATGTGTGTATTTTCACACTAATTAAGCCACACAAAACGCATGAAATGTGCTGAAATACTTTTTTTTTTACATATTTGCAGGAATTGAGTGTAAGATTATGTTGAACATATATATAGCATTCTGTTGGTGGCAAGAATGTTGTATAATAATTGAATTAGAAAAACTGGAAGTGTTGAATCAAGTGTTGTTTTTCGTATCAGTTCATACAGTGCCTTCAGAAAGTATTCAGGCCCCTTGACTTTTTCTACATTTTGTTACGTTACAGCCTTATTATAAAATGGATTAAATAGTTTTTTCCCCCTCATCAATCTACACACAATACCCCATAATGATAAAGCAAAAACAGGTTTTTAGAAAGGTTTGGCACACATGTATTTGGGGAGTTTCTCCCATTCTTCTCTGCAGATCCTCTCAAGCTCTGTCAGGTTGGATGGGGAGCGTCGCTGCACAGCTATTTTCAGGTCTCCCCAGAGATGTTCGATCGGGTTCAAGTCCGGGCTCTGGCTGGGCCACTCAAGGACATTGAGAGACTTGTCCCGAAGCCATTCCTGCGTTGTCTTGGCTGTGTGCTTAGGGTCGTTGTCCTGTTGGAAGGGGAACCTTCACCCCAGTCGGAGGTCCTGAGCGCTCTGGAGCAGGTTTTCATCTGGGATCCGTTCCTCTTTGCCTCAATCCTGACTAGTCTCCCAGTCCCTGCAGCTGAAAAACTTCTCCACAGCATGATGCTGCGCCCACAATGCTTCACCGTAGGGATGGTGCCAGGTTTCCTCCTGACGTGACGCTTGGCTTTAAGGCCAAAGAGCTCAATCTTGGCTACATCAGACCAGAGAATCTTGTTCCTCATGGTCTGAGAGTCTTTAGGTGCCACGCTGTGTCGAGATAGCCTAGGCCTATGCTACTGCTGAAATGTGCTGAATTAATTGAGGAACATGATAACGCTCTGAATTTATGAATGGCCTGTTTTGCAATTCACAACAATGTCATTGGCGATCAAAGTTAGGCCTACTCTATTATTACTTAATATCAGTGTCACTTGCTGTGAAATCTTTACATGATGGTGCAGCCTCAATGTGGCCCAGCGACAATCCTATTTTGGGAGAACCCTGACATATTTCCAGGGACTCTCTGAATAAATAGGAATTATTCCCGGTATTGAAACTTTGTACATTTTCCAAAATGTACCATATAGTGTCCAGGCACCCCATTTTAAGCTGTTTGGCCACAGTAAAAGGCCAGCAACACTCCGTACTATTCAGAGCAAAATGAAATGACACTGTATTTTTATTTTTTATTTCACCTTTATTTAACCAGGTAGGCCAGTTGAGAACAAGTTCTCATTTACAACTGCGACCTGGCCAAGATAAAGCAGTGCGACACAAACAACACAGTTACACATGGGATAAACAAACGTATAGTCAATAACACAATAGAAAAATATATATGCAGTGTGTGCACATGTAGTAAGATTAGTGAGGTAAAGCAATAAATAGGCCATAGTGGCAAAATAATTACTCTTTAGCAATTAAACACTGGATTGATAGATGTGCAGAAGATGAATGTGCAAGTAGAGATAGTGGTGTGCAAAGGACAAAAAAAAGAACAATATGGGGATGAGGTAGTTGGGTGGGCTATTTACAGATGGGCTGCGTACAAGTACAATGATCGGTAATTTACACTGACAGCTGATGCTTAAAGTTAGTGAGGGAGATATAAGACTCCAGCTTCAGATTTTTGCAATTCGTTCCAGTCATTGGCAGCAGGAAAGGAAAGGCGGCCAAACGAGGAGTTGGCTTTGGGGATGACCAGTGAAATATACCGGCTGGAGCGCGTGCTACGGGTGGGTGCTGCTATGGTGACCAGTGAGCTGAGATAAGGTGGGGCTTTACCTGGAGCCAGTGGGTTGGCAAAGAATATGAAGCGAGGGCCAGCCAACGAGAGCATACAGGTCGCAGTGGTGGGTAGTATATGGGGCTTTGGTGACAAAACAGATGGCACTGTGATAGACCACATCCAATTTTCTGAGTAGAGTGTTGGAGGCTATTTTGTAAATAACATCGCCGAAGTCAAGGATTGGTAGGATGGTCAGTTTTACGAGGGTATGTTTGGCAGCATGAGTGAAGGATGCTTTGTTGCAAAATAGGAAGCCGATTCTAGATTTAATTTTGGATTGGAGATGCTTAATGTGAGTCTGGAAGGACAGTTTACAGTCTAACCAGACACCGAGGTATTTGTAGTTGTCCACATATTCTAAGTCAGAACCGTCCAGAGAAGTGATGCTAGTCGGGCGGGCGCGTGCAGGCAGCGATCGGTTGAAAAGTATGCCTTTAGTTTTACTAGCATTTAAGAGCAGTTGGAGGCCACGGAAGGAGTGTTGTATGGCATGGAAGCTCATCTGGAGGTTTGTTAACACAGTGTCCAAAGAAGGGCCAGAAGTATACAAAATGGTGTCGTCTTTAAAATACATAATTAATTTCTTCAAGCCACACCTCGCCACACCCACCAAAAGGGAGCAAACGTACCTCAAAGTCTGTTCAAGAACGTACAACTACAGTTCATCCATGTAGTTTATGGGCCTAGCTACATTTCTTATTCCCCCCTCTATACGCCACTTCCGGTTGAACATGCAACAAGGGAGTTTGTTGTTTTGAAAAGTTTGTGACAAAGTTCGCTGTTTTGGAAAGTTTTGAAAGTCTGGTTAATAGAAAGCTACATTTTGAGTTTGGATCCGGCGATGCGGTTGGCATCAGTTGATGGAACCGCTACTATCTGTCCAGTGATCCTGCCGACCAAGGCCGGGTCTGAGGAGTTGCTTGGTGTAGCTGCTAGCTAGCTAGCTGCCTATCAAGTGTGGTGGAATATTCTATTCAAGTGAGAGAGACTTTGTCATTTCTTCAAACAATCATCTTTATTCAATATCGACTAATTATTGCAATAATGAAACCATCGACCCAACAGTCTTGACATTTGGGCCGAGAGCCTAACTGATAATGATAAAACAGAGACCTTATATAGGACTTAAAAATGCTAAGTCAGACTGGTTTCAGCTCTCATAAGCCACCTTGGTTGTCTACACAGGATGGTGTTTCACCCCCAACCCGGCTTAGTTTCCCAGATGCCAGGTAGGTGAGACAATGAGGCATTGTTCTAAACTCTTCCAGGCTATCTCTATCTCGGGTCACACACCACATCTTGTCTATGGAATGCCAGCGTTTAGGTTTTTATCACCAATCATTGTCAGCTCAAGCCATCTCTAGCAGACTAACTGCAGGAAGCTAGAGTGGAAACCATCTCTTTACAGAAACACAGAATTAAACAGAACAGAAATGTCCTATTTGTTAAGTATTAATTGCTAACTATTAATATCAAACTAAACAGGTAAATAGGTACTTTTCCTATCACACAAGCTTGCTGGGTTTTCTTGAGGGCTTGAAAGCAGCCCGCGACACGGTTAGCCATTGTGGCTAGAACCGCGGATTGTCCCGGGCTTGTTGCTGTCTAGATCTCTGCTGTTTGTTGTTGTTTCCAGGCTTCCCTGTGATATGTCATGTCTTGAACTGCGAGAAGTAACAGGGTAACCTATGTTGTTACCATGACAAAGACCACAGGACTGGAAAACCCACCACCGGCCCAGGCCGATAGTGGTCAAGTTCCTGAGGTTCAAGGACAAGGTAGCTGTTCTGGAAAGAGCCAAGAACTTGAGAGGAATGTACATCTTCCTATACAAGGACTATCCTAAAGCTGTGCGCCAGAAGAGGAAAGAACTTATCCCAGCCAAGAAAGCTGCCAGAGTGTGTGGGGACATTGCTTACATCCGTTATGACAGGCTCATTGTCCACCCTCCCAAAAGCCTGGAAGTGATGAGAGAGCCAAGCCTATGGGTTCGTAGCTTCAACCCCGCAGCACACACACACAAACTGATTAATGGACTCCAGAAAGTATGTTTTATCTTGCTTTGTTTGCTCTTTTCCATATGATGTCTATCTTTGATAAGCTACCCAGGAAAGGGCTGATAATAGCCCATATTAATATACAGTGGAAGTCGGAAGTTTACATACACCTTAGCCAAATATATCTAAACTCAGTTTCACAATTCCTGACATTTAATCCTAGTAAAAATTACCTGTCTTAGGTCAGTTAGGATCACCAGTATATTTTAAGAATGTGAAATGTCAGAATAATAGTAGAGTGATTTATTTAAGCTTTTATTTCTTTCATCACATTCCCAGTGGGTCAGAAGTTTACATACACTCAATTAGTATTTGGTAGCATTGCTTTTAAATTGTTTAACTTGGGTCAAACGTTTCAGGTAGCCTTCCACAATAAGTTGGGTGAATTTTGTCCCATTCCTCCTGACAGAGCTGGTGTAACTGAGTCAGGTTTGTAGATCTCCTTGCTCGCACACACTTTTTCAGTTATGCCCACACATTTTCTATAGGATTGAGGTCAGGGCTTTGTGATGGCCACTCCAATACCTTGACTTTGTTGTCCTTAAGCCATTTTGCCACAACTTTGGAAGTATGCTTGGGGTCATTGTCCATTTGGAAGACCCATTTGCGACCAAGCTTTAACTTCCTGACTGATGTCTTGAGATGTTGCTTCATTATATCCACATAATTTTCCATCCACATGATGCCATCTATTTTGTGAAGTGCACCAGTCCCTCCTGCAGCAAAGCACCCCCACAACATGACGCAGTCACCCCTGTGCTTCACGGTTGGGATGGTGTTCTTCGGCCTGCAAGCATCCGCCTTTTTCCTCCAAACATAACAATGGTCATTATGGCCAAACAGTTCTATTTTTGTTTCATCAGACCAGAGGACATTTCTCCAAAAAGTACAATCTTTGTCCCCATGTGCAGTTGCAAACCTTAGTCTGGCTTTTTATGGCGGTTTAGGAGCAGTGGCTTCTTCCTTGCTTAGCAGTCTTTCAGGTTATGTTGATATAGGTCTCCTTTTACTTTGGATATAGATACTTTTGTACCTGTTTCCTCCAGCATCTTCACAAGGTGCTTTGCTGTTTTTCTGGGATTGATTTGCACTTTTCGCACCAAAGTACGTTCATCTCTAGGAGACAGAACGCGTCTCCTTCCTGAGCGGTATGACGGCTGCGTGGTCCCATGGTGTTTATACTTGCGTACTATTGTTTGTACAGATCAACGTGGTACCTTCAGGTGTTTGGAAATTGCTCCCAAGGATGAACCAGACTTGTGGTCTACAATTCTTTTTCTGAGGTCTTGGCTGATTTCCCCATGTTGTCAAGCAAAGAGGCAGTGAGTTTGAAGGTAGGCCTTGAAATACATCCACAGGTGCACCTCCAATTGAGTCAAATTATGTCAATTAGCCTATCAGAAGCTTCTCAAGCGATGACATAATTTTCTGGAATTTTCCAAGCTGTTTAAAGGCACAGTCAACTTACTGTATGTAAACTTCTGACCCACTGGAATTGTGATACAGTGAATTATAAGTGAAATAATCTGTCTGTGAACAATTGTTGGAAAATGACTTGTCATGCACAAAGTAGATCTCCTAACCGACTTGCCAAAACTATAGTTTGTTCACAAGAAATTTGTGGAGTGGTTGAAAAACATGTTTTAATGACTCCAACCTAAGTGTATGTAAACTTCCGACTTCAACTGTACATTGGATCTTTTCTGGTAAGTCAAATCGCAATTAAGTAAAGATATTCACGTTTGTGCTGTACTGAACTAAAGACTTGTTTGCATCTTTTTACAATTGAATCTTGTTTCTCTGTTGCAGTGAGCCAGCCAGGAAGCTGTCAATGTCCATTCCCCATGTCAGTCTCCCAGATCACCACGTCTCTGTGTAGTGTGGATGCAGTCTTCAAGCCCACCAGTATCTCCAGGAGGAACATAACTGATAGTCAGCACCACAGCAGAGCAGCCCTGTCCTCTGTACGGGGGGAGGCAGTGTCTCCAGGTACCTATCGTGAACCAGCCTCATGCCCTTTTGGCCTGCCACTTCACTGTTGTCGCAGAGTGTATCCATAACAACCAGTCAGGTAGTACACTGGTGTAGTGCACTGCAGGCTGGAGCCATACTCCTACCCTGATCATGGCTTACCAATGATGTATGAGGGGGGGGTGGGGTATCACTGCACCAGGCCCATGGGTGGGTCCTGAAATACAGACCTCACATCCGACCCAACGCTGTATTCTGGAGGCAGCTGATGGAGTATGAGAAAAGGTTCTATGGGAAGAACACTGAGGATGGCTGCTACCTCCTGCGGTGTGCTGCCTGAGGCCCTGGACGGACAAGAGGCGGCTCTTTACTGTGTGAGTGGCTTATGGGGTGTCCCCCAAATGACACCCTATTCCTTATATAGTGCACTACTTCTGCCGGGGCCTAAAGGGAATAAGCTGCCATTTGGGACAGAACGATGGCTTTCTGCAATGTCTGAGAAAGTAATGAGTGCAAGTAGACCTGACTGACATGTCCTAACTTGGAGACAATTACTGTGAAATGGTCTGTGGCTTCGCTGGGACTCTTTTCATTCAATTTTTCTCTACCAGCTATATCCAACTATGTACCGATGGCATTCATTTGAGAAAATGTTGATTGCATTTGACAAAATGAAGTGAACAACCACTTTGTATAGCAGGGAAATGAAAATAAAACAAATTGCTATGAAAAGTATTTCAGATGTTTATTTGAAAAGTATTTACATTTAGGAATGTATGTATTCATCCTAGCTTGGTATGGTCTTCAAAATGGATATAATGAATGTACATCTGTTAACCCCCCACAAAAAAAGTCTGATCTGGAGGTACCCATCCTGGGGAGAACGGTCAAAAGCAGTGCACTATTAGTGAATAGGGTGTCATTTGGTACTCAGTGTCCTTCTGGGTGAGTAGCGGAGACCAGTATATTCTGACATAATGGGTTTAGGTTAGAATAGGCCAGATGAGGAATTGTCCTCAGTACTGGAAACTTCTCTTGGTCTGAATGTCATCAAGGATTTGCTGCAGCTCCTCATCCTCAAATCGCCCCTCCACGCTGCAGAGAGAACAAACAGGTTTCAGAACAAAACAGCACAACTACTGTCACTAAATGTAACATTTATTTAACTAGGCAAGTCAGTTAAGAACAAATTCTTATTTACAATGACGGCCTACCGGGGAGCAGTGGGTTAACTGCCTTGTTCATGGGCAGAACGGCAGATTTTCACCTTGTCAGCTCTGGGATTTTATCCAGCCACCTTTCAGTTCCTGGCCAAATGCTCTAACCACTAGGCTACCTGCCACACAGTTTGGTTATACCAAACGTTTAAGCCCAATTTCCTGGTCAAGAGCCGACTGCTACCCAATCAGAGACAAGGTTTAAAGTCTGGGTTAGAGCAGGGGTTTCTAAAGTTTTTCACTCAGGCCCTCCTTCCAGCATTGGGGAACATCCCGCGCCCCCCTGCGTAAGCACCACATCTATTTCTAGGGGCACAAGCTCTGTTCATGACACAAACTGTTCACAACCCTCTTGTTGGCAGAGAGAACATGTTGAAGGTTTAAAGCTTCATTCCTGCAATTGTACACATTTTGTCATGGGGTGCAGAGAAAACGTTGCTGTTTTAAAGCTAATTTTCTTCAAATTCATTACATTTTGCCCTTTCTAATGTGTATTCATGTGATACGAGTGACTCAAACATTACAAGATATTTAGGCAAAAAAAAACGCTTTAAAAAGTTAACTGACATGGGATAGTTGATCTGGACATTCTTGACAAGTTATAAATAGCTCTCTAAGGTATGCAATGACTGACATGACAAGAGGAACTGATGATGCACTACCCAACTTCAAAATGGCACCTTGTGCACTTTCTAGAGTAAGTTGAAAACCGGACTGCCCCCCCCCCCCCTCGGCAGTTTGGGAACCACTGGTTTAGAGGGCTGACTGAGTATGGCGATAAGTGAGGAGACAGTAACAGCAGGTCTTACCTAGGGATGAGGGCTTTGGCCTCCTCCGCTGCTTCAGGACAAAGGTTGGCCAAACTGGCTAACTCAAACTTATGCAGCTTCTTCTGCAAGAGCAAGCTGTGGGATACAGGACAATAATTTCAGTCAACGAAAACATTCACCACCATATAAATGTACATTGACTTTTACAGGGTATTGACATTTATTTTTGATAGTGACAACAGTTACACTGACCTGCGAACACTGGCGATAGTTTCTCTGTTTTTGAACCGGCTGAAACGTGCAGTATAATTCAGAGTTTTCATGAAGACCTCAGATAGCTCTTGTTCGTCCTCTGCACTCTCGTTCTGCTGCTTGCGATGCTCCAGAAGCATGTGTACCTCAGAGTTTAGAAGTGTCTCCGCGTTCTCGAACTCTGAAGAACGCAGGGGAGGGGTGGGTTTTAATTAAGCCATAAGGCCTGAGGGGGTGTGGAGTATGGCCAATATACCACAGCTAAGGGCAGTAAAAACGGGTATTTTTATTGCTCTAATTACGTTGATAACCAGTTTATAATAGCAATAAGGCTCCTCTGGGTTGGTGATTTATGGCCAATATACCACGGCTAAGGGCTGTGTACAGGCACTCCGCGTTGCGTCGTGATTAAGAACAGCCCTTAGCCGTGGAATATTGGCCATTAATCACCAACCTCTCGAGGAGCCTTACTACTATTGTAAAAACTGGTTACCAACGTAATTAGAGCAGTAAAAATACCAGTGGTATACGGTCTGAAATACCAGAATTCAGGGCTCAAACCACCCAGTTTATCATTTGGAATATAGTTAGTTAGATAGCTACCTTGGTACCTTAAGTAAATCGTTATATTCAATATAGTTAACATAAATACATTTGGATACGAACCTTTGGGGAAAAGTAGCTGAGAAGCGTCCTCCTCAATATCTCCGACAGTTGTTGTTGAACCGCCACTGGACGCCATGCTGCTTGTCACACTGAATGAATTAGCCTCCCTAGCTGCGGGTACCGTTTTTTAAAAATGGATCAAAAAAGAAACAGCTGATATCCAGTTGCTTGCTCTGAACCAAAAATGCCGTATATCGGCGCCTTATAATTGTTTCGGCATTACAAAAACACTAGCACAACGAATCTCCAAATTCATCAAGGAAGGAAGCTGCTAGCTAAAAAAAAAAACTGCGTACCAATCAGCGTCTCGTCAGAAACACAAAAAAGTACTTCTGGGTCACGGAATTTCAGAGATTTTCAAAATAAAAGTCCCCCGACGTAATAGTAGAAAGGTGTCAAAAACCTGTATTTGTTCATGATATATAACAAATAATTGTCTAAACATTAACAATGACCAATATTTGTTCATATTTAAGTGACATTTGGGTTTTAAAACATGTTCAAATGTCAAATAAATGACCCCAATGCGAATCAATGTACATATATTACATATTGGTTTATAGATTAAAAACTATTCTGGGTGCCACACAGAGTATTGTAGCGAATACTCAGTAGGGTCTGTAGAATGTATGGGCTATTTTATCTCACTTGGTGCTTTCAAGACAACTTGGAACTCAGAAAAAAACGAGGTCAAACGATGACTTCAGAAAGTCGGAGCTCTAGAAAGATGGCAGAGTTTCCGACTTGGAATTCCGAGTTGAAAGACCTCTCAAAACAATTTTTCCCAATCGGAGCTCGTTTTTTTCCGAGTTCCCAGTTGTCGTTAAGGCGACAACTGACACTAGACAAGTTCGATACACAAAAACACAGACACACACACACACACACACAGCAGCAGCAAGCCAACAGGATGAATCTGACGTGCTCGTCATGAGATAGTGAGTCACGTAGTAGATATTCAATTCCACCTTAGAACCAGTTTCACTTTCATACACAGCTCGAGACTAGACAGAACTTCATCTGGTAAGCGAAACAAATATTTTACGCAATACCATTATTGCCTGTAATTTAATAGAAAATTAGAGTAGGACAATGATGTCCTCAGTTTATACGACCATATAGCCTATTGACATAGGTCTGCTGTATTCTTTCTAAAACTATTCGTTTGAAACGGCCAAAAACCTAAAAGGGTTCTTCGGCTGTCCCCATATGAGAACCTTTTTGGTTCCAGGTAGAACCCCGTTGGGTTGTATGTAGAACCCTTTCCACAGAGGGTTCTACATGGAACCCAAAAGAGTTCTACTTGAAACCAAAAAGAGTTCTCCTATGGGGACAGCGGAAGAACCCTTTTTTCTAATAGTGTAGGATTGCAGAAAATTTGCTTCTGGACCAGGGTCAGGAATATAAATATATAAGTATGTGAAGGGTGTGTATGGACAGTATGTGAATAGAAAATGTGTGTACAGCAGTAGATGTATAGGATGAGCCATAGAATACATTACAGTTGAAGTCGGAAGTTTACATACACCTTAGCAAAGTACATTTAAACTCAGTTTCTCACAATTCCTAACGTTTAATCTTAGTAAAAATTACCTGTTTTAGGTCAGTTAGGATCACCACTTTATTTTAAGAATGTGAAATGTCAGAATAATAGTAGAGAGTGATTTATTTCAGCTTTTATTTCTTTCATCACATTACCAGTGGGTCAGAAGTTTGCATACACTCAATTAGTATTTGGTAGCATTGCCTTCAAATTGTTTAACTTGGGTCAAACGTTTCAGGTAGCCTTCCACAAGCTTTCCACAATAAGTTGGGGGAATTTTGTCCCATTCCTCCTGACAGAGCTGGTGTAACTGTATCTGGTTTGTAGGCCTCCTTACTCACACACGCTTTTTCAGTTCTGCCCACAAATGTTCTATAGGGTTGAGGTCAGGGCTTTGTGATGGCCACTCCAATACCTTGACTTTGTTGTCCTTAAGCCATTTTGCCACAACTTTGGAAGTATGCTTGGGGTCATTGTCCATTTGGAAGACCCATTTGCAACCAAGCTTTAACTTCCTGACTGATGTCTTGAGATGTTGCTTCAATATATCCACATAATCTATTTTGTGAAGTGCACCAGTCCCTCCTGCAGCAAAGCACCCCCACAACATGATGCTGCCACCACCGTGCTTCACGACTTTCTGTACCCGCAGTCATTGGTGTCGGGTAAGGTGGAGGTGATCCTTAACCATTCTCTCAAAGCACTTCATGATGACAGAAGTGAGTGCTAAGGGGCGATAGTAATTTAGTTCAGTTACCTTCACTTTCTTGGGTACAGGAACAATGGTGGACATCTTGAAGCAAGCTGGGACAACATACTGGGATAAGGAGAGATTTAATATGTCCGTAAACACTCCAGCCAGCTGGTCTGCACATGCTATGATGATGCGGCACACAGTCCTTGTGAGCGGCGTGGCCTCACATCGGCGCCTCAGTGTTGTTTTCGTCGAAGTGGGCAATGAAAGTGTTTAGCTTGTCCGGGAGCGAAGCGTCACTGTCCCCGACTTGGCTGGCTTTCCCTACCACATGCATCTCTTGTCCGAGCCGTTGAATTGCGACTCCACTTTTTCCATGTACTGTCGTTTTGCCTCATTGATTGCCTTACGGAGGTCATAGCCTGTTTGTTTGTACATGTCCATGTCCCCAGTCACCTTTCCGTGGTTAAATACAGAGGTTTGTGCTTTCAGTTTTGTGCGAATGCTGCCATCTATCCATGATTTTTGGTTTGAATAAGTTCTAATCATCACAGTAGGACAGAACATTTCCCTGTTCGAGTGATCAAAATAGTCTTGAAGCTTCCTGCTTAAGTTTCTGCCTTTAGGCGGGGAGGAGCAGCATGGAGGTGTGATCTGATTTGCCAAAGGGAGGGCGGGGGAGGGCCTTGTAGCCGCCCCGGAAGGGAAAGTAACAATGGTCAAGCATGTTCTCCCCGCGTGTAGCACAGAAGATTTTCCTCAGATTTTCTTTATTAACGTCCCCAGCTACAATAAATGCGGCCTCGGATATGCTGTTTGTAGTTTGCACAAAGTCAAGTGTAGTTCCTTGAGAGCCATCACAATGTCGGGCTTGGGGGGGGGATATACACGACAATAACCGAAGAAAATTCTCTCGGGAGGTAATGCAGTGGGCATTTGATGTAAGATGTTGAGTGGATGGCTGAGCTGAGCTAGTCTGGAGAAAGAGAGAGTTGAGCTGACCAACAGCTCACACGGTTGTGTGTGTGGTAGCCAGCCTAATGCCGCGTTCATGTCGGGAACTCTTAAATACGACCCACTTACTAGGAAACATGGGTATGATCTCTGGACCCTGATCTTTCCCACATGCTGAACTCAGACTTCATACACCACTGAAAATTGCAACAAACATGGCAATTTATTACAAACAGTAAACCATGCCACACACAGCATGTCCAGCTCTAGGAATAGGACATAGAAATGGTTTACATGCCACAGTATCTTACCTCCTCTTTTTTGTATTGAATTTACAGAATACTAACTTCTTGAAACTCACGGAACCATGAGTCCCAGAAATACAAGCAAAAATGTCTCTCACGTTGACAGCTCAGCCTTAAAGAGCCCACCGAAACAAAGGCATATCAACAAAGGTTCCACCCTAAATCCCTCTAATGGCTCAGGGGACTCAGGAACCAGCAGAGCGACGGCCAGCCAGGCCAGGGAAGCAGGAGCAAACACAGACACACGTTATGCCAAGAAGAACATCCCTACTGTCAGATATCATCCTGACATCGCACAGAAGAGACCTGAGGCCCATCAGCATAGTCATAGCCCTGACAAGAGCAGCCAGGTCAGGGGTAAGCCTGTGGTCTCTCCCCCCAGGACCAATCAGGATCAAATAAAATTGAATAAAATCAGCAGAGCCACGGCCAGCCAGGCCAGGGGAGCAGGAGAAAAGACCACAGACACACGTTACGCCAAAAGGAACATCCCTACTGTCAGATATCATCCTGACATCGCAGAGAAGAGAGCTGAGGCAGAGAAGAGAGCTGAGGCAGAGAAGAGAGCTGAGGCCCATCAGCATAGTCATAGCCCTGACAAGAGCAGCCAGGTCAGGGGTAAGCCTGTGGTCTCTCCCCCCAGGACCAACCAAGTTGGGGGGAGCTCCATGGTCTCTCCCCTCAGGCCCAAAGCACTGCCCCTGGGGTTAGGTCAGAAAGTAGAGGTGGAGGCGGTGGAGCTCCAGACCCGGGGCCAGAGAGAGAACCCCAGCTGGTTCTCCTGGCGTCAGAGCCGAATCACAGCGTCGGTCGCTCACCGACTCGCCCATAGCCGCTTCGTTACTGGCCAGAGCATGACCCCGCCGGCTTCCTACCTGGCCGCCATCACAGGCCGCGGTCCCAACGTCAAGACCCGCGCCATGACCTGGGGCATTGAGCGGGAAGCCGAGGCCGTGCGGAGGTACCATCTATGCATTTACTTTAATTGTTCTGCGATTGTTTTTAAATGTTGTATTAAATGTTGTATTCTGTGGCTGTAATGAAGTACAATCTCATCTCATTTTATCTCAGATATCAGAGCCTGAAGAGCAAGTCCCTGGGCCGGGAGGTGAGGGTGCAGGAGTGTGGCTTGTTCATCGACCCCCAGCGCCCCTGGCTAGCAGGCAGTCCTGATGGCATCGTAGAGGACCAAAGCACCGGCCAACGGCTGCTCTGCCTAGAGGTCAAGTGTCCCTACAAGCACCGTCAGAACACTGTAGCCCAGGCCTGTAGAGAGGACCCAGCCTTCTGCCTGATAATACAGGACCAGGGGGAGGAGGGGGAACAGGTTAGTTAAGACATGTTGTTTGTTGTATCATTGTACCCCCTGACTTGGGCTATACCAAGCTTTATTTAATTTTTGTTCAAGCATACTATCATAATAAAGGCATTTTAATTATATGAAGAGTGCCTTGTCTTGGTCTCCCTTGTTTTTGATGACCAGTTAGTGACCAACACCTTAACCAAAGAGCACCTTCAATCTATAAAGATCTACCTACTAGTGTATTCTAGCAGCACTTCCCAATTTTTCATTTCTTTACAGGTGAGGTACCATCTGAAGCCAGACCACAGCTATTTCACCCAGATCCAGTGCCAGCTGGCGGTGACAGGGTTAACCCAGGCTGACCTAGTGGTGTTCACCCTGAAGGAAACAGCCATTGTCCCGGTGACCTTTGACCCTGTGTTCTGGGATGACACCCTGGCCAAGCTGGAGATGTTCTACACCGATGCTGTCCTGCCCTACATCAGAGACTTACCAGATATGAGGCCGGAGGAGTAGCTAGCATGCTACTCCTCCGGAGTAGCTAGCTTGTTCAGGATGTGACTAGCTGGTTCAGGATGTCAGATATGGAAGTCCTGAGACAAACTGTAGTTGTGTCTGTGTTAAAGGACTGGTCTGGGTTGTGTCTGTGGTAAAGGACTGGTCTGGGTTGTGTCTGTGGTAAAGGACTGGTCTGGGTTGTGTCTGTGGTAAAAGGCTATGGCGACTGCAGGCTTGGAGACTTTAACCTATTACTTTACGGTCAAATATTTGAATGTAAATAAACCATGCCTGCCTTACATCTCAGATACATGAAGCTGATTTCATGTGAGCAGAGATCAACCTATTACTGAACAAAAATATAAACACAACATGCAACAATTTTAAAATATTTGACTGATTTTAAAGAAGGAAATCTGTCACTTTAAATAAATGAAAAGGGCCTAATCTATGGATTTAACATGACTGGGCAGGGGCACAGGCCCACCCACTTGGGAGCCAGGTCCACCCACTGGGCTGGTGTGGTTACACGTGGTCTGCAGTTGAGGCCAGTTGGACATACTGCCAAATTATCTAAAATGACGTTGGAGGCGGCTTATGGTAGATAAATGAACATGAATTTCTCTGGCAACAGCACGCTCCCTCAAAACATGATACAGCTATGACATTGTGTTGTGTGACAAACCTCACATTTTAGAGTGGTCTTTTATTGTCCCCAGCACCTAGTGCACCTGTGTAATGATCATGCTGTTTAATCAGCTTCTTGATATGCCACACTTTTCAGGTGGATGGATTATCTTGGCAAAGGAGAAATGCTAACCAACAGGGATATGAACAAATTTGAGAGAAATAAGCTTTTTGTGCTTATGGAAAGTTTCTGGGATATTTTATTGAATCTCATGAAACCAACACTTCACATGTTGCGTTTATATTTTTGTTCAGTATATATGATCAACAGTAGTGTGGCAGCTGACAGGAAGTTGTGCTGGAGATCGGTTGTTTAAATAGGCACTGGAAGAATACTTGCTTTATAATGGTGATGCTTTTTAAATGTATTTAACCTTTATTCAACTAGGCAAGTCAGTTAAGAACAAATTCTTACTTACAATAACGGCCTACCCTGTACCAATTGTGCCACCCTATGGGACTCCCAATCACAGCTGGATGTGATGCAGCCTGGATTCGAACCAGGGACTGCAGTGATGCCTCTTGCCATATCTGGTCTGGTGACTGATGTTGTGTACAATATACTAAATAATATGTAAACAGTATAGAACACAGATGAGACTGAGTTAGTCCTTTACCTTTATTACTGCATGTGTCAGATATAAGATATAATAAACAACTCTAAAAAGCAAACTATTTACATCTTACTAAAGGTTTACCATCTGATATACACCGAGTGTGACAATCTTATACATCAAATGGCAACAACTGTGGAAATAACTGAAAATGCATATTTAGAGAAAGTAGTCCCCAGAAACCTGTCTATGGGTCTCAAATGGCACCCTATTCCCTACATAGTATTGTACTAAGTAGTGAATTGAACATACTAGTGTAGATGAGCCAAGGCAAGCCCTTAGGTTCAGTGATGCACAAATGAAGAGATGGGTGGAAGGAGGGAGTAATTAAGGGAGGGAGGAAGGTATGGGTGGGTGGCAGAATAGAGGGGTGGGGGTAAATGAGATTAGCATGTGAGAAGATGTTATGTTCTCACCACAACAATAACAGCAGACCGTTACCAAACACATTCCTCTTTCACCCCTGTCCTCACGCCATTCCCCCAATCCCTCTTTCTCACTCTCCTGTAGCCTCTCATTCCTTCCTGAGTAGACATGATTGTCTGTGAATGCATGGACATTGTACTGTTCTGGGGAGAGTGATAGGATCTTACAATGCCTGGATAAGTATCAGCTAGCCACATATGTTATAACAATCTGGTGCCCAACGGCACAGTTGTGGCACGCAACCATTGGTTGATGAATGTAACATCTGAGCAGGTGAACAACCATAGACTCATGGCTTGGTTGCTGATGGCAGTGTCCTGGGTCGTGTTCATTAGGCACAAAATGGAAGAAAAAGGACCGAAACATGGAGGACTACCTGGACTTGTCCAATAACAGAAGTTAATTTACTTTTTTTGTGTCTTACTGAACACAACCCTGGTGGCGGTTTTTGCAGATTGACAAAATGGACCAGCATAGAACTTAGAACTTGATGCTCACTAGTGGTCAACGTCCCAAATGGCACCCTACATAGGGCTCTGGTCAAAAGTAGTTCACTATATAGGATACCTAAGTCAGTTGCGCAACTGAATGCATTCAACCGAAATGTGTCTTCAGCATTTAACCCAACCCCTCTGAATCAGAGAGGTGCGGGAGGCTGCCTTAATCGACATCAACAGCGCCCGGGAAGCAGTTGTTGTTTGGGGTTGCTACATAGCTCAAGGGCAGAACAGCAGATTTTTCCACCTTGGGGATTCAAACCAGTGACCTTTCGGTTACTGGCCCAATGCTCTTAACCACTAGAGCTACCTACTGCCAATTGGGACGCAGACAATGAACCAGCTGGTGCTCTCTAGTCGCTGAAGCGTTTGCGGGGGGCGATCCGCGCCCGGTTGGAGCGTCTGATGTTGGTCTTGGTATCTCGGCAGGGCTGGCAGATGAAGACTTCAGGAACATGGGTGCGGCGGATCTTAGCGCAGGACAGGTGCACCCAGGTGCCACACTCACTACACTCTATCATGGGCCGACCCGCAAATGGCTTCAGGCAGAAACAGGTGATCAGGTCCCACGAGTCGTCCTCATCTGAGAAGAGAGAAATCGAAGAGAGACGTTATATTAAACACAGTCTCTGTTTTAAACGATCAATGATGGTTGTAGATGGTGATAAGGTAATGAGTGAGCTGTGTCCAAAACTGCACCCTGTTCCCTATTACTTTTGACCAGAGCCCTACTAGGGTCCTGGTCAAAAGTAGTTCACTATATAGGGAAAATGGGCCCTGGTCAAAATGTATGCAAGAGGAGAGTGTGTCATTTGGGATGCTTCTTTAGTCTCAGGTGGGGTTCCTCTACTCACCCTCCATCTTGCGGTTGTCTGCAGACGTGTCCTCTCCATCGCTCCCTCCCTGGTCTGTCTGGTAGTTGCTCCCTCCATGGTCCCGGTCCTGGTCGGAGCTGCTGCCCTCCTCTGTGTGGTAGCCTGTCTCTTGGTCTTCAGCTAGCTGACCTCTCAACCTCCTGTCCATCACCATCCTCAGGATATCTGACCTCTGACCCCTGTCTATGCCTCCTTCACTCCCAGACCCCTCCCAGCTCTCCCGCGACCTCTTCTCTTCCTTTCTTCTCTTTTTTTCTCTGTCTCCCAGCCTGTGAGGACTGCTCCTCTCCGTCTCATAGCTTGCCATTGTCATGTCAACTGGCTGCTCTGTCACTTCCTGTTCTTCACTTCCTTTCTTCTGAGGGGTTGTAGCGTCGCTCTTCTTCCCAGCCGACCCGTTGGGGTCTGGTGTGTCTGTCTGACCGTTGTTGGTCTTGTTCCTGTGGTCAGACAGAGAGCTGCTGGGGGTGGCTTCAGGGAAGAGTTGAGTCAGGGAAGATTGGGGAAGTTTACAGTCATGGTCACGTTTGGGATCTGTCAGAGGATGTGTTTTGTTGTCAGTAGGACAGCTGTTGTGGTTGGTCCATCCAGACTGGGGCTGGTGCTGCTCATGGATCTCTGGCGTTCTGCTGACCGTTGATCTAGGGGCAGCATGTTTCGTATTGGGAGACTTCTTGGCACTTCCTCCTCTAGGCTTCTTCTCCCCCTGACCAGGCCCGACTGGCTTCCTGTCTGACCTCCTCTTCACCTCCTTCCCTTCCTCCTTCTGGCTCTGAGCAGAGGAGCCACAGTCTGAGGTAGGAGAGGACTGGTAGGCCCATGGACTGGTACTGTGGCTGGTGCTGCAGGGGTTGCTGTCCCTGGGCTTGCTCTCACTACACCACCACTCCTACAGGGGGATACATCACCATGGAAATACAACAGCAGAACTGAAGACATCATTCAACAGGAATATACTGAACAAAAATATAAAAACGGAACATGCAACAATTTAAACATTTTACTGAGTTACAGTTCATATAAGGAAATCAGTCAATTGAAATAAATTCATTAGGCTATAATCTATGAATTTCACATGACTGGGAATACAGATATGCATCTGTTGGTCACAGATACCTTAAAAAAAGGTAGGGGTGTGGATCAGAAAACCAGCTAGTATCTGGTGTGACCACCATTTGCCTCATGCAGTGAGACACTTCTCCTTCGCATAGAGTTGATCAGGCTGTTGATTGTGGCCCATGGAATGTTGTCCCACTCCTCTTCAATGGCTGTGTGAAGTTGCTGGATATTGGTGGGAACTGGAACACACTGTCATACACGTTGACCCAGATCATCCAAAACGTGATCAATGGGTGAGAATGCTGACCATGGAAGAACTGGGACATTTTCAGCTTCCAGTAATTGTGTACAGATCCCTACGACATGGGGCTGTGCATTTATCATGCTGAAACAGGAGGTGATGGCGCCGGTTGGACTTACTGCCAAATTGCCTAAAACAACGTTGGAGGCGGCTTATGGTAGAGAAATGAACATTGAATTCTCTGGTAACAGCTCTGTTGGACATTCCTGCAGTCAGCATGCCAATTGCATGCTCCCTCAAAACTTGAGATGTGTGGCATTGTGTTGTATGACAAAACTGCTCATTTTAGAGTGGCCTTTCATTGTCTCCAGCACAAGGTGCAACAGTGTAATGATCATGCTGTTTAATCAGCTTCTTGATATGCCACACCTGTCAAGTGGATTGGATTATCTTGGCAAAGGAGAAATGCTCACTAACAGGGATGTAAACAAATTTGTGTACAACATTTTGAGGATCTTTTATTTCAGCTATGAATCATGGCACCAACACTTTACATGTTGCGTTTATATATTTTTTCAATGTAGAAACAATAAGACATCAATTTGGTGTTAATAAGCTACATCTCAGTCTTAATTGAACAGGGGAAAACTGTGTTTTACCAACCTACCTCTGTTTGATAGGGGATGTATCCAGCGTAGGCCAACACAAAGGTGCAAAACTGGTTGAAGTCTTCCACAGTGCGTTTTCTCTTTCTCTGCGGAATCAAACAAACACCTTGTTATTATAGACCATTAATAACCACATAGCATGTGCCGAGTACCTCCAATCCATGCAACTGACCCATAGCACCGGGTAGGCAGTGTGCACATTTGAGACCATTCCATTGGTCTTGAAAGCAAACTCCGTCTACTCGGTGCACCCAGCGAGCTGAAACAAACGCACCTAAGTGCAATAGTAAACTGCCATGAGCCAAAGTGCGGGAGGCGCTGTCACACCGACCAACCAACCAGTTGTAGGCTAGCCTACACTTCGTTCGGTCGACAACATCAAGACAGTTATAACAGACAAACCCGCTGTGTGAAAGCAGGCATCATAGTAATGATACAACGATTGCCAACTGATTTAGAATGTCAGGGCCCACGCCTTTTGAAATGTAAACGTTATTAACCTGGATAGATGGTGGGACTGACCCGGTGTGGCCAAGAGAGAATCCTATACTGGAAAAACAGCTATATATCCTAGAGGTGATCAAGCTCAACCAAAACTAGAAAAGTACATTACCTGAAGAAAATGTGGTGTGCTTGTTTTAAAGTATTTGTGGTTGTGAAATAAGTTATAGTAATGGTAGTGAATGGTTATAGTTAAAAATGTAGGTAGATGGAAAGATTGATTGAAAGGATAAGATATGATAGCCTGAACATGTGAAAGTTGGTTTGGCGGCTTGATCGGTTAAAGAATGACTGTTTGTGGGATAGTTTACGCTAATTTATGCAAATGTTTATAGCTAATCAAGATTTTTTATTTATTAAATGAGGATAGCTTGAACATTATAAAGTTGGTTTGGCGTGTCTAGCTTGAATGGTTCAAGAGTTGCTGTTGGTGAGTTATTTTATGCTAATTTATAGACAAAGAATTTTAAAATTAGGATAGCCTGAACATTTTAAAGTTGGTCTTTAGGAGCAGGACCATTTTGAATAGCTACCTCTGTAGTCCTATGGTTCTCATTCAAACCCGTGTTAAATTATGCAAATCTTAAATGGTTATAGGTGAAAAAGTATCAATATGAAATTAAAAAAGTAATATGTTTAGGAAGGTCATAAAAAACATTTATTTCAAAAGAACAGAATAGCATGTTTTAAGTTGTATTTATCTGTGCTTTATAGCAGAGGCTATGAAATCAACTTGTTCATTTAGCAGACTTATATTCCCTTGCCCTACCACAGTCAAAACATTTTACAGTAAAAATGTCATGGAAACAAGAGAGGATATTTATTGCTGATTGTCGCCAGTACTCACATGAGGAACGCACCGGTATGGAGCCTCAGTTATTCTAGGAAAAAGTCATACTTTGAAACAGACAATCTGCCAATTTGTAGAGTTGTTTGGCAAAAATAGGTTAATTAAAAACCTTGAAATCTGCTCTTTCCGACAGGGTATAGCAATCAAAACGACTGGCCTGCATGGACCTCTGTAGACTGAAATGGAAGTGCTATTTCATAAGCCCCGGTCCCTTCTTTTCCAATGCATTGGTGCATTTGTCATCGCATAATGCGCTGGTCATCAGCCTCTTCATAATCAATTGATAACATTGTCACCCATCAGACTATTGGCAATTTAATATTTATTATAATATGTTTGAAATTAGTTTCAATATAATTTAGGTGAACTGTTGTCTTAGTCAGAAAATACACTATAATCTTATTTTAGTATTTACACGTTTGGATCAATCAATACATTCTGTCTAATTACAATTTACATTTGGTGTCCTGAGGTTTCTTGACACATTTTAACTAAATACATGCATTCATTTAGCAATGTATTGTTTATTATGGAATATTTACACAGTTGAAATAACTGATTCAATACCATTCTAGTAGTTATGGATTTCCGGCGTGCTGACTTAATAATATATATTTTATTTTACTAGGCAAGTCAGTTAAGAACAAAATCTTATTTTCAAAGATGGCCTGGGGTTAACTGCCTTTGTTCGGGGGCAGAATGACAGTTTAAAACCTTGTCAGCTTGGGGATTCGATCTCGCAACCTTTCGGTTACTAGTCCAATGCCACCAGGCTACCTCCAGCCCCTTAGCAGTTTAAGCGCTAGAGCGAGTGGAATAATAATAATAACAATATAAGTATATAAGACATCTAGAGTTGTGCTTTGAAAGAACCCACAACTTTAGGCTAAGATTATTTTGACAAACTTTCAAAAGGCCTGACACTGGAATGACAAAATGGACAGCCCTTCAAAAACGTGTAGCCAAACAGCCTACAACGCATGAAAATGTAGCCTAGCCCAAGAAAGTCTCGCGAATATTGCATAGACAGACAGACCTGTGTTGATATACATAGGCTATTGCAACACTGTCGCAACTCGATTGGACATCATGTATAACTTAATAGCAACATTGTATCGGAGTGTGTAAAGCCGGGGCTAATGGGGGAGGGGAGTAAACGAGGGCTGAAACAGACTGTAGGTGCACCTAGAACAGAAACACTGACAACGAAGCCGGTCTCGGTTGTTTCTCGGCGCGCCAACGGTAGACTAGTCGTCATTTCAACAAGACAACTGTTCGTGTATAGGCTGGCTAGCAGTATTGTCATTATCATCCCATCCGAGATTTGACAGTCAGGAAAAAAAATCAACTTCATGTCTGTCTCTACACCGGGGTCGTCTGCATAGGAAGTGATCAACGCATAACGAGACAAACACTGATCCCAAAATCAATCAAATAATCCTCTACTGTCCTTAAAAGTAATTGTATCTAAAGATGGCGACGAAGATGTAATTTCATCGTAACATGATTGCTGGGCGGTCACCAGAGAAACATGACAGTGGGTTAGACTGTTGAAGTAGGCTAGTAAAATGTAACCTTCACTTCACCAAATAGTTTCTCTAAATTAGAGAGCTTAATCAGATGGCATCCTAGTCTACTCAAGGATCTAATTTTTCATTAACATAAAGTTGCGATTGTAAATCAATGAGCGGAGTGCCAAATATTTCAGCGACACAATAGAATTCCTCCTGACATGGCTTCTGTAGTCTAGCCTAGGCTACACACACTCGATGCTGCGCAGGAAAAAAATAAGTTGTGTCAACGTTTTCTGGACACCCAATAAACTAGTGGTCACGTTTCACACGAAATGCAAATAAAAGAGCATCCATCGTCGTCGATGTTTTTTCACTACCATCATTTAAAGGTGTTTGATTCATTAGGCTACGCGGAAAGAACGTTGTCGTATCCAAGTCGCGCGCCCTGGACACGCCAGAACAAGCTTGCAACCTACACGGAAACTTGTTTGTTCTTACCACTTCGGAAAACATTTACCAACAATGTAGGCTAATAAACCATACATACCTGGGTTAACATTGTTGTATGTCTCTGCAAACAAAATGCTGAGGGTGAGGTCTTGTTCTCCTTGCTCGGCTGTAGCCTTGTCCTGATCTTCAATCGACGAAATTAGGTATTTTAGGATAACAAATCTCGATGTTCTAGTTACAACAACACGTTCGTTACAACAGACAACATTTAGCTACTAGACATTCTAGCAATGTCAGCAACGATGTTGTTTGATTCACAAAATGTTTAATGATAAACCAGCGGTCTGAGAATGCAGACTAAGAGCGAAAATGTACTGTTCTTTGGTAGTCTCTCTACGAACAATTGTCTTTGTCGCTGCCGGGCAAGCTGTCCTATGATATAAAAAGCAACGAAAAGTACACTGACTCGTGACGGTGGGAGATCCGCGAAACGATCACATTCTATTAGTGACATCAGTCCCCGGAGCAGGACAGGACCGCTTTAACTCAAAAGAGGAGGGTAACTCCCGTTTCCTAGATGGTTGAACGAATACTGTCTAAAATAACTATTGGAGTACAAAAAATATGCGTTATAAATTGTAGCACAATATTATAATACTATAACACATTTGCATGACGCAACTAAAAACAAAACTTACTACATATAGCGTATCCTTTGTGGAACACCCCTGTCCAGTCAGATGGTTGAGTCCGTCCGTCATCTAGTAAGACACTGAACAGTAGGATATATTATCATATCTCCCGCGAAAAGTCGGCAACTGATCATGAAGCACAGGTGCCCTCATTCAATTTGAACTGATTTGAAGTTGCATTTTTTTAACTTTGAGAAAGTAACTGTGAGCCATGTAAAATCATAATTTCATTATGTTTATGTCAAATGGTTAGCCTTCTGCGCAAGTATTTACAAATATTTCAAAATTACAACATGGTGTTTGGCTAGTCAAGCCTACTCTGGCACAAAAACATTCCATAGTCTACCAGTAGAGGGTGTTGTAACACTTGTTACCTGGGACAGTAGCCTCTCACTCTCACTTTTAAAATAGTGAAGGCAGGCCCAGTCCACTTACACTGAAAATAAAGACAGAAAACCTGCACACAGAAAAATGCCATTCCAGAGTTCTTTAATAGATCCTGCCCGCAATAGATGACATGTCAACTGCCTTGGTCAGGTGATCAGACATGTCCAGAAACAACCAAGGCAAGTCTGTGGGTCAGAAGACTCAGAAAGCTCTACTGTTACTTTGAACCCAAATAGCATTCTTGAGAATAGAAAATGTTTTAAATAAATATATAACATAAAATGTGATAAAATGAATAAATACTTGAGATATGACTAAACATAATTTCTTTCATTGATGCGGAGTGCAACTTTTAGTCCCAGTGTGTGTGTGTATATGTGTGTGTGCGCGCGTATGCACTCGTGTATGTGTGTGTGTGTTACGTGTCCCTCCCCAGGGGTCTCTGTATCTGCTGAAGCTTATGACCTGACAGTGAAACTCTGTCAGGGGGAGTGGCATTGGTGTCACTTCCCCACCCACTGTGGTACACCTGGACTTCATCAGTGATCTCATCGGGCGAGTAGTCTCCTCCAACGCCCACGTCACCTGCGTTGAACCCGGTATACTTCTGTATTTGTGTGCGTGTGTCTTCTGTATTTGTGTGCGTGTGTCTGTGTGTATTTGTGTATGTATGCGTGTGTCTTCTGTATTTGTGTGTCTGTGTGTATTTGTGTATGTATGCGTGTGTTCCTTACCTGGGTAGTATATAGCTGTGGGCAAAGGGCTGACGGAGGTCCAGGTGATGACCTCACTGGGCACTCTCAGACTGTCCGACCACATACATACCTCCAGCACACCCACCTGGGAGGACAGGAAGTAGATCAGTGTTTCCCATCATTAGTATTTAAAAGCAATCCAATGCTTTTAAATCCTTCAGGGGGAGTGGACCCATGCACAATTTTACATGGCTCACATGTAGTGACTTTCTCAAAGCTAAAAGGAGTAACTATCTACTTCAGTGTTTCCCAATGCTGGTTCTGGGGACCCAGACGGGTGTATTTGCTCTAGCACTAACACACCTGATTCAACTTGATGATGAGTTGATATGTTGATTCAGGTGTGCTAGTGCTAGGGCCCTTTTATTTCAATGAGTCTCAATAAATTACAATGGGAACCTATCATAGTGGATCCTCACCGGCATATCCAGGAAGTCTGGAGTCATTGAGTGGGCGTGAAAGTTCTGAACTACAAACTCATTGGCCCGCTGGAGGAGGGCAGCGGAACCGTATCCCTCGGTGAGGGCCAATAGCATCAGGCAGTTGGAGAGCTCCAGGGTTTCAATCAGGAGCACAGACACCTGGGAAACAGAACACAGGTCAATATATCAACATCACCTCTGAAGTTTCTGAATGGATTTGACATACAGTATGTATCTGACCCAGATCTAGGGTTTATTCCAAATGGCACCATATTCCCTTTATAGTGCAATACTTTTGACCATGGCCCATATGGCTTTGGTCAAAAGTAGGGCATAGGGTAGGGTGTAATTTGGGTTACCCCTGATGGGTTACCCCTGTTGTAGTGTACCTGTAGGAAAGAGACGAGCTGGAACAGCATGTCTACGTTTTCGTTGGGCGATGACCATCTCTCCAGAGTGAAATAAGTCCAGGTAGCAGCGTACGGCTGGTTACCCAGGGTACCATCCCATCCCCACACTCACGCATTTTCAACTCAAACATGGCCCTGCAGACAGAGAATCGTTAGAGCAAACACACGCACGCACACATGCACGCACACACAAACACACACACATACACCAACCTGAAGATGTTGCTGCAGGCAGCCAGGACACAGGGGAAGGTCTGTTCCTGGACTGTTACAGTGAAGTCAAACAGCAGGCCTCTCTCTCTGAACAATCTGAGCATGCCCAGTAACTGCTGGCTGTGAGCCTCCGACACACACAGCTCAGACCTGTGATCCAGAATATAGGGAATACCGTAGGGAACGTAGTCGGTTCCCTCGGACTGGGAGTCGGATCCCTCAGACCGTGGGTCCATGATCGCTCCAGAGCCCGGGACAGAATCACAAAAACGTTATTATCAGTTTTATGTTCTAAGGTTGTATATTATGCAAACTAGGGGCATCAACTGAATGAGAAGAGGAGGACAGGTAGAGGATGATGAGGTGGAGGAGGAGGAGGAGAGAAGGAAGAGGAGGGGAGGAGGAGGAATGGCTTTGATAGCAGCAGTGAGTCTATGTAGTTATTAAGTGGGGATCTTTCAACGATCATTCTCACAATGGCACATTGGTAGTAGTCAGGGCTGGATTTGATTAAAACTCTGGATGGGAGACCAAAGGCATAGCTGTAGATGAATCAACTGTCCAGTAGGAGGTTCTACCCAGCCTTAACCTTGGAATCTCATATCTGAACTTTTATTTACAAATACTGTATTTTTCTTATAGTAATTGTCATTGTTTTTAAAACACAATGTGAAACCTATAAGAAAAATATTTATTTATTAGAGGTTACATTCTCAGAACATAATTCATATATTTTGTCTCAAATATGTCTTACCATTTCTTTGTAGGAAATGCACCACAATCATGCATTCAATTGTGTATGTCATATAAGTAACACATATACAAATACAACACTGCCATATAAGGAAAAACATACAACATCTTACTAGATCCTTATCAGATTACCTAGATTTTTGGAAAAATAATGTTCTTCTGCCATTCAAGATTCTTATTAGATTTTCATGATTATTTTCCATATGGGGCCTGTGCAAGCTCTATAGCCTAGTAGTCTATCTATAGCTCATTCCTGTGGAGCTGGTTAGACAGTTTAGGATTCAGGGAGAGAGATGGAAGATTGATTGACAGAGGGAGATGGGTAAGAATAACATTTGCATGCAGTCTACCTTATCATATCTCAACTGTCTGTGAACACACGGAGGTTGTGTCTACATGTCAGTTATTATTTATCCCAAAGCAGATCAGTAGTATTGCTTCTGTGCCTTGTTTAGCATCATATATTGAGTGAATCACAAAGCAGACTATTAGTTCGCTAACTGTTTATAATAAAGTATTTGACGAGCACTACCTCGGGAAAAACAACGTTTTTTGTCCATAGATTTGATCAGCTGATCTGATCCGATGTTTGTAAACAATGTTGTGCGCGTGCTAGTAAAGGTTTCAGCACCACGGACAGCTCGCTATCCTACGGGAAGAGCGAAGCCACGCGAGGACATGAAGTGAAAAATACTCAACGTGCGACCTCATTCCAAGATTTCAAGTATGAAGTATTTCAACTGTCTATGTTTTTTGTTTTTTTGTCTCAATGTATTATTATTTAATCAGGTTATGTTTCACGCATTGAGGCCTGCAGTTAACATAGAAAATGTATATCTTCATGTGAAAATATCTTGCTTAATTGGGTTTATGTTTGAGATCAATGAAGACTCACTCATTAAATTGACACACCCCACAATGAATGTGGAATAAAACATGTATTTATTATTCCTCCTGCCAACTAGTGGAGAAATATTACAACTAATACCAAACACCTATACTGTACATACAGTTGAAGTCGGAAGTTTACATACACCTTAGCCAAATACATTTAAACTCAGTTTTTCACAATTCCTGACATTTAATCCTAGTAAAAATTCCCTGTCTTAGGTCAGTTAGGATCAGCGCTTTATTTTAAGAAAGTGAAATGTCAGAATAATACTAGAGAGAATAATTTATTTCAGCTTTTATTTCTTTCATCACGTTCCCAGTGGGTCAGAAGTTTACATACACTCAATTAGTATTCTGTTGCATTGCCTTTAAATTGCTTAACTTGGGTCAAACATTTCGGTTAGCCTTCCACAAGCTTCCCACAATAAGTTGGGTGAATTTTGGCCCATTCCTCCTGACAGAGCTGGTGTAACTGAGTCAGGTTTGTTGGCCTCCTTGCTCGCACACACTTTTTCAGTTCTGCCCACAAATTTTCTATATGATTGAGGTCAGGGCTTGGTGATGGCCACTCCAATACCTTGACTTTGTTCTCCTTAAGCCATTTTGCCACAACTTTGAAAGTATGCTTGGGGTCATTGTCCATTTGGAAGACCCATTTGCGACCAAGCTTTAACTTCCTGACTGATGTCTTGAAATGTTGCTTCAATATATCCATATAGTTTTCCATCCTCATGATGCCATCTATTTTGTGAAGTGCACCAGTCCCTCCTGCAGCAAAGAACCACCACAACATGATGCTGCCACCCCCGTGCTTCACGGTTGGGATGGTGTTCTTCAACTTGCAAGCATCCCCCTTTTTCCTCCAAACATAACGATGGTCATTATGGCCAAACAGTTCTATTTTTGTTTCATCAGACCAGAGGACATTTCTCCAAAAAGTGCTATTTGTCCCCATGTGCAGTTGCAAACGATAGTCTGGCTTTTTTTATGGCGGTTTTGGAGCAGTGGCTTCTTCCTTGCTGAGCGGCCTTTCAGGTTATGTCGATATAGGACTCGTTTTACTGTGGATATAGATACTTTTGTACCTGTTTCCTCCAGCATCTTCACAAGGTCCTTTGCTGTTGTTCTGGGATTGATTTGCACTTTTCGCACCAAAGTACGTTCATCTCTAGGAGACAGACCGCGTCTCCTTCCTGAGCGGTTTGATGGCTGCGTGGTCCCATGGTGTTTATACTTGCGTGCTATTGTTTGTACAGATGAACGTGGTACCTTCAGGCGTTTGGAAATTGCTCCCAAGGATGAACCAGACTTGTGGAGGTCTACCATTTCTTTCTGAGGTCTTGGCTGATTTCTTTTGATTTTCCCATGATGTCAAGCAAAGAGGCACTGAGCTGGAAGGTAGGCCTTGAAATACATCCACAGATACACCTCCAATTGAGTCAAATGATGTCAATTAGCCTATCAGAAGCTTCTAAAGCCATAACATAATTTTCTGGAATTTTCCAAGCTGTTTAAAGGCACAGTCAACTCAGTGTATGTAAACTTCTGACCCACTGGAATTGTGATACAGTGAATTATAAGTGAAATAATCTGTCTGTAAACAATTGTTGGAAAAGTTACTTGTTTCATGCATAAAGTAGATGTCCTAACCGACTTGCCAAAACTATAGTTTTTTAACAAGAAATTTGTAGAGTGGTTGAAAAACAAGTTTTAATGACTTCAACCTAAGTGTATGTAAACTTCCAACTTCAACTGTACACCGGTGAATCTGTAGATCTGTTAGAATGGTAAGAATGAAAGAAAGGAGACAAGGAGATGAACAGCTATAGACTCTTGGGAAGTGCTTGTCTGGTAGATCAGATCACATCGCCGGTACTTCCTCATACTGTGTTCTCTGATTCCACGATACCCCTGGGCATTCACCCTCTTCCTCTTCCTGCTCCTCCAAGACTGCCACCACCACTTCTTCATTGATGATGTCATCAGGGTTGTCATAGCCACCCTCCTTCCAGCCCACAGAGGGGGTGATGGGGTCTGCAGGGTTAGGGGTCGTTGCCACAGCGTTGAAGGAGACAAAGCCCACCAGGATGATCACCAGAGACACAATGTACAGACCTGAGAACTACACACACACACACACCAGATGAGCTATATGAGGCCATAGTAGATTACACGTTAACAACAGTCATCAATACACTGAACAGGGACACGGTGACCAGGGGATTTCTCTGCAGGACTAAGATGTTTTAAGATAAGGTCAGCTGTGTCCTGTGATCAGGACAGCTCTACCTCTGTTTCTGGGTACTGATCTTTTTACTACTGTCTCCTTGATCTCACAGAGATTAGATTCGACAAGTTTGATAGAGATTACCGCGAGTACAGACATAGTTTAGCAGCAATTAATCAATCTATCACCCATCTATGGAGTCATCAAATCATTGATTAACTCATCTCTTTATCTGTTCAGAAAACACAATCACTAACTGAACTGTCAAATGGCTCAACCTACTGTACCCACTATCCTCAGTGTTTCTGCTGTGTGTGTGTGTGTGTACTAACCGTGTATTGAAAGAGAAACAGACCACAGAAGAGGCTGAGGAGGTTTGTAGTGAGGAGGGAGAGGTTGACTGCTGTAGCACTGGTCTTCTTGACCACTATGGGCATACAGCTGTACAGGATGTACATACACAGGGCATAGCCAGCAAACAGCAGGCCTGGGGAGAGAAGAAGTATACATTATAAAATGAACATACTATACTATACATTGCTGATCCTTGTTTTGGCAGAGTATGACCGACAACAGCATTTCTAATATGTTTTACGTGGCTCTCTGATCACTCCAAAGGTGCATCTGTCTTTTCAATATTTTATTATGTGTTCTTATCTGAATATTATTGATCCTTGTCTTGTGTTTTGTAATCATTGATTATGCTTGTGGTGATTAAACAATTTCCCAAGTTGGAATCAACAGAGTACTACTACTCTACTCTCTCTACTCATTCATACAGCTGTACTGGGTGTAGTCAGAGAACAATAGGCCTGAACAGAAAACACATACAGTCATTATACAGGGCAGAAAGTATTATTAACAAGGAAGATCAACTGTTGCAGCTCCCATAAAACCCAAGATAAAGAGCAGCAAAGTGCTGTATGTTGAAACTGTACTTCTGCAAGCTAACACAGCATACATTCTGTACTCTCTGTAACCTTGCCACCAAAACATCTGTAACCACCACCACGTCTGTAACCCTAAGAGAGAGGTAATAACCGGTGCCCTGGGGTGGTCTAGTCGTTTACACTACCGAATCTGCGGACCCACAACTACTTTGTAACAAACCCTCTCCTTACTTTCCTTCTTCTACACTGTCCTGTCTCTTTAATCTTTTATTTTTATTTTTTTAATGTCAACAAATATACAGGTAACTGCCAAAATAAAGGAAGCACCAACATAAAGTGTCTTAATAGGGCGTTGGGTCACCACGAGCCGCCACAACAGCTTCAGTGCAACCTTGGCATAGATTCTACAAGTGTCTGGTACTATACTGGAGAGATGCGACACCATTCTTCAACAAGAAATTCCATCATTTGGTGTTTTGTTGATGGTGGTGGAAAACGCTGTCTTAGGTGCAGCTCCAGAATCTCCCATAAGTGTTCAATTGTGTTGAGATCTGGTGACTGACACACACACACACACACACACACACACACACACACACACACACACACACACACACACACACACACACACACACACACACACACACACACACACACACACACACACACACACCCTTTACACCCCCTATGCACCTTTGAGACCCCTCTTTTAAAGTCACTGAGTTCTCTTCTTCCAGTCATGGTAGCCAAAATAATGTGCAACTGGGCATTTTTTACATGACCCTAAGCATGTTAATTGCTTAATTAACTCAGGAACCACACCTGTGTGGAAGTACCTGCTTTCAATATACTATGAATCCCTCATTTACGCAAGAGTTTATTTTATTTTGCCAGTTACTTGTATATTTTGTTTTATGTGGTACTAACCGATTCTCCAGTCCCATTGGATGTTTGCCACGTTGTTATGCTCCAGAACACCCCTGTAGGAACACAGCAGACCACTCAAATCAACCACATTCCCATTCTACTACCTTCTCCCCGAACATGTACCCTCAACACACATCCACACGCATGCGCACACACACGTAAACACACACACTTACAGCTGTATGCCACTGATGAGTGTGCCGAACAGGCCGACCATGCCTAGGAACTCTACACTGCTGAGGTGTTTGACGGTGTACTCCTGACACAAGTTAGACACAGCATATAGGCTGGCACTGAGCAGGACCAAGCCATCACCTAGCAGAACGTCTGAGGCTAGGAGAGAGCGAGGAGAGGAGCGAGATAGGAGAGGAGGATGTGGAAAGAGGTGAGGTTAATATGTTACTATTTATTATGATATGAACTGAGAGATTGAATGAAATAATTAATGAATTAACGAATGAATGGAGTGGGTTCTTACTGGATCCCAAGTCTCGTCCAGCCAGTAGATCAGCTCCCACCATGGCCCCCACCCCCAGCAGACAGACACACACAGATATGTAGTGGACGGGTCTGTAGCACGTCTTCAGGAACCAGCATGAGAGTATCATCAACACAGGGATCACAAAACAGTCCAGCAGCTGGAAGACAGAGAGACACACCAGAATAGTCACATACATTGACATAACTCAGCACACACACACATGCACACATAAACACTTGCATGCCCGCAGGCACGCAAACTCGCACACACACAAAAACATACAGACATACACACACCCTCTCGTAGTTCTGACCTGTATACTGGTGAGTGTAGTGTACTGGTAAGCTTTAACCACTGTGTAGTTAGCCTCGACGTCCACCAAGCCTACTAGGAGATACTTCCACCACCTCTTCTTTAAAATCTGAAACATATTTCCATCCCCTACAGTACGTTAGGAGAGGGTAGCCTGGAGGTTATTGCACTGCTACACAATTATAACATTTTATAAGGTTCACAACTGCAATATTCTGATGAGGAGCGCCCTGGGGTGGTGTGTGTGAGAGAGAGACTACCTGTTCTTCAGAACAGCACGTTAGTGTGCGTGAGTGTGTGTGTGTGTGTGTGTGTGTGTGTACCTGTTCTGAACAGCAGAGCGGTGGTGTAGGTGATGCAGAGCAGTGCGTAGCTCATAAAGCTCTGGAGCATGGGCGCGTCCACGTGGTAGTCTGAAGCCAGGTACTGGGATGTTACTGCTGTGCCACACATGAGAACAGCCAAACCCTGACCCATGGCTACTGTCTTCACCAGCTGCCTGTTAGGACAAAGCATAAGTGAAGCAGAAATTCAGCAACTCTGGAAGACAGTAGACGTTGATAAAGCTGTGTCTTTCTTGGTAACACCAACATGTTTCGGCCCTATAGTCTTCATAAGGGTTTTATCACAACTCAGTCCAGGCATCTGTATGGTAGCCGCCAGGGACATTCACAACTACTGGACAGTGGACACCCTCCATTCTTAGACATTGATAGATCTCCACTATGTCACTATCTGTCCGACATGGCACCATATTCCCTATATAGTGCTCTACTTTCGATCAGAGCCCATAGGGAGCTGGTTAAAAGTAGTGCACTATATAAAGGATAGGTTGCCAGATGGAATGGAGATGATCACTGATATAACATCTCTCGCTCTCTCTCCAGTTGAGTTTTCTCTCCCCACAGACTCACCATGTAAACACTTCTTTAGGGTTGAACTTCAGAAGCTTCCGGATAATAAGGCATTTTCTATCATAATTATTTCTGGGGTCTGTTGCTATAATCCCCTCTGGGTCCTTCTCAGCCATGTTGTCTCACTGTAACAGTGGGGTCCTGGGATGGGGAATACACTGCTGTGTGCTGCCTGTCCTGGGGCTTTTAAATGTCTACTGTGCTGCCTGGGCTGAATGATTAACAGTGTTCTCTAATCAAAGTGCAAAGACTACTTAGTGTTTTCAGATAATAGGTGTTACAGTAGTGATGAAAGTGTGTGGTACAAAGTGGGTGAAAATGGGTGTGTGTGAAACTGTGGGAGGGGGTTGGGGGGTATTTAGATCAGTGATTACTTCATTTCAGCTAGGTAATTACTCCACCCAAGGAAGGAAAGTGGGAGGAAAGGCTTGAATGAATAAAGGAAGGAAATAAGAGGAAAGGGGAAGGCTGTGTGGATTTGAACAGGGCACATATCCCTTCTCTATGTTACTTGCTTGTCTCCAAGTCACATAGCTACTGTACATACCATGCACTGACCTTTAATAGAACTCAGTGGTTCAATGGCAGTCAAGTCCATGGCAGCTAAGTTTAGCACTGGCCCAGCCCAGGCAACTGTGGCCTACTGTATTTACTTTCCAACACCTGCAATATCCTAGTTGGTGCAGTGTCTTATGTGCATTTAGTTGACAAAGAGCAGCACATAAAAAGGGCAGTTAAAATGTCATGACACAATACTGTAAACTGGACAAATATCTAGCCTTTTTCTCTGTTTATTTTTAGGTCGGAAGCTCCGTTACCTAATTCCGTCCAACCATACTCTCGCGAGACTGCGCGAGGAGTGCACAAGTTGGAGGAAACATGGCGACGTCTCATTTGTTAAAGGTAAGAGCCTCTTAATTTCAACATTTTACCTGGATTTGAACACGTAATTATGCGCCCGATGCCGATAGTCTGGATGTAAATAAGTTAATGAATGAGTTAAAAACAAACCCGACCACGAACACTGTTTGACAGTTTTTAGTTGTTGTTGCATTTAAGGCAACAGAAAGGTCTCTCTTGCTAGTTAGCTAGCAAGGGATGCTAAGACAATTTAGCTAGCCAGCCATCTGGCTAACGTGCAATACAGTTGTCACCGGCATAAGCATTTCGTCTTTTAAATTGATAGTTAATCAATAATATAATTCACAGTTCATTGTAGTAACGGTTGTCTGTCCACATCAAACTGTAAGAGAATATGCAGAAGGCTTGTCCAGGTGGTGGAACAATCAGCTGAATTGGAAAGCTAACATTACATTAGTTCTGTTTGTCAGTTCTCCAGCACAGCAAACTGTACATACAGTCTTGACCGTTACAGATTGTTCAGAGTTGGGTACAACTACACTGTTGACAATGTAGTCTGTAGCTAAGGTTTTAGTGGAAGCAGGATTTATTTTAGCGCATACAGTCTTGACTGCTACAGATTGATCAGAGTTGGGTGCAACTACACTGTTGTCTGTAGCTAAGGTTTTAGTTGAAGCCGGATTTATTTTAGCGAACTAAACCATTGTAACGTTATGTTTTAAAAGAATAGAATAGAAAACTACTATTAAACATACAATTTGATTCAGAACAGCGTCAGTAGCAAGTTACTGGGTAATGGGTTAGTAAGTAGGAACAGTGTTGTTCTCGTCTCTCTCCAGAATGAATGGCTCTAGATACTGTGTGGTCGTGAGTAGTGTCATCTCTCTGCAGAGTGAAGGCTCTCTGTAGTCTGAGATACTAAGTAACAGGTAGTAAAAGTAATTGTTTCAGTTTCTTTCCAGAATAATGTCCCATTGCAGTTTGACAGTAGTTGTAGTGAGTACTGGGTCATATTCACTAGGCACAAAATAGAAGCAAACAGGCTGAAACAGAGAGTGACTACTTGAAATTGTCCAAAAATAAATGCTTGTTTTCATTTTCTGTTGCCAAACATTTTCCACCGTGTGTACTAATGAATACGACCCTGAGTAGTAACAGTATAGTTGTAGTGAGTAGTAATAGTAGTATCATCTCTCTCCAGAATAAAGGCTCCTTGCAGTTTGAGGACAAGTGGGACTTGATGAGGCCCATTGTTCTCAAGCTGCTGAGACAGGAGGCTGTCACCAAGCAGCAGTGGTTCGACCTCTTCTCGTAAGATACACACACTGCATCACACCACACCAAACTGCACAGAAGACACACACACATACTGCACCGCACACACACAAAAACCCTACACTTGTTATTGTGTGTTGCAGAGATGTCCATGCTGTGTGTCTGTGGGATGATAAGGGCCCAGCTAAGATCCACCAGGCGCTCAAAGAAGACATCCTAGACTTCATCAAACAAGCTCAGAACGTAAGTGGAACAGTGGGTTACAGGGGAAGGGTTTCGGTAATGGTTGAAATCCCATTTGAGGTTGGAATGTGCCATTCTTCACACATACACACACACACACACACCTTTCCAGTACAGTGATAACAGTTGTAAGCAAGAGGCTGACCCTTAAACCTCTGAATCCTAACCTCTACCTATGCAAGCTGTCTCTGACCTAACCTCTGACATGTATTTCCATGGCAGCGTGTTTTGAGTCACCAGGATGACACAGCGTTACTGAAGGCCTACATTGTGGAGTGGAGGAAGTTTTTCACGCAGTGTGACATCCTGCCCAAACCCTTCTGTCAGCTGGAGATCACACTGATGGGGAAGCAGGGCAGCAACAAGAAGTCTAACGTTGAGGACAGCATCGTACGCAAGGTGAGGAGATGGGAATGAGGGAGAGGAGGAAGGAGAGAGGCAGGGCAGCAACAATGAGTCTAATGTAGAGTACAGCATCGTACGCAAGGAGGGGAGAGATGGACAATGCTCTTCTTTTTGATGGTATGCATCAACTGTCTTGTCCTGCTTTTTCTCTCTCGCTCGCTCTCTCTCTTATTTATATATATATCCCCCTCTGCCTCTCCTCTAGTTGATGTTGGACACATGGAACGAGTCAATCTTCTCCAACATAAAGAGCCGTCTTCAGGACAGTGCTATGAAGCTGGTTCACGCTGAGAGGCTGGGAGAGGCTTTTGACTCCCAGCTGGTTATAGGAGTACGAGAATCATATGGTAGGACATATACACCCTGAGTGGCTAACATCCACACATTTTATATGGGATGTTTTTGTGAAGTATGGTATGTTTTCGGTATTTTGACAAAGTGTGTGTGTGTGTGTGTGTGCGTGTGCGTGTGCGTGTGTGTGTGTGTGTAGTCAACCTGTGCTCTAACCCTGAAGACAAGCTCCAGATCTACAGAGATAACTTTGAGAAGGCCTACCTGGACTCAACTGAGAGGTTCTACAGAACACAGGCCCCATCATACCTACAGCAGAACGGAGTCCAGAACTACATGAAATATGTAAGGACTGCGCTCTGTGTGTGTGTTGTGACAATGTCTCTCAGTGAGTGTGTATACATTCACTGACTGTGTGTGTGTCTTGCAGGCAGACACAAAGCTAAGAGAAGAGGAGAAGAGGGCAGTTCGATACCTTGAGACTCGTCGTGAATGTAACTCTGTCCAAGCTGTGAGTAGACGGTTTACCCACGAGGCTGTATAGACTGGTTTAAACTCATATTCACAGTCAAGAGATGATGATGTAGATGTCATGTAGACCAATGTTAGTCTCTGTTGTCTCTCTCCAGCTGATGGAATGTTGTGTGAACGCTCTGGTGACGTCGTTTAAAGAAACCATCCTGGCCGAATGTCCCGGCATGATCAAACGCAACGAGACAGACAGTGAGTAACATGTTACATTACTACTGTTACCTACCAACCTTGGGACCGGTTGTAGAAAGGGTCCTTCGTTGTGTGACGTTAATGTCCTTCACCCTGCAGAGCTCCACCTGATGTTTTCCCTGATGGATAAGGTTCCTAGTGGGATAGAGCCCATGCTGAAAGATCTGGAGGATCACATCATGAACGCTGGGCTGGCTGATATGGTGGCTGCTGCAGAGACTATCACTTCTGTATGTACACACACACAGAGCCATGTCTTACTATACTTGTGAGGACTTTTTGGGGACCAACAATTGATTATCATTTAAAATCCTATTTTCCTTAACCCCTAACCCTAACACCTAACCCTAACTCCTAAACCTAACCGTAACGCCTAAACCTAACCCAAATTTTAACCCTAAGCCTAAAAATGTCCTCACTTCTCTGAATTTTAGTTGGTTTACTATTTTTGTGAGGACTTCTGATACTAGTAAGTGTAGTAGAACATGTATATACACACAGACACACACACACTCACTCAAAATCTATCTGTAACATACAGTATATCTGTATGTTTCTCTTTTTATTCCGGTGTGTAGGACTCTGAGAAGTACGTGGAGCAGCTGCTGACGTTGTTTAACCGTTTCAGTAAACTGGTGAAGGAGGCTTTTCAGGATGACCCTCGATTCCTCACCGCCAGAGACAAGGTACACACATACACATACAGCACCAGTCAAACGTTTGGACACACCTACTCATTCAAGGGTTTTTCTTTATTTTTAGTATTTTCTACACTGTAGAATAATAGTGAAGACATCAAAACTATGAAATAACACATATAGAATAATTTAGTAACCGCAAAAGTGTTAAACAAATCTAAATATATTTTATATTTGAGATTCTTCAAAGTAGCCACCCTTTGGCTTCCTGACAGCTTTGCACACTCTTGGCATTCTCTCAATCAGCTTCACCTGGAATGCTTTTCCAACAGTCTTGAAGGAATTCCCAATTATACTGAACACTTATTGGCTGCTTTTCCTTCACTGCGGTCCAACACTTCCCAAACCATCTCAATTGGGTTGAGGTTGGGTGATTGTTGAGGTCAGGTCATCTGATGCAGCACTCCATCACTTTCCTTCTTGGTCAAATAGCCCTTACACAGCCTGGGGGTGTGTTGGGTCATTGTCCTGTTGAAAAACAAATGATACTAAGTGCAAACCAGATGGGATAGCATATCGCTGCAGAATGCTGTGGTAGCTATGTTGGTTAAGTGTGTCTTGAATTCTAAATAAATCACTGACATTGTCACCAGCAAAGCACCATCACACCTCCTCATTCATGCTTCACGTTGGGAACCACACATGCGGAGATCATCCATTCACCTACTCTGCATCTCACAAAGACACATTTTTGGAACCAAAAATCTCACATTTGGACTCAACAGACCAAAGGACAAATTTCCACCGGTCTAATGTCCATTGCTCATGTTCCTTGACCCAAGCAAGTCTCTTCTTCTTATTGGTGTCCTTTAGTAGTGGTTTCTTTGTAGCAATTTGACCATGAAGGCCTGATTCATGCAGTCTCCTCTGAACAGTTGATGTTGAGATGTGTCTGTTACCTGAACTCTGTGAAGCATTTATTTGGGCTGGTAACTCTAATGAACTTATCCTCTGCAGCAGAGGTAACTCTGGGTCTTCTTTTCCTGTGGCGGTCCTCATGTGAGCCAGTTTCATCATAGTGCTTCATGGTTTTTGCGACAGCACTTGAAGAAACTTTCAAAGTTCTTGAAATATTACGGATTGACTGACCTTCATGTCTTAAAGTAATGATGGACTGTCATTTCTCTTTGCTTATTTGAGCAGTTCTTGCCATAATATGGACTTGGACTTTTACCAAGGCTATCTTCTGTATACCACCCCTACCATGTCACAACACAACTGATTGGCTCTGTTAGGTTCTAAATATCAGAGTAAGAAATGAACAGACACTATGAAAGCTCCAACCAATTTTATTCACCCATTGGGTCGATACAGCTACATAAGACAAAGACATGGTTCCACGAGTGGTGGTATATATATATATATACCCCAATTTGGGGTGGAATCTTCTCCTTCTCTCTAAACATTTTTTCTTTGTTGCTAGGCAGGAAATTAAGTGATACGGGCAATAAACTGTTCCTTCTCCCTTAATCTGACCTGACCCCCTTCCTCACTAATCCACAGCTCTCCACCCTTATCAGTGCCTGCCAACATGTGATCGTCTTCCCGTCACTCAGTACATTCCAAGCTTAACTACATCTACCTTATCCATTCCTCCTACAGATACCCATTAACTTCTGGTGTAGACCCTAGACTATGGCACACCTTATGTCTCTAGTATAACTGATGACTAATAATATTCAAAGTTTAGAAATCCGAAACCATCAGCTCAAATGCATTAAGACGGACAGAATTTCCACAAAAGGAACTTTTAACAAGGCACACCTGTTAATTGAAATGCATTCCAGGTGACAACCTCATGAAGCTGGTTGAGAGAATGCCAAGAGTGTGCAAAGCTGTCATCAAGGTAAATGGTGGCTACTTTAAGAATATAAAATATGTTTTGATTTGATTAACACTTTTTTTGGTTACTACATGATTCCATATGTGTTATTTCATAGTTTTGATGTCTTCACTATTATTCTACAATGTAGAAAAAATAAAAAACCCTTGAAAGAGCAGGTGTGTCCAAATGTTTGACTGGTACTGTACATGCATACAGCGAGAGAAAAGGGGGTGAAGGGAGGAGACGGAGGGGTGGAGAGAAGGGGGGATGGAGGAGAAAAAATGGGGGACGAGAGGGCAGAGACATTAAGTGAGAGAAAAGGGTTGAAGAGAGCAGATGGAATGGAGGGGTGGAGAGAAAAGGGGGATGGACGGAGGAAGAGAAACAAAGGGGGGTAGCGGGAGGTTTGACAGTTCTGTGTTTCTCTTCAGGCCTACAAAGCTGTGGTGAACGATGCCACCATCTTTAAACTGGAGCTGCCTCTCAAACAGAAAGGGTGAGACAAACCTGGGTTGTATGTTTATATTATATTCCTTGGTTATGGGTCAATATGGCTGCTAGTCCACCCATCACAGAATATGAGCTGCATCCTGATTCTTCACCCTTTTCCTGAGGGGTGCATTTTCAAACTCCACATCATGGATTTAAAAGCATATGAGTTGTGTAACCATTGGCTGGAGGAAAGTGTGCACAAGTAGACTTCAGAAAAAGGGTGGAGAATTGGGACGCAGCCAGACTTGAATGTGCAGGCCTGTTCTAGTAATTAGATTTCTATGTGTACTATTAATCTGTGTGTGTCTTTACAGGGTAGGTCTGAAGACCCAGCCAGAGTCGAAGTGTCCAGAGCTGCTAGCTAACTACTGTGACATGCTGCTGAGGAAAACAACCCTGAGCAAGAAACTCACGTCAGAGGAGATAGAACTCAAACTCAAAGAAGTGGTGAGACTAGTACTAGTACTGCAGAATGAGCCCTGAATCTCAAGCATGGGATTGGTGTAAGCATTGTCTGTTGTGAAATCCATGACGGGAAGTGTGCACTTTCAGAGAAGGGTGTAGAAATTGGATGCATCCCCACCCACCTATTCTAGTTGCTTGTGTTGAAGTATGTTCAGAATAAGGATGTGTTCTCTCTCCCTCCCTCCCTTCTCTCTCTAGTTGCTGGTATTGAAGTATGTTCAGAATAAGGATGTGTTCTCTCTCCCTCCCTCCCTTCTCTCTCTAGTTGCTGGTATTGAAGTATGTTCAGAATAAGGATGTGTTTATGAGGTACCATAAAGCCCACCTGACCAGAAGACTGATCCTGGACATCTCAGCCGACAGCGAAATAGAAGAGAACATGGTGGAGTGGCTCAGGGTAAGAACACACACACACACACTCTTTCTCCCTCTCTCTCTCTATGTCCCCTTTTGATTGAGTTTTTTCTGCTGGGTGTGTGTGTGTGTGTGTGTGTGTGTGTGTGTGTGTGTGTGTGTAGGAGGTGGGGATGCCTGCAGACTATGTGAATAAGCTGGCCAGGATGTTCCAGGACATTAAAGTATCGGATGATCTCAACCAGGTCTTCAAGGAGATGCACAAACACAACAAGCTGGCTTTACCAGGTAACAAACACCTAGACCTATGGCCTGAGCTTGTGTGATTACTAACCACAGCCACAATACTCCACCAGCTGGTGTACCATAGTAATACACAAATTCTCTCTTTTCCTCTCTCTGTGCCTCTGCCTCTTTTTCTCTGTCTCTCTCTGTTTCTGTCTCTCTCTCTCTCTCTACAGCTGACAGTGTGAATATAAAGATCCTGAATGCGGGGGCGTGGTCGAGGAGCAGTGAGAAGGTGTTTGTGTCTCTGCCTACTGAGCTGGAGGATCTGATCCCAGAGGTAGAAGACTTCTACAAGAGGAACCACAGCGGGAGGAAACTACACTGGCACCATCTCATGTCCAATGGCATCGTGAGTGGGAGATGCGCACACACACAGCAAACACACACACACAGCAAACACACACACTCAGTAGTTTTTCCATGGATTATATTTCTATCATCTCATGTCCAACGGCATAGTGATCCCCCTCCTCTCCCCTGTGTGTGTGTGTGTGTGTGTGTGCCTGTGCGTGTGTGTGTTTAGATCACCTTCAAGAACGAAATGGGTCATTATGACCTGGAGGTCACGACCTTTCAGCTGGCTGTCCTATTTGCCTGGAACCAGCGGCCGCGGGAGCGAATCAGCTTCGAGAACCTTAAATTGGCCACCGAGCTGCCCGATGCTGAGCTACGACGCACACTCTGGGTAACATACACACACAAACAGACTCTGGGTACTTTATACACACACACTCACACTCTCTGGGAATGAAAAATGAAAGCACACATGCCAATATAAACACAATTCATACACAGAGAAGAGACTGAGAGAACAAACTAATGACCTCTCCTTTTTCTCTCCCTCTCTCTGCTGTCTCCTCTCTGTCTCTAGTCTCTGGTAGCGTTCCCTAAACTGAAGAGACAGGTGTTGTCCTATGAGCCTTCAGTCTCCTCCCCTAAAGACTTCACAGACAGCACCCTGTTCTATGTCAACCAGGACTTCTCTCTCATGTACGTAGCTTTGAACCCACAACATTGTGTTAGCCCCCTGACCTTAATAAAGGCATTGAATGCACCTGGGGTTGCTAAACTCTGGTAACTTTCCCCAAATTCAGAAGTACTAATTGGAGCATACCAGATTTCCCTGCTTATTACATCCTGAATCCAGGAATATTCCCACAGGGATTTCTTGAAAACCTGGGCTTTTTGGGAAAGATGGCAGTGTTTTGCAACCTTAATTGCACCTCACTTCAACCGCTGTTGGCTTACCATGTTGATTCATGCTCTATTTAGTTAATGTACCTGTATGTATTCTAACTCATCATTCATTTTGGGGAAGTTTGAATGTTGATGAATGCTTTGTTGTCATGGTTTCCTACTGAGGACCAGGATGGAATGTTGAGGAACAGTTTCAGGTGTGATGGCTGATCGGATATTGAGTTCTTTAGTCTCTGTTTCTCAGTAAAAACTCCAAGGTCCAAAAAAGGGGCAAGATTAATCTGATTGGTCGACTGCAGCTGACCACGGAGCGAATGAGAGAGGAGGAGAATGAGGGCATCGTCCAGCTGAGAATATTAAGAACCCAGGTAACTTTACACATTGAAAGGTCCAACTTGAGGAATCTGAAGTTTCAGCACTTTTTTCCCCCAAAGACTTTAATGGAGCACTACTGCCTTCCACCCTGCAAGGTTTTATTAATCATAACAATACCAGTTGAATGTGTGCCGCGACATTGAGTAAAGATATATAATGCTGTACGTTGTTTGACCCACCCACCCCTCTCCAGGAGGCCATCATCCAGATTATGAAGATGAGGAAGAGGATCAGTAACGCCCAGCTACAGACAGAACTGGTAGAGATCCTTAAGAACATGTTCCTGCCCCAGAAGAAGATGATCAAGGAACAGATCGAGTGGCTCATCGAACACAAATACATCAAACGGGACGAGACAGACATCAACACCTTTATCTACATGGCATAGAACCCCTTTACCTGGACTGGAACCCCCTACCTACCGCTTGACCTGGCTGGACCCTCGCTGCTGCAGGAGGAAGAAGAAATGCAGTAAGAGGAGGGAGGAGTGGTTGTTTCAGAAGAAGAGGAAGGAGAATATCTCTGCGGCCGGGGGGGGGGGGGTTGGTTGGCTGTATGAGATAGATGGTGTAGTCTTCAGACTGTGGTGCCCCTCGGGGTCCAGGAGGACAGTGGGGCTGACTGACAGTCTCAGTATCACAGTAGAGACATTATTAAATAAATAAACTCCCTGCCTTACCCTCCTTACACAGTCCGCACAGAGACAGACAAAAGGACTAACGGACTAGTGGTCTATATCATTATGGAGTAGACACAGAGAGGAGTGTATTTTGCCAAATGTACTGTGTGTGTCTATGTATATGTGTGTCTGCACCTTGACAGCTTGTTGCTCTGTGGAAGTCTTGCAATCATCTGAGGACCCGTCGCGCGTGTCTGTGCGCCTGTGTGTGTGCGTGTCTCACTTTCCTCCACCCCCCCAACTGCCACACCCCTCAGAGAGGATCATGACTCCTCACATATCAGCCAGTCGCTGGGTGAGAACAAACGAGAACATCAGCACTTTTCTGTGTTTCAGTGTGTCTGAATGGCTTTATATATCAATTTCATTCTACTTTTCAATGCTCATCATTATTTTTATGAACACTTGTGTGTTGTGTCTATCGATTGTTAAATGCTGCACAGCGTCATCCAATCGATCGAAGTCACAAAGCTCTCTAGCGATCTTTGATTCTTCTCTCTCCCCCACCTATAGCCAGTGCAGGACAGGACATGACAGGTGTGTTATTGTCAGACCATGAGGGGGTGTCATGACTGGTCATGACCCAGGTTTCTTCCCAAATGCCACCCTATTCCCTAGGTACTGCATTATTTTTGACCAGAGCTCTATGGGGTCAAAAAGTAGTTTATGTTCCCTATATAGGAAAAAATATATATATTCCCTACTAAGGGAAAAATATTTGATATCCTATATATGGAATAAGGTGCCCCAGTAAAATACCTCCAGTGCAATAGCTAGACAGCCCCTCCTACTAGAGCACTTCCTGTGATGAGGTCATGTTGCTAAAGCAACGGCACTGCAGTGTTGCTATTAATGCACCCTACCCACAACCTTTTACAGAAGACTGTGTGTTGCAGTATGATATGAGTGGGGAGGGGTGATGATAGAAAAAAAGAAATGTGTTGCGGTCGTGTGGTGCTGACTTGTTTATTTATTTCATTTTTATCAGAATGTGGTTGGTTTGTATGCGAGTGTTTGATAAATAGGTCCGGTCTGTAGTGGGCTACTAGGTGTACATAGCCACTTATTGATTTGTAGTAATGTTACATGATTAAATGTATGAGACGACTTAATAACACTATCCCGCTTTTACTCTTTTTAGTTTCAGTTTTACTTTTGGCATTGGGATAATGTTGTAGTGTGGGATATTACCACTTTTGACCAGGACCTATAGGGCTCTGGTCAAAAGTTGTGCACTATGTAGGGAATAGGATGCCATTTGGGACGTAACCTAGGTGTCAATGTCCTCTTGTCTCTCACTGATTTTAATGCAACCACATTGGAATCAATTTAGACACCTCAAGACAAAGTGATTGTCAGATGATGGAAACATTACTTGGGATTTAGCAGTTATGAATTGTTTGATCATGTCATGGCTGTATTTCATCCTACCATGTTTAATTCATACACACTACATACCGTATAGTCCACCATTCTACAGTGGAGGACACCTATGAGAAACACACGTACACACAATGACTATTGACAAAACAGTTAATAGTTTACTCTACCGGGTAATGTCATGTATGGTTAACTCTACTACCTGTCAACTGGCAATACGAGGGCTCTCCACGTGAACTAGTTACATTTCTCAACCGACTGACTAGTTCAACTTTAGAACAGTTACTCTGAAGGATATCTATCTTTGTGAATAAAAGGTGTGTTTATCATTATTGACAGTTTATGCGGTGATATCGTCCACTGAATGACATTGTGTCCAGCAGGCCCAGGTTTTAGTAACATTGTTCTTTTTCATGTCTTCCTTCCCTGGTATCTGACATTAATGGTTACGCATCAAAACAACCTGGAGAAGAAGCCTTTGTCCCAAATGACACCCTATTTCATATTTAGTGCACTACTTCTGAACAAGGCCCATAGGGCTCTGGTCAAAAGTAGTGCACTATATAAGGTGTAATTTGGGACGTATGCAAAGTGTTATTACATTTTAGTAATTTAGCGCATTCTTAAGATATGTTATCAGAGTAATGTACTTAATGTAACTGTCTGATACACTTAGCTATTCTCTAGATTTTTGCCATGTTCAACAATGTTTTAAGATGACACAACTTAGGTCACTTTATGAGTAACAACAAATAAACAGTATTAAACTATGACAAACTCAATTTTTGTTGTAACAATTCATGTTTTTCTCTGCACAGACATTTCATATAGAGCAACTCTTACTGTGTTATGAGACTGACATCTTGCTTCAGTTTGTGTTTAAGTGTGTTTGTGATGATGGTAAACAGATGGGTAATCATAAGACACGTATCTCTTCCTCTCCTTCCCTACTTGCATATCTGGAGCCCCGAGGGGAAACTTGAAAAACTAAGTTTTATCGATCATAACATTACCAGATGAATGTGTGTCCCTACTTTGAGTAAAGATATAATGCTGTACATTGTTTGAATGGGAGTATTCTGGCTGTTGGGCTCAACTACTTAGATGTGTTGCATTATTATTATATTTTTGTTAGACTTTTAGCTTTTTTTTGTATAATTTATTTCCTGGCAAATAAAAACTGTACTGTAAAGAGAGTCAGTCATCTCCACTGCTCTTGGTTTCCTTTGTCTTCTGATGTTTTCTATAGACAGAGACGTACTTATCTATAGACATGTGTAGGACAGGCACAATTCAAAATGTTGTTCTTCCTCTCAGTGTACTTTGATCGTAGCCCTCCTGAATGTTAGCATACCAATGCCTCTTTTAAGAGGTCAGAAACTTTATGGAACAGAAGATAGTGTGATGACTGCCCATTTATACATCTATATATATAACGTTTAATTGACCTGCTATGTATGGAACGCCGTTTGGGTCTTTGTGTATCAAAAAAGAGACACAAGTAACACAGTTCTATTATAGAATGTTGTGTGTTCTAAATTTGCACGTGCAAGCCAAGCACCACCACTACTATCAGTAGCACTGTCAAAGCTGCACAAAAAAGTCTGCAAACAAGCAAACACCGGCCACGAACGATGTGTTTACAATACCGCGTTGGTAATAAAGCATTACTTCTGGGTTAGCTAGCTAGCTTTAGCTTGGTAACGTTACCTAGCTAGCACCATCCAACCAGCCTGAAAACAATGACCAGAAGAAACTGCAGTCATTTTCCTTATTCTTATCAATGATTTAGGAATCTTTGTGATGAAGTATTAGCTAGGTAGCCACTTGTTGTTCGCCTATTGAAATTGAACTTCAATAAATAGCGAGCCAACTACTTAACGCTGTTGCCCAAAGCTAACGTTATCTGGCTGGTGCCCCTCGACTGGACCGGGTTATGTGTTGTGAAGCTAGCCACAATAAGGATTAGGCACAGTGGTGGAATTTGCTGTTTGCCTTCAAAATAAAAGTTCCTCTGAAAGTGATTCAGAAGGTTACAATTGGTGTAATCATGCCATATTTAGACTAGATAATGTTATCAATGTTGGAATGTGAGGCAATGAAATGGCGTACCAGTCTACTAGGTGACACCCACAGAACACAACTGTGTCGAGTTTACTCAAACATTAGCGTTGTAGCTCTTATCGCAGGACTGTGACTGTGTGAAATCACCTCCCCAGTCAGCCTATTGTGTGTATTGACATTCATATTGCACTGTACAGCTTTACCTAAGGATTGGGGATCAATTAAATGGGGTATCAGTCTACTCAATACCCAATATATTTATTTCCCAACGTCCTCTTCTGAGTTATCAGACTCAAAACATCCACGCAGTATAGTAGGAATAGTGTTCCATACAAATAGGTTGACAATAAATGTGGCTCAATTCACAGTTGTTTCAGAGTCCCGCAATAAGAGCTACGACGCTAATGTTCTCTGGGTGTCACTGAGTAGACTGATACCCCATGTCATTGATCCACAATCCATAGGTAAGGCTTTACAGTAAAATAAGTATGCCCCCAGTGCAATTCTAAAGTATAACACATCCAGTGTGATTTAAACAGATTTTTGTCAAATTAACAAATTCTTGTTTTATGCTGATTTTATAAAACAACATTCCAACCTCGTTTAGCATGATCTATTCAATTATGGCATAATTCTACTATTTGTGTTCATTTGCATCACTGTCAATGACATACTTTTATTTTAAAGGCTAACCGCAAAATCAACAATTGTGGCTAATGCTTATTGAGGCTAGCTTCACATAGATGGGTCCGACCACCATTAATCAAATATGAACTGCTTTATAAATTCGGGTTATTTTAGATGATGACACCTAGCTATATAGTTAGCTAGCTAACTATAGCTACTGAAACAGATTATGTCGTTTTGCTGTGTTTTTGTGGAAGAACATTGTTTGCATCCATGAGCTGGCTAGCTTTCTTTTGTCCAGCACTGTAGGTGCGCGGGACAACTTTACCAGCAACATAGCATACGTATCGATGAATCAAATAAAATGTTATTGGTCACATACACATGGTTAGCAGATGTTAATGCGAGTGTAGCGAAATGCTTATGCCCTCTAGTTCCGACCATGCAGTAATATCACACAAGTAATCTAACAATTTCACAACAACTACCTTTTCAAATCAAAGTTTATTTGTCACGTGCGCCGAATACAACAGGTGTAGTAGACCTTACAGTGAAATGCTTACTTACAGGCTCTAACCAATGGTGCGAGAGAAAAAAAGGTATGTGTGTGTGTGTGTCGGTAAGTAAAGAAATAAAACAAAAGTAAAAGACATTTGAAAAAAGAGTAGCAACGCTATATATAGACACCTGTTAGTCAGGCTTATCGAGGTAGTATGTACATGTTGGTATCGTTAAAGTGACTGCATATATGATGAACAGAGTAGCATTTACATTTACATTTTACATTTAAGTCATTTAGCAGACGCTCTTATCCAGAGCGACTTACAAATTGGTGCATTCACCTTATGATATCCAGTGGAACAACCACTTTACAATAGTGCATCTAACTCTTTTAAGGGGGGGGGTTAGAAGGATTACTTTATCCTATCCTAGGTATTCCTTAAAGAGGTGGGGTTTCAGGTGTCTCCGGAAGGTGGTGATTGACTCCGCTGACCTGGCGTCGTGAGGGAGTTTGTTCCACCATTGGGGTGCCAGAGCAGCGAACAGTTTTGACTGGGCTGAGCGGGAACTGTACTTCCTCAGAGGTAGGGAGGCGAGCAGGCCAGAGGTGGATGAACGCAGTGCCCTTGTTTGGGTGTAGGGCCTGATCAGAGCCTGAAGGTACGGAGGTGCCGTTCCCCTCACAGCTCCGTAGGCAAGCACCATGGTCTTGTAACGGATGCGAGCTTCAACTGGAAGCCAGTGGAGAGAGCGGAGGAGCGGGGTGACGTGAGAGAACTTGGGAAAGTTGAACACCAGACGGGCTGCGGCGTTCTGGATGAGTTGTAGGGGTTTAATGGCACAGGCAGGGAGCCCAGCCAACAGCGAGTTGCAGTAATCCAGACGGGAGATGACAAGTGCCTGGATTAGGACCTGCGCCGCTTCCTGCGTGAGGCAGGGTCGTACTCTGCGAATGTTGTAGAGCATGAACCTACAGGAACGGGTCACCGCCTTGATGTTAGTTGAGAACGACAGGGTGTTGTCCAGGATCACGCCAAGGTTCTTAGCACTCTGGGAGGAGGACACAATGGAGTTGTCAACCGTGATGGCAAGATCATGGAACGGGCAGTCCTTCCCCGGGAGGAAGAGCAGCTCCGTCTTGCCGAGGTTCAGCTTGAGGTGGTGATCCGTCATCCACACTGATATGTCTGCCAGACATGCAGAGATGCGATTCACCACCTGGTTATCAGAGGGGGGAAAGGAGAAGATTAATTGTGTGTCGTCTGCATAGCAATGATAGGAGAGACCATGTGAGGATATGACAGAGCCAAGTGACTTGGTGTATAGCGAGAATAGGAGAGGGCCTAGAACAGAGCCCTGGGGGACACCAGTGGTGAGAGCACGTGGTGCGGAGACAGATTCTCGCCACGCCACCTGGTAGGAGCGACCTGTCAGGTAGGACGCAATCCAAGCGTGGGCCGCGCCGGAGATGCCCAGCTCGGAGAGGGTGGAGAGGAGGATCTGATGGTTCACAGTATCAAAGGCAGCCGATAGGTCTAGAAGGATGAGAGCAGAGGAGAGAGAGTTAGCTTTAGCAGTGCGGAGCGCCTCCGTGACACAGAGAAGAGCAGTCTCAGTTGAATGACTAGTCTTGAAACCTGACTGATTTGGATCAAGAAGGTCATTCTGAGAGAGATAGCAGGAGAGCTGGCCAAGGACGGCACGTTCAAGAGTTTTGGAGAGAAAAGAAAGAAGGGATACTGGTCTGTAGTTGTTGACATCGGAGGGATCGAGTGTAGGTTTTTTCAGAAGGGGTGCAACTCTCGCTCTCTTGAAGACGGAAGGGACGTAGCCAGCGGTCAAGGATGAGTTGATGAGCGAAGTGAGGTAAGGGAGAAGGTCTCCGGAAATGGTCTGGAGAAGAGAGGAGGGGATAGGGTCAAGCGGGCAGGTTGTTGGGCGGCCGGCCGTCACAAGACGCGAGATTTCATCTGGAGAGAGAGGGGAGAAAGAGGTCAAAGCACAGGGTAGGGCAGTGTGAGCAGAACCAGCGGTGTCGTTTGACTTAGCAAACGAGGATCGGATGTCGTCGACCTTCTTTTCAAAATGGTTGACGAAGTCATCAGCAGAGAGGGAGGAGGGGGGAGGAGGGGGAGGAGGATTCAGGAGGGAGGAGAAGGTGGCAAAGAGCTTCCTAGGGTTAGAGGCAGATGCTTGGAATTTAGAGTGGTAGAAATTGGCTTTAGCAGCAGAGACAGAAGAGGAGAATGTAGAGAGGAGGGAGTGAAAGGATGCCAGGTCCGCAGGGAGGCGAGTTTTCCTCCATTTCCGCTCGGCTGCCCGGAGCCCTGTTCTGTGAGCTCGCAATGAGTCGTCGAGCCACGGAGCAGGAGGGGAGGACCGAGCCGGCCTGGAGGATAGGGGACATAGAGAGTCAAAGGATGCAGAAAGGGAGGAGAGGAGGGTTGAGGAGGCAGAATCAGGAGATAGGTTGGAGAAGGTTTGAGCAGAGGGAAGAGATGATAGGATGGAAGAGGAGAGAGTAGCGGGGGAGAGAGAGCGAAGGTTGGGACGGCGCGATACCATCCGAGTAGGGGCAGTGTGGGAAGTGTTGGATGAGAGCGAGAGGGAAAAGGATACAAGGTAGTGGTCGGAGACTTGGAGGGGAGTTGCAATGAGATTAGTGGAAGAACAGCATCTAGTAAAGATGAGGTCAAGCGTATTGCCTGCCTTGTGAGTAGGGGGGGAAGGTGAGAGGGTGAGGTCAAAAGAGGAGAGGAGTGGAAAGAAGGAGGCAGAGAGGAATGAGTCAAAGGTAGACGTGGGGAGGTTAAAGTCACCCAGAACTGTGAGAGGTGAGCCATCCTCAGGAAAGGAACTTATCAGGGCGTCAAGCTCATTGATGAACTCTCCAAGGGAACCTGGAGGGCGATAAATGATAAGGATGTTAAGCTTGAAAGGGCTGGTAACTGTGACAGCATGGAATTCAAAGGAGGCGATAGACAGATGGGTCAGGGGAGAAAGAGAGAATGTCCACTTGGGAGAGATGAGGATCCCAGTGCCACCACCCCGCTGACCAGAAGCTCTCGGGGTGTGCGAGAACACGTGGGCAGACGAGGAGAGAGCAGTAGGAGTAGCAGTGTTATCAGTGGTAATCCATGTTTCCGTCAGTGCCAAGAAGTCGAGGGACTGGAGGGAAGCATAGGCTGAGATGAACTCTGCCTTGTTGGCCGCAGATCGGCAGTTCCAGAGGCTGCCTGAGACCTGGAACTCCACGTGGGTCGTGCGCGCTGGGACCACCAGGTTAGAGTAGCAGCGGCCACGCGGTGTGAAGCGTTTGTATGGTCTGTGCAGAGAGGAGAGAACAGGGATAGACAGACACATAGTTGACAGGCTACAGAAGAGGCTACGCTAATGCAAAGGAGATTGGAATGACAAGTGGACTACACGTCTCGAATGTTCAGAAAGTTAAGCTTACGTTGCAAAAAATCTTATTGACTAAAATGATATAGTACTGCTGGCTGGTGAAATAGGCTAGCTAGCAGTGGCTGCGTTGTTGACTTTGTTTGAAAGTGTAGCTGGCTAGGTAACCTCTAACTGGCTAGGTAACCTCGACAATTACTCTAGACTACACAATTATCTTGGATACAAAGACGGCTATGTAGCCAGCTAAGATCAAACAAATCAAACTGTTGTACTGTAATGAAATGAAATGTAATACTACCTGTAATACTACCTGTGGAGCAAAGCGGAATGCAACTACTCGCTCCAAACCAAACCGGAAGTGCGTATCGTAGAGGGAGAGGCAATAGAAGTGTTGTTTCTTGTATTATTGTCTTTTGTGTCTTTAGAGGACTGCTTCACCTTAATGTCCCCTTCCCCTTTTCTTCTGTCCTTATTTTGTCCCACTTTGTCCCTTCTTTGTCCCTTCTTCTCTTCTGCCAACTAGACACTCCTTGTTAGCTAGCTAGCTTCTTTCAGGAATGTCCCTAGCAACTGCCTAGCAACAGGTAAACAACTTAGCTAGCTAAGAAAACGGTATAATTTTATGAAAAATTGTTACTTTTTCAAAAGCCTTTCTTCTTTGTTTGCTGCTTGTTTGGTCTCCTATTCAGTTTGCAGTTTTCTTTTGATTTTTTTTCGATGTACTTTACTCTAAAAAAACATTTAAATTTCAATATTTGTAGGAGCTCATCTTTTCAGCTGCTGCTGCTTAATTTGGAACTCCGGAACTCAGCAGACGTGTAAAAAGAGGGGTTGGCAGGTGGTGGGACACAATGCAGATAGCCCGGTTAGCCAATGTGCGGGGGCACTGGTTGGTCGGGCCAATTTAGGTACTATGTACATGAATGTATAGTTAAAATGACTATGCATATAAGATAAACAGAGAGTAGCAGCAGCGTAAAAGAGGGGTTGGGGGGGCACACAATGCAAAAAGTCTGGGTAACCATTTGGTTACCTGTTCAGGAGTCTTATGGCTTAGTGATAAAAACTGTTGACAAGCCTTTTTGTCCTAGACTTGGCACTCCGGTACCGCTTGCCAAGCGATAGTAGAGAGAACAGTCTATGACTGGGGTGGCTGGGGTCTTTGACAATTTTTAGGGCCTTCCTCTGACACCGCCTGGTGTATAGGTCCTGGATGGCAGGAAGCTTTGCCCCAGTGATGTACTGGGCCGTACGCACTACCCTCTGAAGTGCCTTGCGGTCGGAGGCCGAGCAATTGCCGTACCAGGCAGTGATGCAACCGGTCAGGATGCTCTCGATGTTGCAGCTGTAGAACCTTTTGAGGATCTCAGGACCCATGCCAAATCTTTTTAGTTTCCTGAGGGGGAATAGGCTTTGTCGTGCCCTCTTCACGACTGTCTTGGTGTGTTTGGACCAATCTAGTTTGTTGTTGATGTGGACACCAAGGAATTTGAAGCTTTCAACCTGCTCCACTACAGCCACGTCGATGAGAATGGGGACGTGCTCGGTGCGCCTTTTCCTGTAGTCCACAATCATCTCCTTAGTCTTGGTTACGTTGAGGGATAGGTTGTTATTCTGGCACCACCCGGCCAGGTCTCTGACCTCCCTATAGGCTGTCTCGTCGTTGTCGGTGATCAGGCCTACCACTGTTGTGTCGTCAGCAAACTTAATGATGGTGTTGGAGTCGTGCCTGGCCATGCAGTCGTGGGTGAACAGGGAGTACAGGAGGGGACTGAGCACGCACCCCTGGGTAGCTCCAGTGTTGAGTATCAGCGTGGCAGATGTGTTGCTACCTATCCCCACCACCTGGGGGTGGCCTGTCAGGAAGTCCAGGATCCAGTTGCAGAGGTCCCAGGTTCCTTAGCTTGGTGATGAGCTTTGAGGGTACTATGGTGTTGAACGCTGAGCTGTAGTCAATGAACAGCATTCTCACATAGGTGTTCCTTTTGTCCAGGTGGGAAAGGGCAGTGTGGAGTGCAATAGAGATTGCATCATCTCTGGATCTGTTTTGGCGGTATGCAAATTGGAGTGGGTCTAGGGTTTCTGGGATAATGGTGTTGATGTCAGCCATTACCAGCCTTTCAAAGCACTTCATGGCTACGGACGTGAGTGCTACAGGTTTGTAGTCATTTAGGCAGGTTGCCTTTGTGTTCTTGGGCACAGGGACTATGGTGGTCTGCTTGAAGCATGTTGGTATTACAGACTCAATCACACAAGTGTGAAGGAATGAATAAGAATATGTACATATAAATATATGGATGAGCGATGGCCGAACGGCATAGGCAAGATGCAGTAGATGGTATAGAGTACAGTATATACATATGAGATGGGTAATGTATGGTATGTAAACATTATATAAAGTGGCATTGTTTAAAGTGGCTAGTGATACATTTATTACATCCAATTTGTAATTATTAAGTGGCTAGAGATTTGAGTCAGTATGTTGGCAGCAGCCACTCAATGTTAGTGATGGCTGTTTAACAGTCTGATGGCCTTGAGAAAGAAGCTATTTTTCAGTCTCTCGGTCCCAGTTTTGAATCGTTGTGACATGTGAAATACAAGTGATAGTGTAAACAATGTGTAATAACTACGTACAAAAAATAATGAACGGGTCAAATTATTGTGACGAGCAGTCATATTCAGCTCCTGACTGGTCAACAACCTTATGTAATATACACGTTAAGAATAGTGTTATTTGACGTCTGTTTTGACGTCTGTTTTGACACGCAAAGATACCTCACACTGTAGGGACATGTGGGAAAGAGATAAGCTGAGAAACAGGCAGACCTGAGGTATTCGTCATTTCTGGTAGAGGGAGGAAGGGGGCGTTTTATTTATACATAATCGTTAGTTATTTTATATTTCTTACCAATTTCATGCGTTCGATATTATTTTAATCAAGTACGGTAAAATACATATTCGAATAATTCGACCTGTAATTTGATTTATTTCCATAGCTAGTACGACTCAATCGCGCACCCCTTGAAATCATGTGGTACGTTCAATACCTCTCTGTTGCCCCGGAAGAAAGCAGTTTGCTTTTACCACTTGGAAAGTGATCAGCTCGCGAGGTTGCAACCGTAAAAGTACATGATCTACTCGCATAAAAGAAACACAACTATTGGAATCCAAGGTTTGCATAAAATATTCACATACTTTTAATATCCAAAACGCTGTTGTATACCCCCCCCCCCCCTTGGGTGGATGCACTGACGTAAACCTGTGGCAAATATTTAGCTAGCTACGTTAGCCAACAACGGCTAAATATGTTTTCTGACTTGTTGAGAAATTAAGTTGACAAACGTTAGTATTCCAGCTAATCGTTTCCATTGTTTTGGTCGAATTCGATCGATCTCTTTACCCAGTGTATTCTAGCTAACCTTAGCTAGACATGCTAGTTAAATACAGCCGCCTTGGCTGGTCCCACGTATTCGATTATGTTGGCTTTTAAACGTCATCATGACAGAAATAACCTGCAAACTGGCTAGCTAAAGTAGCTGGCTGTTAGCTACCCGCGTTAGTTGGCTAGGTAGCTAGCTAATCAGCTTACATTTTTAGTTAACTCGAACTAGCTATCTTTCTTGATAACAACAAAAAATCAAAGCCCCAGTCGTGTGTGTATTGGTGTAATCTTTATGCAGATAATTACTTTTGTGGTTAAGATGATTAATCACATGTATAGTCCTGATTCAGCCAGATCAAGATAACAACGTTGTTTGCTTCACTAAGCTAGCTAACTTACTAACGTTAGTAGGTAATTGATTGCCAAATAACGTTGATCCGGTAATTTTACATTTGAAACTCTGCATCGTTGGGAAAGGTTCGTAAACAAGCATTTCGCTGTAAAGTCTACACCTGTTGTATTTGGCTCATGTGATGAATTACATTTTATTTCGAAAAGCAATGCATGTTGTAAGCTACCTGTCTAGTTAGCCTTTGCAATCGCAGTTAAGTTGGCTAGCCGCTAGCTAACGTTAGTACTCTGACAATATTTCGTATGACAGGTCTAGCCTATCTTTTTTAAATTGGATTTGATAACAACCGTTATAACGTACTTTGGCATTGTATTATAGTTAATAGTTTAGACAATATATCTAGCTAGTTACCCAGTGCAGTGGGTTTCTGAATGTTTCGCATCGTTCGGGCATTACGGTGACGCAGTTATTCTGACCAGCGTTGTTTAACGTTAGTTAGCACCTACAACAATAATTGGGGGAAACTCCTGCATGTGTGTCGATGCATATCGTTATTTGTTGTAGTTCTGTGTACGTTAACTGGGTAACTAACGTTAACTATTAGAGTAGCGATCATTGATATGTCTGCTATCTGTACATTAAAGAATCCGGTAGAATGTAACTTTAGATAACTAGACTATCAAAGTAACTTGGATGAAATCTGTCCTCTAGCTCTGATTTGACAATATCCAGTTATTTCACGTTTATCAGCTTCAAACAGAAAGGTCCACAGGTCTCGAGAACCCAAGGGGGGTATACCCATCTACCCAGTGGTGTAGTGGGGGCTGTGCGCAGTATACTCACTTTTTTTCAGTGGGCATTGCCTGGCTTACAACCGCGAAAACCACTTACACAAGACGAAGCTAGCTTGCGAGTATATTAGCTACTATGTCATCTCCCCTCTCCCTCCCACTCTCTCTCTGTCTGTTGCTGTAGGATAGTACACAGTGTTCGTACTGGCTGAGGAGACAGAGCTACAGACGGTATCACAGACACTGGACAGATTTGTAAGTTAACAGACTCATGAGTGAACTATTGGGATAACCCAGTACTGTAGCTAGATAGCTAGTTGAGCCACTGCCAGAGCAGGGGCATTCTGAGAGTTGATTAGCTATGTGATGTGACCATATTGTCTTGTCTTTATATATGCTTTATAATGTTATGGTACTATGTAGTTCATCACCTCAAGTCTCACTGTAAACTGTGTTTTTATTATAGAATCTTATAGATTTGAATGGACAAGGAGACCAGAAATACATAGGTACTTCTCCTATATACTATCTGTAAATAGTATACTGTTTATTGGATGGCTCTCAGCTCGGTGAGCTGACAGACTCAGTGTGTGTGTGGACCCAGCCCAGCTAGTTAACCCGTGTGGAAACTCCGCGATGCCTGTGAAGAAAAAGAGGAAGTCTTCAGGGTCAGATGACCCGGGACTCAGGAAGTGTAAAATCACCTGGTGAGGAACCCTTCCTCACCCACCACCCGTCATCTCTCCTGCTGCTCACCTTTCCTGCTTCTCACCTCTCCTGTTCCTCACGTCTCCTGCTCCTCACCACTTCTCCTATCATCCTTCACTATTGGATGTTTGGTCTTTTTCCTCCACCCCCTACACACACCCCATTTCATGATTCCCACCCCTTAAAAACCTGCTGTATTTAGAGCTGTAGTGGAACTCTGCCTCACCCAACCGTTCTACTGTAGACCTTCCTTCTCCTCACCCATTCCACCGTATGTGTGTGTGTTGCAGCTGCTGCTTGCTGGCTTTGCTCTGTGCAGTGAGCCTTGCTGCTTGACTGGGGAACTCAACACTCAGCACATATTTGTCCCCTTATGCAGCACAGACCTCAGTCAGTCCACAGGAAAGAAGAGGGGGAGGAGTGTGTGTGACACTGAATATCCTAAGAACTCCTCTAATGCATGTGTCTGAGTCTGTTTAGTGACTGTGTTCTATCCTGTGTGGTGTAGTTTCTGACTGTGTTCTATCCTGTGTGTTGTAGTTTCTGACTGTTCTATCCTGTGTGTTGTAGTTTCTGACTGTGTTCTATCCTGTGTGTTGTAGTTTCTGACTGTTCTATCCTGTGTGTTGTAGTTTCTGACTGTGTTCTATCCTGTGTGTTGTAGTTTCTGACTGTGTTCTATCCTGTGTGTTGTAGTTTCTGACTGTGTTCTATCCTGTGTGTTGTAGTTTCTGACTGTGTTCTATCCTGTGTGTTGTAGTTTCTGACTGTTCTATCCTGTGTGTTGTAGTTTCTGACTGTGTTCTATCCTGTGTGTTGTAGTTTCTGACTGTGTTCTAGCCTGTGTGTTGTAGTTTCTGACTTCTATCCTGTGTGGTGTAGTTTCTGACTGTTCTATCCTGTGTGGTGTAGTTTCTGACTGTTCTATCCTGTGTGGTGTAGTTTCTGACTGTGTTCTATCCTGTGTGTTGTAGTTTCTGCAGACCCCAGGCTCCAGGCAGGTTGATCAGCCCAGAGGACCAGTTCTCCAATAAGAGATGTCTGGCCTGGTTCTACGAGTACACAGGTACAGTGCCTTCAGAAAGTAGCCATGCCTAGTTAAAGGTTAAATAAAAATTCCACATTTTATGTTACAGCCTGAATTCAAAATTGATTAACTATATTTTTTTCTCACCCATCTACACACAATACACCATAATGACTAAGTGAAAACATGTTTTTAGAAATATTAGCAAATTTATTGAAAATGAAATATCTCATTTACATAAGTATTCACACCCCTGAGTCAATACATGTTAGACAATCACCTTTGGCAGCGATTACAGCTATGAGCAATGTTCTCTCTCCAAGTAGGCTACTGTTGCTATTTGATCATAATGTAGGCCTATCAGAGTGGTCTACCATAAAAAAAACAATGGAGAAAATGCATCCCATAACATGTTTACATGGAAATAGCTGTTCTATCATTCAGCCTACAGTAGCAGCCAATGTGTGGTGTTCAATGTAGACCTACATTCCATAAAACTTAAATAAAAAAACTTTTAAGGATGGACATTAACCTGTTGATCCGCTTGTCCTTCAGACAAGGAGGTGACTGAAAATGTTGTGGCGTTTGATGCAAGAAACCACTTTATTCCCTTACCATTATTACAGAGAATCAGACAAATTATGCTACCCTCTGCCTATTTGCTACTTAGCTTATTCAAGCCTGTCTCAAAATATGACACTGCCCCTTTAAGACAGAAAAAAAGCTCTTTACCAGACTTGCTTTTCAAAGATGTCTAGAAAAGCACACGTTTTGTGCTCTTACTGGAAGCAACCACTCCCTCACTGCTGACTAGAAATTAGCTAGAACTGGGCTAAAACAGACTTACTAACAATTGTACACATCTGGCTACATGCAGCTCTTGCTTTGATCTCAAAACAAGCGCATCTACTCCCGACCACTTATGCTGTAAACACAGTTCTATATGGCAACGGTCTATTTGCATATAGGGATACTGCAGCTCTGATTGGCTATGGCGCACCGGTCTGTGTAGAGAATGGGCCTGAGTCATGCTTGTCAATGCAATAGAATCCTACTCTGCTCTACCTACAAGAAAATATCTTACATAGTTCGTTTTGTTTCAGTATATTGCGTTGATTCGATCACAATTCGCACAGTAGAGGGAAACGTTGAAATAGTTAACTAAAGGGGAACATTTCAAATCTCGTGCTTCTCTGCGTGGGGGGAGCTGCAAGTCTGCACGCAGGTTAGAGGGAACATTGTCTGTCAATCTTTCTGGTTAAGTCTAAAAGTTTTGCACACCTGGATTGTACAATATTTCAACATTATTTTTTAAATTCTTAAAACTCTGTCAAGTTGGTTGTTAATTATTGCTAAACAGCCATTTTCAAATCTTGCCAAAGATTGAGCCAATTTAAGTGAAAACTAACCAGGCCACTCTGGAACATTCAATTTCGTCTTGGTAAGCAACTCCAGTGTATATTTGGCATTGTGTTTTAGGTTATTGTCCTTCTGAAAGGTGCGTTTTTCTCCCAGAGTCTGTTGGAAAGCAAACTGAACCAGATTTTCCTCTAGGCTTTTGCCTGTGCTTAGCTCTATTCTGTTTCTTTTTATCCTAAAAAAAAACTCCCTAGTCCTTGAAGATGACAAGCAGTACTACATAGAGCCATGACTACATGGAACTCTATTCCACATCAAATAACTGACGCAAGCAGTAAAATTAGATTTGAAAAAAACAATTTAAAAAACACCTTATGGAACAGCGGGGACTGTGAAGCAACACAGACATTGGCACAGACACATGCATACATACACACGATAACATACGCACTATACATACACATGGATTTAGTGCTGTAGATATGTGATAGTGGTGGATTAGGGGCCCGAGGGCACACAGTGTGTTGTGAATGTATTATGTTTTTTTAAATTGTATAAACTGCCTTATTTTTCTGGACCACAGGAAGAGTAGGTGCTGCCTTGGCAGTAGCTAATGGGGATCCATAATAAATACCCATAACATGATGCAGCCACCACCATGCTTAAATATATGAAGACTGGTACTCAGTGATGTGTTGTGTTGGATTTGCACCACACATAATGCTTTGTATTCAGGACATCGTTTATTTCTTTGCCAAATTCTTTGCAGTTTTACTTTTGTGCCTTATTGCAAACAGGATACATGTTTTGAAATATTTTTTATTCTGTACATGCTTCCTTCTTTTTACTTTGTCATTTAGGTTAGTATTGTGGAGTAACTACAATGTTGTTGATCCATCCTCAGTTTTCTCCTATCACAGCCATTAAACTCTAACTGTTTTAAAGTCACCATTGGCCTCATGATGAAATCCCTGAGCGGTTTCCTTCCTCTCCGGCAACTGAGTTGGGAAGGACGCCTGTATCTTTGTAGTGACTGGGTGTATTGATACACCATTCAACGTGTAATTAATAACGTCACCATTCTCAAAAAGGGATATTCAATGTCTGCTTTAGTTTAGTTTTACCCATCTACCAATAGATGCCCTTCTTTGTGAGGCATTGGAAAACGCCCTTGGTCTTTGTGGTTGAATCTGTTTTAAATTTACTGCTCGGCTGAGGGACTTTACAGGTAATTAATTGTTTGTGTGAGGTACAGAGATGAGGTGGTCATTCAAAAGTAATGTTAAACACTATCATTGCACAAAGAGTGAGTCCATGCAATGTATTATGTGACTTATTAAGGATATTTGTACTCCTGAACTTTATTTAGGGTTGCCATAACAAAGGGGTTGAAAAGTTATTGACTCAAGACATTTCAGCTTTTCATTTTTCATAAATTTGTAAAAATGTCTACAAACATAATTCCACTTTGACATTATGGGATATTGTGTGCAGGCCAGTGACACATCTCAATTTCATTGATTTTAAGTACAGCCTGTAACATGACAAAATGTGGGAAAAAGTCAAGGGGTGTGAATACTTTCTGAAGGCACTGTATGTCATGTCATGATGATCATAGATAGAAAAATAAGATGGCCTATTAACTTGGATACACACTCAGAACTCTTTTTAAATTGCAAGGAACTCTGAAGCTGATTATTGGTCACTAAGTATTAAGTATGAGTCATTGATACCATTTTGTGTGTGTGTGTTTTTGTACATGCTTCCTGTGTACCAGGTCCAGATGAGGTGTTGGGTCCAGAGGGGATGGAGAAGTTCTGTGAAGACATTGGGGTGGAACCAGAAAACGTTAGTCTTCCTCATCTTTTCTCTTCATCCATCCATCCATCGTTGATAATTATGATGTATGTTCTCTCTCCCGCCCCGCTCTCCATCGCTCTCTTTTTCAGATAATCATGTTAGTTATAGCCTGGAAACTAGAAGCGCCAAATATGGGATTTTTCACTAAGGAGGAGTGGCTTAAGGGAATGACTCTACTACAGTGAGTAACCTTGATTTACCACATCACATGTCTGTTCCTGACGCTTCTCACTCTGTAGGTGTGACTGGGAAACCGTGTGTGTTAGTGACACTACACCCCCCCCCCCCCTATAATAGGTGTGACTGCATAGAGAGGTTACAGGGGAAACTGGACTACCTGCGCAATCATCTCAATGACACGATCATCTTTAAAAACATCTACAGATACGCCTTCGACTTTGCCAGGGTGAGTCCTCGATCACAGGTTCACAGCCAGGTAATGGTTTGACCTCCTGAGAAGAGAGGAGAGGGTCTGGTTGCATTTGGAAAGTATTCAGACTTCTTAACTTTTTCCACATTTTGTTACGTTACAGCCTTATTTTAAAATTGATTAAATAGTCCCCCCTTCTCATCAATATACACACAATACCCTATAAAGACAAAGAAAAAAAACAGGATTTTAGAAATGTTTGCAAATGTATAAAAACTGGAATCACATTTACATAAGTACTTTGATGGTCCTGAGTGCTCTAGAGCAGGTTTTCATCAAGGATCTCTGTACTTTGCCCCGTTCATCTTTCCCTCGATGCTGACTAGTCTCCCAGTCCCTGCCGCTGAACAACATCCCCACAGCATGATGCTGCTGCCACCACCATGCTTCACCGTAGGGATGGTGGCAGGTTTCCTCCAGATGTGACGCTTGGCATTCAGGCCAAAGAGTAAAATCTTGGTTTCATCAGACCAGAGAATCTTGTTTATCATGGTCTGAGAGTCCTTTAGGTGCCCTTTGGGAAACTCCAAGTGGGCTGTTATGTTCCTGTTACTGAGGACTGGCTTCCCTCTGGCCACTACCATAAAGGCCTAATTGGTGGAGTGCTGCAGAGATGGTTGTCCTTCTGGAAGGTTCTCCCATCTCCACAGAGGAACTCTGGAACTATGTCAGAGTGACCATCGGGTTCTTGGTCACCTACCTGACCAAGGCCCTTCTCCCCCGGGTTGCTCAGTTTGGCCAGGCGGCCAGTCCTGGGGTCTGAGTCTCTTCACGGGGGGCTCTGGGTGTTCAGGGGGCTGGCAGTGGCAGCAGTCATGATGGTGTTGCAGCCAGCTCTAGGAAGAGTCTTGGTGGTTCCTAACTTCTTCCATTTAATAATGATGGAGGCCACTGGGGACCTTCAATTCTGCAGACATTTTTTGGTACCCTTCCCCAGATCTGTGCCTCTACACAATCCTGTCTCGGAGCTCTACGGACAATTCCTTCTACCTCATGGCTTGGTTTTTGCTCTCTTGTAGAGCCTTTCCAAATCATGTCCAATCAATTGAATTTACCACAGGTGGACTCCAATCAAGTTGTAAAAACATCAACGATGATCAATGGAAACAGGATGCACCTGAGCTCAATTTCAAAACTCATAGCAAAGGGCTAAATACTTATTATGTAAGTAAGGTATTTCTGTTTTTTATTTTTAATACATTTGCAAAAAATTCAAAAAACTGTTTTCCCTTTGTCATTATGGGGTATTGTGTGTAGATTGATGAGGAAAAAACGTAATTTAATCAAAAGGCTGTAAGTAACAAAATGTGGAAACGGTCAAGGTCTGAATACTTTCCGAATGCATACATTACCTCTTCCTCTTTATCATCTCCCTTACCCCTCCCTCTGACTCTCTGTTTTCTCCTCCCTCCCCCAGGATAAGGACCAGAGGAGTCTGGACATGGACACAGCTAAGTCCATGCTAGCATTGCTACTGGGGAGAACATGGCCACTCTTCCCTGTCTTCAACCAGTTTCTGGAGGTAACACACACCCTATGCTTAACACAAATGTGTGGTTCCTGCAATGACTCGCTCCTAATGTCGATCTCCTTTCTCCTCCCCCTATCACCGCTCCTCTACCGTCTCTTCCTCTATTTTCTCTCCTCCCCTGCAGCAGTCCAAGTACAAGGTGATGAATAAGGACCAGTGGTTTAACGTCTTAGAGTTCAGTCGTACAGTCAGCACAGACCTCAGTAACTATGACGAGGATGGAGCCTGTGAGTACGTACACACACACACTAAATCATACAAAAACACACCAAAAACACACACACACACAGTCCCTCTCACACTAACACTACTCTCTCTCTGTAGGGCCGGTGTTATTGGATGAGTTTGTGGAGTGGCAGAAAGCTCGGCTGGCAGCGTTATAGCTGAGGACACACTCGCCAAACCGCAGAAGAGGAGAAAGAGGGAGCAGGAGGAAAGAGAGAAGCACACATGAAGATGTTCTCCCTCCGTTTGAAATATACAGAAACGGCACACACACTATACAGAGATGACACACACACACCTTCCATGGACTGTGCGCGCACACACACCCATACGGTGTCACGGAGCGCAGATACACTTCCAGTGACGGCCTCTGTGCTTAGTGGGCCAAACAGTGAAGTCCTCTCTCTGAAGATACATTTTCAGTGTTCATTTAAACAAGTTCAACAAGAAGAAAACAAACAAAAAGCTAAACGAAAAGGGGAACTATTTTTCATATATATTGCATCTGTGGCCACTGTTCTCTAGCCATTGTTAAGCTCGACTGGGGAATTTTTCGGTTTCCTTGAACATTTTTTCCCTTCATTTTTGAGTCTTACCTTGTTTATAGTATGTTTTCAGAACAGGAATAAAGAATGGAATTCAACCAAATATACTGGGCTGTGATTGGTACGACCAAATGAATCTTGTTTACCAGACACTTGCGTGATGCTCATAGGGTCTGGTGGATCAACATGGCCTTCGTTAAAGGTCCAATGCAGACGTTTTTATATCGATATCAAATATTTTCTTGTTAACAATTAAATACCTTTAATGTGATTGTTTTAAATTAAAATGCTCAAAAAGAAACAGAACTTTCTCAAGCAAGAATTTTGCTAGGTCTGTCTGGAAGTGAGTGGGGAGAAGAGAACTATGTTATTGGCAGAGAGGTTTGGAACTCTTTCTTATTGGTCCATTAACAAATGTATTGCCTGGTGATGTCACCAGACAGGCCAAAACTCCATCCCAACAAAACAGGTGGTCTTTTCGAACAGCTCTTGCACTAAAAGTACATTATCAGAATGTTCACAGTATTTCTCCAGCCTCAGTATGGAAATATACACAGTGTAGAAAGCATTAGGAAAACTGTCCTAATATTGAGTTGCACACCCTTTTGCCCTCAGAACAGTCTCAATTTGTCAGGCATGGACTCTACAAGGTGTTGAAAGCATTCCAAAGGTATTGCTGGCTCATGTTAACTCCAATGTTTCCCACAGTTGTGTCAAGTTGGCTGGATGACCTTTGGGAGGTGGACCCATTCTTGATGCACACGGGAAACTGTTGAGCGTGGAAAAACACTCAGTGTCTATAAAACACAGGGAAATCACGTTTTTTTTAAACTGCCCTGGGCCTTTAACCCAATAGAAAGAAGACGAAAAAGTCCAGAGCCAATAGCCATCTGCTTTATATTTAATCAATCACTTCCCTCTGAACACTTCCTCACATATTGTGTACCTCTAATTTGGAGCCCTGTCTTGCAGTCGTGTGATTCGCTAAGCTCAAATAATGATGAAATAAATAATATTTTTTTGTTCACTCCTACATAGGCCAGACTATAGATGTTATTCCAGGCTTATTAGAGCTTTGCACAATTGTAACCTGGGGACAAGGTTAGAACCATATACACTGGGACTAACAACACAATCATCCAAAGTTAACATTTTTACAAAATATTAATGGAATCTGCTGGATTTGATGACAAGTTAGAATCTTACATTTGTCTGGGAATTTGTGATTGAGTAAATGTTTTACAATGGAGTGAAATGGCAAGGCACTATCTGTTAAAGTTGTCTAGTAAGAAACTCATTTTTGTTTTCTGTTCCAAACCATTTTGGTACGGTGTGTCTGTATGCCCTATTGAACATGACCCTGATCTTTCTGCTTAGGGGCTGCATCTATCAAGACTAGGAGGGCTGATCTAGAAACAGTTTTGCCTTTTAATTCGTAATGATTAAGATTTATATGAACCGGTCAGGATGGGATAATTTATCAGCAGCCATACTGAGACGCTTTATGAATACAGGCCCAGATCTTGTATGTCACATCTCCAGTTGAAAGACTGGTTTCTCCTGGCCCTATCCCTTTCGTCTGGGTCTGAGTCCTGGGGGTCGGAGTCTCTACCCGGGGGGCTCTGGGTGTCGAGGGGGCCGGCGCTGGCAGCAGCCATGATGGTGTTGAGCCTGGTGAGGAACAGCGAGCACTGCTTGGCCCAGGTGGTGGGGGATAAGTACTGTTCTCTTCATGACATTTGCTCCTGAAGCTTCTGAGTTTTGGCCGGTGAAGATGGGCTGACTTTATCCATGATAATGCTTGTCGTCGAGGCAGAGTTATCCTCATCCTCTTGTTCCACATCCTGCCGGAATGCCACGCTGACTGTTTCACCATGGTTACGACGTCCCTGTCCGAGCGACCGGACCCAATTCACACACCTTAGGAGTGCTGGTAAAATGTATCTGTATTTAATGTTGATGATGTTTAAATGGGAAGTTCACTCTGAAAGCAGTCTATGGGCCAAGAGAAACTAATGCATGGTTCAGTTTTATTTAAACAACCACTACAAGTTTCAGATAACCATGATTTAGTTTCTCCTGGCCTATATTCTACTTTCAGGATGAGGAAACATTAACATGAAGTAATATTTAATATAGGTAGATAAAATCATGCACCTGTCCAGTAGACTCCTGCTTAGAGCTCCAGAGCTGAACCCCACCAGGAACGTCACCACTACTGATGCCGTCACCGCCGCCGCAAACACACCGTCAGAAACCATGGCAACATCCCTCTCCATGACCACCCAGAACACTCCTGACCACACGCCTGGGTTCGACCACACGGTCCTGTCGACTGCTGGCAGTCCTGAGGGAGGTAAAGAGTGAATGCATGTGTGAGTCCCAAATGGCACCCTATTATATAGTGCACTACTGTAAACACAACATAACACAACATGGATGCCTTACAACAGTACTTACAGCAGGTAGGATGAGTGTAGTTTGTCCTCCGGTCAGTAGGAGGCAGTAGTACAGGCTGCTGTTGTGAGCACAGGCAATGTGGATCCGCAGGCTACCATCTCGTTGCGTAGTAACCACATCTTTCTGGTTGGCATGAAGACTGCTGTTCAGGACCTGACTGAATGGGGTCTGCCAGTACTGGACCACTTCTACACACACACCAGTATAACAGGGGTATGGGGACATTCCAAAAAGGTAGTATTTTTTGTGTGTGTTATCTCACCTGCATGTGTTGTGTTCATGCAGGGCAGTGTGAGGCTCCTCCCTTTGTGAACTCTGACCCTGGAGGTGTAGTTTAGGGTTAGACTGACCACGCCCATACAGAGTGCTGAGCCAATCAGCAGATATTCTCCCCATCCCCACCACTCTACACACACACAGAGTAAGGAAAATGTTTCCCAGAGGACCCATGTTGAGTAACATGTTTTTATATTCCACAGAGAAATAATAAAGCAATCAACCAATCAATAAATTAACCAATCAAGTATCTGACATGCGTTCTCTTGGCATACTCCTTCATTAAAACACACAGGGTGAATAAGTAATAGCCTTGTGGGAAATTGTTCCTCATCACAATATCATTATGACTTACTGTGTAGTTTGTTCTAAGTGTATCTCCTTAAACAACTAACCGTCTTCATTTAACCTAACACGTTAGATGTTTCATGTCCATCTCTCCCGTTGTCTGATGTGAATGTTGTCTTTCTTCAGTTCAGTAAAGTGCAGTTTCTCACATTACTTTTCATATGTCCGGTGACTCCAGTCCCTTAGTGTTAAACATTAATGACACGGCGCGACAGACAGACACTTCGGCACCTCGGTCACGGCCACTGGCTCTACACGGCAGTACTTTACGCTGCTGTCCTTTTACCCGGTGGCCACAGGTGGGAGCTGCAGTACTGTAAATAGCAGAGACGTGAAAAACGTGTTGTTTCTAAGCAAACTGTTACCGTATGCCGATTAAATAAATAAAATTGTATTGGTCACATACACATGGCAGATGTTACTGCGAGTGTAGTGAAATTGCTTGTGCTTCTAGTTCCCGACAGTGCAGCAATATCTAACAAGTAATCTAAAAATTCCACAACAACTACCCAATACACACAAATCTAAATAAAGGGATGGAATAAGGATATGTACATATAAATATATGGAGGGGCCATGATCGACCGGCATAGACGAGATGCAATAGATGGTATAAAATACAGTATATACATCTGGGATGAGTAGCGCAAGATATGTAAACATCATTATTAAAGTGGCATTAATAAAGTGACTAGTGATCCATCTGTTAGTGGCCAATGATTTCAAGTCTGTATGTAGGCAGCAGCCTCTGTGTTAGTGATGTCTGTTTAACAGTCTTGAGATAGAAGCTATTTTTCAGTCTCTCGGTCCCAGCTTTGATGCACCTGTATTGACCTCGCCTTCTGGATGGTAGCGGGGTGAACAGGCAGTGGCTCGGGTGGTTGTTGGCCTTGATGATCTTTTTTGCCTTTCTGTGACATCGGGTGCTGTAGGTGTCCTGGAGGGTAGGTAGTTTGCCCCAGGTGATGCGTTGTGCAGACTGCACCACCCTCTGGAGAGTCCTGTGGTCGTGGGCGGTGCAGTTGCCATACCAGGCGGTGATACAGCCCGACAGGATGCTCTCAATTGTGCATCTGTAGAAGTTTGTGAGGGTTTTAGGTGACAAGCCAAATTTCTTCAGCCTCCTGAGGTTGAAGAGGCGCTGTTGCGCCTTCTTCAACACACTGTGTGTGTGGGTAGACCATTTCAGTTTGTCTGTGATGTGTGCGCCGAAGGAACTTAAACTTTCCACCTTCTCCACTACGGTCCCGTCGATGTGGATAGGGGGGTGCTCCCTCTGCTGTTTCCTGAAGTCCACGATCATCTCCTTTGTTTTGTTGACGTTGAGTGTGAGGTTGTTTTCCTGACACCACACTCCGAGTGCCCTCACCTCCACCCTATAGGCTGTCTCGTTGTTGTTAAGCCTACTACTGTTGTGTCATCTGCAAACTTGATGATCGAGTTGGAGGCGTGCATGGCCACGCAGTCATGGGTGAACAGGGAGTACAGGAGGGGGCTGAGCACGCACCCTTTTGGGGCCCCAGTGTTGAGGATTAGCGAAGTGAAGACGTTGTTTCCTACCTTCACCACCCGGGGGCGGCCTGTCAGGAAGTTCAGGACCCAATCGCACAAGGTGGGTTTTAGACCCAGGGCCTCAAGCTTAATGATGAGCTTGGAGGGTACTATGGTGTTGAATGGTGAGCTGTAGTCAAAGAACAGCATTCTTACATAGGTATTCCTCTTGTTCAGATGGGATAGGGAAGTATGATGGCGATTGCATCGTCTGTGGACCTATTGGGGCGGTATGCAAATTGCAGTGGGTCTAGAGTGACAGGTAAGGTGGAGGTGATATGATCCTTGACTTGTCCCTCAAAGCACTTCATGATGACAGAAGTGAGTGCTACGGGGAAATAGCCATTCAGTTCAGTTACCTTTGCCTTCTTGGGTACGGGAACAATGGTGGCCATCTTGAAGCATGTGGGGACAGTAGAATGGGATAGGGAAAGTGTTACATTGTTTCCAGACTGGCAAATTGATTGATCTGCTGCATACTAGCTGCAATTTGATTTGTTCACACAGGCAACCCAATTCTTTAATTGTTTCTACTAATTGTTCTTTTGACCGATCACATCAGATCTTTTCACATTAGAGCTTTGTCAGATCTGATTGGCCAAGAGACCAATTAGTGAAAAAGATCAGAATTGGGCTGCCTGTGTGAACGCAGCCCAAACGCATGCCACTGTGCCATCAGGCATACATCTTCGAAAACATTGTACACCAACATTATATCTTTCTTTGTGAGTTTTGAAATGAATTAGACCTAATTCTGTAGAAAAATAAAATATTGAGTTGCAAAGTTGCTTTAGTTACAATCCTTTATGAAGAGTGAGGTGAGGAGTTTTGCCCAGAATCTAAAGATAATTATAAACTGGATGGTTCAGCCCTGAATGCTGAATGGGTGACAACCGTGACTAATCAGACCATATACAGTTTATTTTTATGATCTAATTACGTTGGTAACCAGTTTAAATAGCAATAAGGCACCTGGAGGGTTTGTGATATATGGCCAATATACCAAGGCTAAGGGCTGTGTCCAGGCACTCCGTGTCGCAAGTAAGAACAGCCCATGGTATATTGGCCATATACCACACCCCCTCGTGCCTTATTGCTTAAACATCACACTTTTGTTAATGACAAGGCAGAAATAGACTACTGTTTGGAAATTAGCCGAAATAGGCACTTTCCAAAAGAGACGTGGAAGCAGTAGGCTCCAATTAATATTTTCAACAGCTTTGATTCAACCTGATCATGTCATTGGAGCAGTAGGTCTAGTCGACACTAAAATAGACCACATGTTTCTGATCAACATGGTCAGGGAACAGGAGTAGCCAGAGCTCAGCTCCCACGGTAAGACTCAGCCCTCCCCTGTGTGTGAGAGAGCGAGTGAGAAAGAGACAGCAAGCGAGCCCTAAGGAGCTCGTGCATCAGAAGAGCAGCCTCCGGGAGAGAACAGGGGGTCTCACCGACTGATGCCCCAGTAGTACCGGAGAGAAACGTATACGTCACCGAGGGAGTCAACTCTTCCAAGGTAAACTAGCCCAAATTAAATCAGCCAGTCGGTTTTTCGGAAATGTATGACGATGAATTTAAATTTATTTAAACTTTTGTAGAGCATAGCCTACAGCAATTATGCATATGTTTGTCTCTTGTGTGAATGTATTTAAACTTTTCTAGAGCATACGATTTTACCAACTGCTAGCCAAGTGAAATTATATTCCACGATGTAGACCTACTTCACATCAACGGAGTTGTGCGAAGACGAGAGTGAAGACGCGAGTGGGCGGACTGGAGTTTGGAAGTTACATAATTATTTTTTTTAAATAATAAACGACCTATTTCAACACCCCCAAAAATAGCCCACATGTACACAGGACAAAAGCATTATTAAAAAATGTTTTATGAAAAAATGAATTGTATGTGATGTCGAAGCCCACACTAGATGTAGCGCAACTCCGTTGATGTGAAGTACAGTACATCGTGGAGTTGAGTTTTACTTGGCTACCAACTGCTGTGTCTTCAGCAAGTATAAAACACGTTTTGACGTTAGTTCAGTTCAATAGTCTACTATCTACTTGTGGGTGTGGTTGATATGCTTAGCTTACTCGCTGGAGAGCAGAATATACACGTTCTTTCCCCCAGCAGCTGCAGTCTGTAAAATGTGTTTAGACTTACTGAGCAGAGCTACTACCTTTGCCCCAGGCTGTGGAGGTCTGTTATGAATCCTGACTTTCTCTCTCCATCCCCACCTCGTTTCTCCTCAGTAGAAGTTCTAAAGCCTGATGAGTCATGTAGGACTCAACTATTCAGTGCAGTCCTATACTCTTGAGTATGGTAAATGGGGACTAAACTGTGAACAAAGAGACACGGTTGTAGTATAGTTTGTCTCTGCCATTTCAGTCTGTACCATGTCTTTCGGTGTTATGCCTGAAGAAACCCTCACACCATGCCAGTCACACCCTCCGCTAACATTGGGTTGGTGTTGTGGTTAGAGTAGCTAGCAGATTGTTACAGACTAATGTGACACTCGCTCCATTATTTTTTATTTATTTAACTAGGCAAGTCAGTTAAGAACAAATTCTTATTTACAATGATGGCCTGGCGGGGATGGGTGTTGGGATTAAAAATGAATAAAATAAAAACATAGGACAAAACACACATCACGACTAGAGAGACAACACTACATAAAGAGAGACCTAAGACAACAACATAGCATGGCAGCAACACATGACAACACAGCATGGTAGCAACACAACATGACAACAACATGGTAGCAACACAACATGGCAGCAGCACATGGTAGCAGCACAAAACAGGGTACAAACATTATTGGGCACAGACAACATCACAAAGGGCAAGAAGGTAGAGACAACAATACAGCCTTGACCTCCTGAGTGGCACAGAGGTCACTACAGACGCTGGTTCGATTCCAGGTTGCATCAAAACCAGACGTGATTGGGAGTCCCATAGGGCAGCCCACAATTGGCCCAGTGTCGTACAGGTTAGGCCGTCATTGTAAATAAGAATTTGTTCTTAACTGACTTGCCTAGTTAAATTAAATAAATAAAAGTGTGCAAAGCTGTCATCAAGGCAAATATATTTTGATTTGTTTAACACTTTTGGTTACTACATGATTCCATGTGTTAATTCATAGTTTTGTTGTCTTCACTATTATTCTACAATGTAGAAAATAGTCAAAATAAAGAAAAACCCTTGAATGAGTATGTGTCCAAACTTTTGACTGATACTGTAAGTACTTTACACCACTGCCTAAAGGACTCTCAGACCATGATAAACAAGATTCTCTGGTCTGATGAAACCAAGATTGAACTCTTTGGCCTGAATGCCAAGCGTCATGTCTGGAGGAAACCTGGCACCATCCCTACGGTGAAGCATGGTGGTGGCAGCATCATACTGTGGAGATGTTTTTCAGCGGCAGGGACTGGGAGACTAGTCAGGATCAAGGGAAAGATGAATGGAGTAAAGTACAGAGAGATCCTTGATGAAAACCTGCTCCAGAGCGCTCAGGACCTCAGACTGGGGCAAAGGTTCACCTTCCAACAGGACAATGACCCTAATCACAGCCAAGACAAACACAGGAGTGGCTTCAGGACAATCTCTGAATGTCCTTGAGTGGCTCAGCCAGAGCCCGGACTCGAACCCGATCGCACATCTCTGGAGAAACCTGAAATTAGCTGTGCAGCGACGCTCCCCGTCCAACCTGACAGAGCTTGAGAGGACCTGCAGAGAAGAATGTGAGAAACTCACCAAATACAGGTGTGCCAAGCTTGTAGCCTCATACCCAAGAAGACTTGAGGCTGTAATCTCTGTCAAAGGTGTTTCAACAAAGTACTTGGTAAAGGGTCTGAATACATTTACATTTAAGTCATTTAGCAGACGCTCTTATCCAGAGCGACTTACAAATTGGAAAGATCATACATATTCATCCTGGTCCCCCCGTGGGGAATGAACCCACAACCCTGGCGTTGCAAACGCCATGCTCTACCAACTGAGCCACACGGGACCACATATATTAGAGGGGAAATAATAGCACATGCGTCCAAAAAGAAGAGAGGAGGGGCTGAAGCAGTAAAAAGATTAGAAACAGAGCTATGTGTCTTGGAAAGGGATTTGACAAGACATTTCACAGATAGCACATTTCAAACTTCAAAATTAAAATTTCAGTTGCAAGAAATGTATAACAAAAAGGCAGAATATGCACCCAAAAAACGGAATATGCACCCAGTTTTTATGAGGCAGGTGATAAGACAGGCAGGCTACTAGAAACACAACTAAAAATGCAGAACACTTCTAAAGTAATTCCAGAAATTAAGAAGGGCAATAAGATTGTGACCTCATCCAAATATATGTTTTTATGAAGATTTATATACATCCTCCTGTTCAGCGAGCCCCATAGATATGGATAGTTTCTTGTCTGGTATAGAATTACCTAGGTAATCAGATAGCCAGGTAGAAGACCTGGACTATACTATAACAGAAGAAGAAGTTAGAGCCACCATTTTGTCTATGAACGCAGGGAAATCACCTGGTCTGGATGGCCTTTCTGTAGAATATTATTTACATTTACATTTACATTTAAGTCATTTAGCAGACGCTCTTATCCAGAGCGACTTACAAATTGGTGCATTCACCTTATGATATCCAGTGGAACAACCACTTTACAATAGTGCATCTAACTCTTTTAAGGGGGGGGGGTTAGAAGGATTACTTTATCCTATCCTAGGTATTCCTTAGAGGTGGGGTTTCAGGTGTCTCCGGAAGGTGGTGATTGACTCCGCTGACCTGGCGTCGTGAGGGAGTTTGTTCCACCATTGGGGTGCCAGAGCAGCGAACAGTTTTGACTGGGCTGAGCGGGAACTGTACTTCCTCAGAGGTAGGGAGGCGAGCAGGCCAGAGGTGGATGAACGCAGTGCCCTTGTTTGGGTGTAGGGCCTGATCAGAGCCTGAAGGTACGGAGGTGCCGTTCCCCTCACAGCTCCGTAGGCAAGCACCATGGTCTTGTAGCGGATGCGAGCTTCAACTGGAAGCCAGTGGAGAGAGCGGAGGAGCGGGGTGACGTGAGAGAACTTGGGAAAGTTGAACACCAGACGGGCTGCGGCGTTCTGGATGAGTTGTAGAATACTTATGTAGATGTGATATTTCACTTTTAAAAAACAACAACAATTATAAACCTGTTTTTGTTTTGTCATTATCGGGTATTGGGTGTAGATTGAGGGGGGAAAACAACAACAATTGAATACATTTTGAATAAGGCTGTAATAAAATGTTATGTCAAGGGGTCTGAATACTTTCCAAATGCTCTGTACAAAGAGTGAGAGAGAACGAAGGGTAGTATGGAGAAGGAAAGAAAGGAAAGTGAGACAGAATTAAAACAAACGAGATGAAGTGTACGTGAAAGAGAATGAGAGCGATAGAGATGAATATGGAGGGGACCTCTGTAGTAGTAGGGATTTTGACATGTGGAGATGACAATGTTTCCTGTCAGGACAGAACCCAATTGTCCCCTTCCTAGACAGAAACCACAGCTAGGCTGGCCACATTCCATTCATACCTCTAGTCCCCTTCCCTAGTTCCTACTCCCTCAGATCTGCAAGGAATATATAGTTGTAGGTAGTACCGTGACAGCTCCATCTAGACCTCCAGTAGACTAAGTCCAACCAGTAGCGGTGGTTGACTGAACTGCATATAGTATTCCTGTAGGGAATGAATGAATTACATTTTATTTTTGTGTCAAATTACCAGTTGGCAAACCCATTGCTTATGGCATTAATTGACACAGAAACAAACTTTTTACAATAATTGACTGTGATAATTCAGTGATAATTCTTCTTCCGGTGGTCTCTGCAGTGTGCATCACATAAAAAGTTAAAAAAAAATAACAATACAATTCTATACATAATAATAATTAAGGTTATCCAAACAAGTAGTGTATACTGAACAAAAATATAAACCCAACATGCAACATTTTCAAAGATTTTACTGAATGTGGAGGTCCTGGTCAGGCATAGTTACACGTATTCTACGGTTGTGATGCCGGTTGGAGGTACTGCCAAATTCTCTAAAACTATGTTTGAGGCCGCTTATGGTAGAGAAATGAACATAAGATTCTCTGGCAACAGCTCTGCTGGACATTCCTGCAGTCAGCATGCCAATTGCAAGCTCCCTTAAACTTGAGACATCTGTTGCATTGTGTTGTGTGACAAAGCTGCACCTGTTTAATGATCATGCTGTTTAATCAGCTTCTTGATATTCCACACCTGTCAGGTGGATGGATTATCTTGGCAACTGAGAAATGCTCACTTAGAGGGATGTAAACAAATTTTATTTCAGCTCATGAAACATGGGACCAACACTTTACATGTTGCGTTTATATTTTTGTTCAGTGTAGTTAGTACTTCTAGCTGTTGTGAACCGACCACTCCCTTCACCCCTCTCCTTGTCTATGGTAAACTCTGTGTGTGTGTTCTGTCTCTAACAGGGTTGTCAAACACTAACATGATTACACTGCCTGGCTATATCCCATAAGCATTTCCATGACTACAAGAGAGTCCTGCTGACTGTCTGACCAGTGAACAGCAGCAATTTGTGTGTTTAGCAGACAGACTCAATGGTAAAAAACTTCAGACTGTAAAGTTGGAGCTGGTTACTCCCAGTGATCCATTGGTAAACTAGGAGTGTCTATTGTGTGTATGTGTCACGTGACTGGAGTCTTATGTTGTTATGGTGTGACGTGCTGTGTGTGTTGAAAAAGAGGATATCATTGAACAACGGTTGTTATTTTTCTCTACTTTCAATGGGAGGAGTCAGTGTAGAATGTAGATAATGGGTCTCTGTCACTCTCACACACACATACACACACACACACATACACCCTTCTCTTGTTTGCCCTCTTCTGGGCATAAATCTGATAGACTCCCCACCAGAAAAATGTGGCCTTTAAGCTACGGTAACTACCATTCACAGGCTGCTGAGAGGAGGACGGCTCATAATAATGGCCTGAACGGAGCGAATGAAATGGCACCAAACACATGGAAACCATGTTTAATTTATTTGATAACATTCTCCTACAGCCATGACCATGAGCCCGTCCTCCCCAATTAAGGTGCCACCAACCTCCTGTGCTACCATTACCAATATCAGTTTTTTTTCTGGATCAAAAGTGGCTTAGGTGGTCGGCGTGGCAATGGGCGCGCGGGCCCCCATCTTGGCGCTGTAATTTTGTCATGGAGCTGAGAGAAAATGTTGCAGTTTGAAGCTAATATCCAGCCATTCTTTGCATTTTCCCATGACTAATTCAGCGTTCTTTTGTTCAAACATAATAGCCAAATCAATACTGCTAAATTCATTGTTTTTAATTCTCCCTGATTATCTTGCTTTTATGTAGGTCCGTTATAATTTCTACATGCTTTGTCTGGTATTAGTCGTTTAAGTTTACACAGTGTTTTTCCTTCCCGAAAATATAATTGTTTACACTGTTTGGAATTGTTTGTCTGTAACTGTGTGTGTTCCAGGGAGATGGTTGTGTCGTATGAGAACCAGTGTTTTGCTGTTGTGTGTGTGACAGTGTATGTGTGTGTGTTCCAGCAGGGTGATGGTGGTGCCATTTGAAGGCCAGGGCTACTCCTCCCTGCGTAAGCAGTGCCAGCAGCGTCGGGTCCTGTTTGAAGACTCTGTGTTTCCGGCTACGGACCAGTCTCTGTTCTACAAGACCAACAGCATAGGAACCATCACCTGGAAGAGACCTAAGGTACCACACACTGACGGGAGGGTGGTGTGTGTGTGGGGTGTGTGTGTGGGGGGGAGTTAAAGGGCAATTCCGCCACTTTTCAACCTCATATTCCTCCTCTTCAGCACCAAACCAGTGTCACATGATGTGAAACCAGTGTGTTTCTATGATCTGTGGGTAAACAGAGAAGATCTGTCACCACAGGGTAGGATTAACAGTCAAAAACAGTGATGTTCAAAACAAAGAGTTTCTAACCAGAGGGAGGGTATTTTCTTGTTCCCCACATCACCGCGATTCTCATAGTGTTTGAAAATCACAGTTTTGAAGAGTCCATGTTATCGCAGAAATGGCCTCAACCGCACGATTGCCCGGCCATCCCGTCTACAGTGAGCGGTTCATTATTTTATTTGTATGGTAATTCTATTTTCATGACTGTCTTCATCCATAACTGTCGGTTACACGGTTATACAGTAATTGTGCCTGCCCTAGAGTTAAGGTGTTTGAATAAGTATCCGACTGAGAGTTTGTTTATCATCTCACGGATTTTCAGATAGTGGGGGGGTATAAGAAAGAAAATGGGTCAGAGAAGGAATAGAGGATGGAATGGAAGAAATGTTCCTCTCTATGAGCCCTTCAACCGGTGTGTGGGCACATTAATATCAGGTGACCAGTAGGACAGGTACTAGTTAATATCAGGTGACCAGTAGGAGAGGTACTAGTTAATATCAGGTGACCAGTAGGAGAGGTACTAGTTAATATCAGGTGACCAGTAGGAGAGGTACTAGTTAATATCAGGTGACCAGTAGGACAGGTACTAGTTAATATCAGGTGACCAGTAGGAGAGGTACTAGTTAATATCAGGTGACCAGTAGGACAGGTACTAGTTAATATCAGGTGACCAGTAGGAGAGGTACTAGTTAATATCAGGTGACCAGTAGGACAGGTACTAGTTAATATCAGGTGACCAGTAGGAGAGGTACTAGTTAATATCAGGTGACCAGTAGGACAGGTACTAGTTAATATCAGGTGACCAGTAGGAGAGGTACTAGTTAATATCAGGTGACCAGTAGGACAGGTACTAGTTAATATCAGGTGACCAGTAGGACAGGTACTAGTTAATATCAGGTGACCAGTAGGACAGGTACTAGTTAATATCAGGTGACCAGTAGGAGAGGTACTAGTTAATATCAGGTGACCAGTAGGACAGGTACTAGTTAATATCAGGTGACCAGTAGGAGAGGTACTAGTTAATATCAGGTGACCAGTAGGAGAGGTACTAGTTAATATCAGGTGACCAGTAGGACAGGTACTAGTTAATATCAGGTGACCAGTAGGAGAGGTACTAGTTAATATCAGGTGACCAGTAGGACAGGTACTAGTTAATATCAGGTGACCAGTAGGACAGGTACTAGTTAATATCAGGTGACCAGTAGGAGAGGTACTAGTTAATATCAGGTGACCAGTAGGACAGGTACTAGTTAATATCAGGTGACCAGTAGGACAGGTACTAGTTAATATCAGGTGACCAGTAGGACATGTACTAGTTAATATCAGGTGACCAGTAGGACAGGTACTAGTTAAGTTAATATCAGGTGACCAGTAGGACAGGTACTAGTTAATATCAGGTGACCAGTAGGACAGGTACTAGTTAATATCAGGTGACCAGTAGGAGAGGTACTAGTTAATATCAGGTGACCAGTAGGAGAGGTACTAGTTAATATCAGGTGACCAGTAGGAGAGGTTCTAGTTAATATCAGGTGACCAGTAGGAGAGGTACTAGTTAATATCAGGTGACCAGTAGGAGAGGTACTAGTTAATATCAGGTGACCAGTATGTTATCACTGCTGATAGATGGAAACACTATTGCAACACACACACACACATCCTGGTTGCGCAGCACTGAGCTAACGCAGCATTGACGGTCTGAACACAGGAGAAGGGAGCGAGAGAGAGAGAGAGAGCAGTCCGTCCAGTGGGAGAGTGATAAAACAAACAGCAACACTCTGGTGACTACCTACAGTACCTTCTGTCTGTTCTGCTTCACATCCGTGTGTGTCTACTGTTCAGATATTCATCTGTTACAGTACAAGCCGCTCCCATGATATGTTCTACTTTCTTTATACTCTGCTATTATTCTACAGCTATGGTTACAGTATAATTGTCCAGGTAAGGGAGGGTGTAACAGCAGGACTGGTTGGACCAGTAAATAAAGCCGTGGTGTAAAGGTATTACTCATAGATAATATATCTATTGTATTCCTGTTTTTCCTCCAGCCTTGCTCCAACACAGCAGCTGATCAAGCCCAAGGCAAGAGGTTACTTCTCACCCAGTGAGATTCCTCAGGAGGGCCCCCTGGCTCAGAGAAAGCGCGGGTAGGGTGTGGCGGTGTGTGGTTAGAGCAGCGAACCATGGAAAGGGTTGAGAAAAGAGCCACCCTACAGTGTGTTAGACTTACTGATCTACTTTGGGAGTGTACCAGAGGTTTTTATCCCCAATGTCTTTCACAAGACCTCTGATCCCCCTGTGAACCTCTAGTTATAGTAGTGTCTAGTACAGTCCCAAAGAGTAGCTTGGTGTGGTCAGGCCTGCTTCTCTTCTTCCTCCTCCTGGTCCTGCTCCACGGCCTACATCACCACCCCAGCCTGGTACTGTCCTCCTAGGGCTGGGCAGTGTACCGTATTTTACGATATACCGGTATTGATGCACGGATGGGTTTGGGTTTTTACTAGACCTTCTATAACGGTATTTGAATGTTTGGTTTGTTAAATGTGATACGCCTGGTGTACCGTCCATTTTTATGGTTTACTTTGCTACTTGAGTCATATCTCTCCGCTCTCTTCTCTCTCTCTCCATGCCACTTTCCACACAGACCTAGCCCCGCCCCCTGTCACTCAAGGAGCACATTTCTTGTTCCTCAACCAGGAGACACTTGCGTTCAGTCTGCATGGTCAATGCAGCACATGCAACAATGTTGATGACAACGATGATGTTTTCACTTTGCTTCTTATTATAGATCAACTAGCGTTCTATAATTACACTATTAGTTTGTGTGTCTTACATCTGCCAACAGCTAGTTTGCGTTTTCTTAGCAAGTTGGGCCTAAATCTTGTTAGCCGCTAATGCAAATCACTAGCTAGCCAATAAATACTGTACTGAGTCAGAGCAAACGTAATTAGCTATACAGCCTGATAATACCAGTGATGGTGTAGACCTAATCAGCATGTATCTTCTAAATCAAAGAGGAATACGCAAAGCAAGAATTCTAGCTACATGAAGTAGCTAAGAGAAAACATTCAATGTAGCTAAAGATTATAGGGTCCCCTAGGAAACACTTATCAACACTTTGGCTCCTAGCCTGTCACACTAATAACAACACCTTCCTGGCATTTTCATTTGTTTTCATGTCAAACAACACTGTATTCAAAGTTCCCACTATTATATTCTAACTATAGAATTAGAATAATCATTATTTCCATGATTCCAACAGTTCACCCAAGTGTTTTGCTGTAAATCGCAAGTCAATTCGCAATTGCAACATTCGGTAAAAAATAAGGTCTAGATTGTTTGCCCATATCGTGCAGCCCTGCGTCGCAGTGTGGAAATGATCTCAAATGAGTGCCGGAAATGGATGAAAATGCAGAAAATGATTCTTGATTCAATTGAACAGTATAAAACAATCAGAATGGAGAAAGACTCGTTGAAATCACTTAGAATATATGTTGCCACCTTAGGATCACTCACTACTCATAAAGCACCATAGGATCACTCACTACTCATAAAGCAAATGTACAACTTTTATTATTCAAAAACATCAAATACAGTCCAAAAAATAAATACTGTTATATGATATTTTGGCCATATCGCCCTGCCCTATGTCCTACCACACGTTGCCTAGAGAGGCTGCTCTCTGCTGGGGCTGAGGGATGGAGCGGGCGGAAAAGGGACTTAATGATCTGTGGTTCTAGAGGTCCCAAGTGTCACCTATGTTCCCATTTGGGCCCTGGTCGTAGTTTGCGCAGTATATAGGGTGCAAGTTGAGACGCACCAGACTGTTGGGAAACGCTCCCTCCACCCCAGCCTGCCATTAGTGGTCAGCTCAGAGAGAGCAGCACAGCCACATAAAACAGTCTCTGAGTGCCATTAATTAACAAGGATAGAGTGATGGATGGATGGACGGAGGAGAGGAAGAGATCTTTATCACTTTATCACTAATGGTTCTCTTGGCTTCTACTCAGATGCATCTCAGAATCTTGTTCTTTTGACTGTTGATTTAGAATAGAATTTTAATTGGGGAAAGGGGTGGTTAGCCTAATATCCTGTATAATTTCTCTTGTTTGCACCCCCCCCCCTTTCGCTCTCTTCTTCTCTCTCTCCCACCCTCCCCTCTGTGTGTTAATCCCATGTTGTACCCTCCTCCCTTTATCATTTCATTTAAATGTACAGTTTGATACAAATGCACGTAGTCAGACTGCACTGAACTCAAATTCACATGAGACATTCCTTAGTATTGTAAATCTAGCTTTAACCCCATGTTGTCTCCTCTATAGGAGCTGTGTGATAACCCCATGTTGTCTCTCCTCTATAGGAGCTGTGTGATAACCCCATGTTGTCTCTCCTCTATAGGAGCTGTGTGATAACCCCATGTTGTCTCTCCTCTATAGGAGCTGTGTGATAACCCCATGTTGTCTCTCCTCTATAGGAGCTGTGTGATAACCCCATGTTGTCTCCTCTATAGGAGCTGTGTGATAACCCCATGTTGTCTCTCCTCTATATGAGCAGTGTGATAACCCCATGTTGTCTCTCCTCCATAGGAGCTGTGTGATAACCCCATGTTGTCTCTCCTCTATAGGAGCTGTGTGATAACCCCATGTTGTCTCTCCTCTATAGGAGCAGTGTGATAACCCCATGTTGTCTCCTCTATATGAGCAGTGTGATAACACCATGTTGTCTCTCCTCTATAGGAGCTGTGTGATAACACCATGTTGTCTCTCCTCTATAGGAGCTGTGTGATAACCCCATGTTGTCTCTCCTCTATAGGAGCTGTGTGATAACCCCATGTTGTCTCTCCTCTATAGGAGCTGTGTGATAACACCATGTTGTCTCTCCTCCATAGGAGCTGTGTGATAACCCCATGTTGTCTCTCCTCTATAGGAGCTGTGTGATAACACCATGTTGTCTCTCCTCTATAGGAGCTGTGTGATAACACCATGTTGTCTCTCCTCTATAGGAGCTGTGTGATAACCCCATGTTGTCTCCTCTATAGGAGCTGTGTGATAACCCCATGTTGTCTCTCCTCCATAGGAGCTGTGTGATAACCCCATGTTGTCTCTCCTCTATAGGAGCTGTGTGATAACACCATGTTGTCTCTCCTCTATAGGAGCTGTGTGATAACACCATGTTGTCTCTCCTCTATAGGAGCTGTGTGATAACACCATGTTGTCTCTCCTCTATAGGAGCTGTGTGATAACCCCATGTTGTCTCTCCTCTATATGAGCAGTGTGATAACACCATGTTGTCTCCTCTATATGAGCAGTGTGATAACCCCATGTTGTCTCCTCTATATGAGCAGTGTGATAACCCCATGTTGTCTCTCCTCTATAGGAGCTGTGTGATAACCCCATGTTGTCTCTCCTCTATAGGAGCTGTGTGATAACCCCATGTTGTCTCCTCTATAGGAGCTGTGTGATAACCCCATGTTGTCTCTCCTCTATATGAGCAGTGTGATAACACCATGTTGTCTCCTCTATATGAGCAGTGTGATAACACCATGTTGTCTCTCCTCTATAGGAGCTGTGTGATAACCCCATGTTGTCTCTCCTTTATATGAGCTGTGTGATAACACCATGTTGTCTCTCCTCTATATGAGCTGTGTGATAACCCCATGTTGTCTCTCCTCTATAGGAGCTGTGTGATAACACCATGTTGTCTCCTCTATAGGAGCTGTGTGATAACACCATGTTGTCTCCTCTATAGGAGCTGTGTGATAACCCCATGTTGTCTCTCCTCTATAGGAGCTGTGTGATAACCCCATGTTGTCTTTCCTCTATAGGAGCAGTGTGATAACCCCATGTTGTCTCTCCTCTATAGGAGCTGTGTGATAACCCCATGTTGTCTCTCCTCTATAGGAGCTGTGTGATAACCCCATGTTGTCTCTCCTCTATAGGAGCTGTGTGATAACCCCATGTTGTCTATCCTCTATAGGAGCTGTGTGATAACCCCATGTTGTCTCTCCTCTATAGGAGCTGTGTGATAACACCATGTTGTCTATCCTCTATAGGAGCTGTGTGATAACCCCATGTTGTCTCTCCTCTATAGGAGCTGTGTGATAACACCATGTTGTCTCTCCTCTATAGGAGCTGTGTGATAACCCCATGTTGTCTCCTCTATAGGAGCTGTGTGATAACCCCATGTTGTCTCTCCTCTATAGGAGCTGTGTGATAACCCCATGTTGTCTCCTCTATAGGAGCTGTGTGATAACCCCATGTTGTCTCTCCTCTATATGAGCTGTGTGATAACCCCATGTTGTCTCTCCTCTATAGGAGCTGTGTGATAACCCCATGTTGTCTCTCCTCTATAGGAGCTGTGTGATAACCCCATGTTGTCTCTCCTCTATAGGAGCTGTGTGATAACACCATGTTGTCTCTCCTCTATAGGAGCTGTGTGATAACACCATGTTGTCTCTCCTCTATAGGAGCTGTGTGATAACACCATGTTGTCTCTCCTCTATAGGAGCTGTGTGATAACACCATGTTGTCTCTCCTCTATAGGAGCTGTGTGATAACACCATGTTGTCTCCTCTATAGGAGCTGTGTGATAACACCATGTTGTCTCCTCTATAGGAGCTGTGTGATAACCCCATGTTGTCTCTCCTCTATAGGAGCTGTGTGATAACACCATGTTGTCTCTCCTCTATAGGAGCTGTGTGATAACACCATGTTGTCTCTCCTCTATAGGAGCTGTGTGATAACACCATGTTGTCTCCTCTATATGAGCTGTGTGATAACCCCATGTTGTCTCTCCTCTATAGGAGCTGTGTGATAACACCATGTTGTCTCTCCTCTATAGGAGCTGTGTGATAACACCATGTTGTCTCTCCTCTATAGGAGCTGTGTGATAACACCATGTTGTCTCTCCTCTATAGGAGCTGTGTGATAACACCATGTTGTCTCTCCTCTATAGGAGCTGTGTGATAACCCCATGTTGTCTCTCCTCTATAGGAGCTGTGTGATAACCCCATGTTGTCTCTCCTCTATAGGAGCTGTGTGATAACCCCATGTTGTCTCTCCTCTATAGGAGCTGTGTGATAACCCCATGTTGTCTCTTCTCTATAGGAGCTGTGTGATAACACCATGTTGTCTCCTCTATATGAGCTGTGTGATAACACCATGTTGTCTCTCCTCTATAGGAGCTGTGTGATAACACCATGTTGTCTCTCCTCTATAGGAGCAGTGTGATAACCCCATGTTGTCTCCTCTATAGGAGCTGTGTGATAACACCATGTTGTCTCCTCTATAGGAGCTGTGTGATAACCCCATGTTGTCTCCTCTATAGGAGCTGTGTGATAACCCCATGTTGTCTCTCCTCTATATGAGCAGTGTGATAACCTCATGTTGTCTCTCCTCTATAGGAGCTGTGTGATAACCCCATGTTGTCTCTCCTCTATAGGAGCAGTGTGATAACCCCATGTTGTCTCTCCTCTATAGGAGCTGTGTGATAACCCCATGTTGTCTCTCCTCTATAGGAGCAGTGTGATAACCCCATGTTGTCTCTCCTCTATAGGATCTGTGTGATAACCCCATGTTGTCTCTCCTCTATAGGAGCTGTGTGATAACACCATGTTGTCTCTCCTCTATAGGAGCTGTGTGATAACACCATGTTGTCTCCTCTATAGGAGCAGTGTGATAACACCATGTTGTCTCTCCTCTATAGGAGCTGTGTGATAACACCATGTTGTCTCTCCTCTATATGAGCAGTGTGATAACACCATGTTGTCTCTCCTCTATAGGAGCTGTGTGATAACACCATGTTGTCTCTCCTCTATAGGAGCTGTGTGATAACCCCATGTTGTCTCTCCTCTATAGGAGCTGTGTGATAACCCCATGTTGTCTCCTCTATAGGAGCTGTGTGATAACCCCATGTTGTCTCTCCTCTATAGGAGCTGTGTGATAACCCCATGTTGTCTCTCCTCTATAGGAGCTGTGTGATAACCCCATGTTGTCTCTCCTCTATAGGAGCTGTGTGATAACACCATGTTGTCTCTCCTCTATAGGAGCTGTGTGATAACCCCATGTTGTCTCCTCTATAGGAGCTGTGTGATAACCCCATGTTGTCTCTCCTCTATAGGAGCTGTGTGATAACCCCATGTTGTCTCTCCTCTATAGGAGCTGTGTGATAACACCATGTTGTCTCTCCTCTATAGGAGCTGTGTGATAACACCATGTTGTCTCTCCTCTATAGGAGCTGTGTGATAACACCATGTTGTCTCTCCTCTATAGGAGCTGTGTGATAACCCCATGTTGTCTCTCCTCCATAGGAGCTGTGTGATAACCCCATGTTGTCTCCTCTATAGGAGCTGTGTGATAACCCCATGTTGTCTCTCCTCTATAGGAGCTGTGTGATAACACCATGTTGTCTCCTCTATAGGAGCTGTGTGATAACCCCATGTTGTCTCTCCTCTATAGGAGCTGTGTGATAACCCCATGTTGTCTCTCCTCTATAGGAGCTGTGTGATAACACCATGTTGTCTCTCCTCTATAGGAGCTGTGTGATAACACCATGTTGTCTCTCCTCTATAGGAGCTGTGTGATAACCCCATGTTGTCTCTCCTCTATAGGAGCTGTGTGATAACCCCATGTTGTCTCTCCTCTATAGGAGCTGTGTGATAACCCCATGTTGTCTCCTCTATATGAGCTGTGTGATAACCCCATGTTGTCTCACCTCCATAGGAGCTGTGTGATAACCCCATGTTGTCTTCTCCTCTATAGGAGCTGTGTGATAACCCCATGTTGTCTCACCTCCATAGGAGCTGTGTGATAACCGCATGTTGTCTTCTTCTCTATAGGAGCTGTGTGATAACCCCATGTTGTCTCTCCTCTATAGGAGCTGTGTGATAACCCCATGTTGTCTCTCCTCTATAGGAGCTGTGTGATAACCCCATGTTGTCTTCTTCTCTATAGGAGCTGTGTGATAACCCCAAGTTGTTTGTGAATGGTATCAGTGCTCATGACCTCCTCCAGGGCCAGCTGGGGAACTGTTGGTTCGTAGCGGCCTGCTCCTCCCTGGCATCCAGAGAAACTCTGTGGCAAAAGGTAAGACTCCCTGGCCGTGTGCATGTAGTGTGTTTGTTTGCCTTGGGTGTGTGACAAGCATGCACACACACACACACACACAGAATGACTTGGAGTTTATTATAAATTCCGACTCCTATTTGGAGGAGTGGCTTGTTTGTTTTTGTGTTCGTGTGTGTGTGGTGGTGTGGCCCTTCTGAGATGGCAGTGTGTGTTTTTTCCACTGAGTTCACAGTGAATCATTAGCATTAGTCCCACTGGTCGCAACTTTTTGTGTTCAACTTTTCACCAGCTCCTTACCCATGGCTCCTTATCCCTGGCTCCTTACCCCTGGCTACTTACCCCTGGCTACTTACCCATGGCTCCTTACCCCATGGCTCCTTATACATGGCTCCTTACCCCTGGCTCCTTACCCCTGGCTCCTTACCCCTGGCTCCTTATCCCTGGCTCCTTATCCCTGGCTCCATACCCCTGGCTCCATACCCCTGGCTACTTACCCATGGCTCCTTACCCCATGGCTCCTTATACATGGCTCCTTACCCCTGGCTCCTTACCCCTGGCTCCTTATCCCTGGCTCCTTATCCCTGGCTCCTTACCCCTGGCTCCATACCCCTGGCTCCTTACCCCTGGCTCCTTACCCATGGCTCCTTATCCCTGGCTCCATACCCATGGCTCCATACCCCTGGCTCCATACCCATGGCTCCTTACCCATGGCTACTTACCCCTGGCTACTTATCTCTGGCTACTTATCTCTGGCTCCATACCCCTGGCTCCTTACCCATGGCTACTTATCCCTGGCTCCTTATCCCTGGCTCCATACCCCTGGCTCCTTACCCCTGGCTCCTTATCCCTGGCTCCATATCCCTGGCTCCATACCCCTGGCTCCATACCCCTGGCTCCTTACCCCTGGCTCCATACCCCTGGCTCCTTACCCATGGCTACTTATCCCTGGCTCCTTATCCCTGGCTCCATACCCCTGGCTCCTTACCCCTGGCTCCTTATCCCTGGCTCCATATCCCTGGCTCCATACCCCTGGCTCCATACCCCTGGCTCCTTACCCCTGGCTCCATACCCCTGGCTCCTTACCCCTGGCTCCTTACCCATGGCTCCTTACCCCTGGCTCCTTACCCCTGGCTCCTTATTCCTGGCTCCTTATCCCTGGCTCCATACCCCTGGCTCCTTACCCCTGGCTCCTTACCCCTGGCTCCTTATCCCTGGCTCCATATCCCTGGCTCCATACCCCTGGCTCCATACCCCTGGCTCCATACCCCTGGCTCCTTACCCCTGGCTCCATACCCCTGGCTCCATACCCCTGGCTCCTTACCCCTGGCTCCTTACCCATGGCTCCTTATCCCTGGCTCCATACCCCTGGCTCCATACCCCTGGCTCCATACCCATGGCTCCTTACCCATGGCTACTTACCCCTGGCTACTTATCTCTGGCTACTTATCTCTGGCTCCATACCCCTGGCTCCTTACCCATGGCTCCTTACTCCTGGCTCCTTATCCCTGGCTCCTTACCCATGGCTCCTTACCCCTGGCTCCTTACCCCTGGCTCCTTATACATGGCTCCATACCCCTGGCTCCTTACCCCTGGCTCCTTATCCCTGGCTCCATACCCCTGGCTCCATACTCCTGGCTACTTACCCATGGCTCCTTACCCATGGCTCCTTACCCCTGGCTCCATACCCATGGCTCCTTACCCCTGGCCCCTTACCCATGGCTCCTTACCCCTGGCTCCTTATACATGGCTCCTTACCCCTGGCTCCTTACCCCTGGCTCCTTACCCCTGGCTCCTTACCCCTGGCTCCTTACCCCTGGCTACTTACCCCTTGCTCCATACCCCTGGCTCCTTACCCATGGCTCCTTACCCCTGGCTCCTAGTGTGAAGGACGTCACTGTGTTGCTAACAGGTTCACCTTCTCCATTGTCCGTGCAATGGCTCAACATAGTAGTCCTTCACTTCACAAGCACACGTGACTGCCCTGCTTGACAATGAAAAGGTACCAATTGGGCAGCGCCATTGGCGATATTTCAAGCTGTGGACTGATGTTACTGGCATGATATAACTCCGTACCTCTACCTCACTAAACCATCACATTACAGAGAGGGCTCTGATCTTTCATCTGAAACAACTGAGCAGGTTTATTATGTTTCTCCATTTCCTGAACAACAGAGGATCTGTCACTGAGAAAACAGCTGCTGTTGGGTTGGAGAGCGTATTTCACCCCAGAGACAGAGCTGGCAGGAGAGCGCTAAACAGACCGGTCTGATGAAGAGTTCTAAGCATTTTCTGTTCATTTCCCGGATGATTCTACTGTTAGTCGACAGCCAGAAGGTGGTCTACTGCACACAACCAATGTTCATTATGGTGGGTCTTCCTCTTAACACAGGCTCTCTGGAGAAAGCTCTGCCCTCGAGCTGGGACTGTTGACCAACCTAGTGTCCGGTACTGTGTTAGTCCGCTGAGCTAAAGCCTCAGGCAAGGTTACTTGTCCTAACTAAACTACCTCTGTTACACCTGCACCATCATGACTGTTATTATTAGCTCCCAGGGAATACATTATTGTTGTTATGAGTAGTAGTGGTGTGTGTGTGTGTGTGTTTGGATTAATTAATGGTTGTTTAGTCCTGGTGTTTAACGACATGTTCTATCAAGAGTCAGTAACGATGTGTTCTAGAAGCAGCTCGTTAACACAGAGATGGTATTATTAATTGGACCAAACTGTACCTTCCTACTGTCCCCTCTACCCCAACACACACACACACACACACACACACACACACACACACACACACACACACACACACACACACACACACACACACACACACACACACACACACACACACACACACACACACACTGTTATTAATCCACTGGGAGGGTGCTGTTATAATGTATGTGCTCTGGATCACTCTCATTAACACTCTGTCTCTGTGTCTCTGTCTGTCTCTCTGTCTCTCTGTCTCTCTGTCTCTCTGTCTGTCTGTCTGTCTGTCTGTCTGTCTGTCTGTCTGTCTGTCTCTGTCTGTCTCTCTGTCTCTGTCTCTGTCTGTCTCTTTCTCTGTCTGTCTCTGTCTCTCTGTGTCTGTCTGTCTCTCTCTCTTTCCGTCTCTGTCTCTCTCTCTCCATCTCTGTCTCTCTCTCTCTGTCTGTCTCTATGTCTGTCTGTTTCTGTCTGTCTCTATGTCTGTCTGTTTCTGTCTCTGTCTGTCTGTCTGTCTGCTACCATTTGTGTGTGAGAGAGAGGGAGGGAAAGTGTATTGATTTCCCTATGAATGAACAGCAACCGTAGCTACTGTAGCCTGAGGCTAAGCCATGTCTATCCTGTCCCCTGCCCTGACCATTAACACAAACACAGCAGGACAGAGTACCTACATCTGTCCCCTGCCCTGACCATTAACACAAACACAGCAGGACAGAGTACCTACATCTGTCCCCTGCCCTGACCGTTAACACAAACACAGGAGGACAGAGTACCTACATCTGTCCCCTGCCCTGACCATTAACACAAACACAGGAGGACAGAGTACCTACATCTGTCCCCTGCCCTGACCATTAACACAAACACAGGAGGACAGAGTACCTACATCTGTCCCCTGCCCTGACCATTAACACAAACACAGGAGGACAGAGTACCTACATCTGTCCCCTGCCCTGACCATTAACATAAACACAGCAGGACAGAGTACCTACATCTGTCCCCTGCCCTGACCATTAACACAAACACAGCAGGACAGAGTACCTACATCTGTCCCCTGCCCTGACCATTAACACAAACACAGCAGGACAGAGTACCTACATCTGTCCCCTGCCCTGACCGTTAACACAAACACAGGAGGACAGAGTACCTACATCTGTCCCCTGCCCTGACCATTAACACAAACACAGCAGGACAGAGTACCTACAGCTGTCCCCTGCCCTGACCATTAACACAAACACAGCAGGACAGAGTACCTACATCTGTCCCCTGCCCTGACCATTAACACAAACACAGCAGGACAGAGTACCTACATCTGTCCCCTGCCCTGACCATTAACACAAACACAGCAGGACAGAGTACCTACATCTCTTTATTGAACAGCAGTAGAGGACATGGCCAGTTTACAGTATATTGTTGTGATATTTCATGCAAAGTGAATATGGTTGGAGTTACATTGCAGCATTGGTTCTCTAATATTTCCTATAAAGAAGGATCAGAACAAGCTATTCATATCATTCAGGTTTTCAATATAAATGTACAGCTAACTGCCAAAATAAAATAAACACTTGGGTAATAAGGTATACAAAGTATATTGAGAGCAGCTGCTTCCACACAGGTGTGATTGCTGAGTTAATTAAGCAATTAAGATCATACTTAGTCATGTATGAATTCTGGAGCGGCTGAGACAGCGTTTTCCACCACCATCAACAAAACACCAAATGATGGAATTTCTTGTTGAAGAATGGTGTCGCATCCCTCCAATATAGTACCAGACACTTGTAGAATCTATGCCAAGGTGCACTGAAGCTGTTGTGGCGGCTCGTGGTGACCCAACGCCCTATTAAGACACTTTATGTTGGTGTTTCCTTTATTTTGGCAGTTACCTGTATCCATAGTTTGATTCTGCAGCCTACTGTGTAACTACTTTACCTTCAAAACATGGTTTCTAGCAGCTTGTTGACTGACATGCATAGATAGATAGATGCTCAGGAAGAAAGTACACACACACACACGCACACACAGATGAGAGATGGGACTCAGTGTGTGTGGGCGGGGGGCGTAAAGAGAAGGATAGGAGTGTAGACTGGTCCAACCTAGACTGGCTGTAGTAGAAGGCATTCCCTTAGAATGGAGAGAGGGAGACTAGAGGAGTAGAGGGAAGGGATATTTTGGGAATGAGGCCCTTTATCTACTTCCCCAGAGTCGGATGAACTTCTGGTTACAATTTTTATGTCTCTGTGTACAGTATGAAGGAAGTTAGATGTAGTTTCACGAGACAGTGCTAACTAGCGTTATCCATAGACTTCCAGTCATTGCTCGAAAGCTAGTTAGCATTGGCTCGCAAAACTACCTCTATCTTCCTTCATACTGGACACAGAAAAGTACACACTTTGGTATCCAGAGGGCCTCATTGCCAAAATCTAGAAGTATCCCTTTAAGGTTTGTAGGTCAGGCCTGATTGAACTCCATGGAGATGCTGACCTTGTCAGCCTCCGCCCCCTCCTTGAAGGCAAGCAGGAAGTACATGACCTTTCGGACCTTTGCCAGCTCCGCGATTCGCTCCCCAAACTCCTGGATGTCCGCCTCCAGACACTTGAGGGGTGTGTCCTCCGGGTCACCAGCGTTCCGCCAGAATGTTCCGACGGGTTCAAGAAGCTGCCGGGTCATCAGGTGTGTGAGGTCAGGGGTCCAGAGCTGGGAGATCCCTGTGACGGTCACTCTGCCATGACCAATCAGAGACACCGACCAGTGGATGAACGTCAGCTTCTGATTGGAGAAGTCCAGACGGTAAACAGCCTCGTGGGGGAGGAGCAACCGCTCCCCCTCCTGTCGCTTCTGACCGCTCCGCTGCAGGGACTGGACACGCAGCTGCATTACCTAGTAACAATAATAACTATATTAATAATGTAATCATAATATAGTAATACTATAATATAACTGCACTTCTGACCGCTCCGCTGCAGGGACTGGACACGCAGCTGCATTACCTAGTAACAATAATAACTATATTAATAATGTAATCATAATATAGTAATACTATAATATAACTGCACTTCTGACCGCTCCGCTGCAGGGACTGGACACGCAGCTGCATTACCTAGTAACAATAATAACTATATTAATAATGTAATCATAATATAGTAATACTATAATATAACTGCACTTTTGACCACTCTGCTGCAGAGACTGGACACGCAGCTGCATTACCTAGTAACAATAATAACTATATTAATAATGTAATCATAATATAGTAATACTATAATATAACTGCACTTTTGACCACTCTGCTGCAGAGACTGGACACACCTGCGAATCACATAATAATAATACTTTTATAATAGTATAACTATAATATCCTGGACGTACTGGATACTCAGATGCAGATACCATTCAGTACAAGTCGACTCCTGAAAACTGTCCATGCATTTGTCAGTAAATAGGCTACTTTGTTTTAGTTCCCCCCCCCCCTTTTCTCCCCAATTTCGTGGAAGCCAATTGGTAGTTAGTCTTGTCTCATCTCTGCAACTCCCGTACGGACTCGAGGGAGGCGAAGGTCGAGAGCCATGCGTCCCCCGAAACCCAACCAAGCCGCACTGCTTCTTGACACAATGCCCGCTTAATATGGAAGCCAGCCGCACCAATGTGTCGGAGCAAACACTGTGCACCTGGCAACCGTGTCAGCGTGCACTGTGCCCGGCCCGCCACAGGAGTCGCTAGAGCGCGATGGGACAAGGACATCGCTGCCGGCCAAACCCTCCCCTAACCCAGACGACGCTGGGCCAATTGTGCGCCGCCCCCACGGGTCTCCTGGTCGCGGCCGCCTGCAACAGAGACGGGACTCAAACCCAGAATGTCTAGTGGCACAGCTAGCAACTGCGATGCAGTGCCTTAGACCACTGCGCCACTCAGGCGGCCCCAGATAAGCACATATTTAAGACAGTACCAAACTACTACACATAGCAGAAGCCAATTTAGAATTTTGCATGTCTACTTGAAAATACTTTTTTCAAAGTGACTTATGGTGAAGGCATTATTACATCATTACTCAGTATATCTGACCCATGCAAGAATCAAACTTGCAACCAACTGAACCATCGATTGTGCTATTTCAATCACCAACCTCATCTTAATTAACCACATCTCAACCACATCTCAACCTCGTGAACAGTCTTACCTCAGTGAGAGAAGTGTCCTCTGCAAAGCGTAGCTCCATGGCTGAGCCAGACGAGGGGGCCGCGGCCGGGTCTGTGCATGTCTGAGAGCTCATCTTTCTCTGCTGGGGAGGGAACGAGGCCTGCCTGTCTGTCTGTCTGGATGGATATTTGTGTCTGTCTGTGTGTCTGTGTCTGCAGATAGTTTCGCTCTGTTCCTCTCCCCCTCTGTCTCTCTCTTATGCCATCTCTTTCCCCTCCCTTTCCCAGAGGGTAACATGGTTGAGTTGGTTCTGTGGTTGGGACTATTGATTGTGTGGCATGTACAGTGAGGGAGGGATGGAGAACAGAAGTGAGGAGAGGGGAGGAGGGAGTTTGTGGTGGCGCTAGGCAACAGGAAGTGATGACATCAGAAGAGGAACCAGGGATTTTCCTGAGGGCTTCTGGGAGCTGGTTGGTCATAGCTGGATGGGCTGGTTATTAATATACCCAAATGCTGGCTGTGTGTGTGTGTGTGTGTGTGTGTGTGTGTGTGTGTGTGTGTGTGTGTGTGTGTGTGTGTGTGTGTGTGTGTGTGTGTGTGTGTGTGTGTGTGTGTGTGTGTGTGTGTGTGTGTGTGTGTGTGTGTGTGTGTGTGCACCAATGTCTGTTTGTGGTGTGTACATTTTGGTTTGGTTGTTATGATGCACTAGGTGGTTGCTTGTTTAAGTTAGCTGTAAAAAAAAAAAAATCTGATTTGTATTGAGCAGATAGTGAGAGAGACTGGTAGTGGGGAAAGTTAGAGAGAGATTGTATCAAAGGGCAGTAGGCCGGATTTGAACCCATGACCATACTAAAGACGTGTGCTGGAGGCTGCAGCATTACCTCTAGACCAGCCAGGCCATGCAGCTGTGATGTGTTCTGAGCGTCTTATCTCCCTCCCAGGTGATCCCGGACCATAAGGAACAGGAATGGGATGAGGATAAGCCCGATTCTTACGCCGGAATCTTCCACTTCCGCTTCTGGCGCTTTGGAGAATGGGTGGATGTTGTCATCGACGACCGGTTGCCCACTTCGAATGGCAACTTGGTGTATTGTCACTCCAATGACAGCAACGAGTTCTGGAGCGCTCTGGCGGAGAAGGCCTACGCCAAGTTAGTACTATAAATGGACTGTTGTGTTTGTGTAGGATGTGTTGCTTTTGCTGAGTGTGTGTGTGTGTGTGTGTGTAGGATGTATGGGTGTTACGAGGCATTGGACGGGGGCAACACAGCGGATGCGTTGGTGGATTTTACGGGTGGCGTATCGGAGCCCTTGGACCTGCTGGAGGAAGGGTTGAGTACGGACAAGGAGAAACGCTCAATGCTGTTCGACAGAGTCCTCAAGGTCCACAACAGAGGAGGCCTCATCAGCGCCTCCATACGGGTATAACACACACACACACACACACACACACACACACACACACACACACACACACACACACACACACACACACACACACACACACACACACACCTAGAATCCTGACCATTCACCACTCCCTGCAGGCGGCCAGTTCAGCAGAGATGGAGGCTCGTCTGGCCTGTGGTCTGGTGAAGGGTCATGCCTACGCTGTGACAGATGTTAGAAAGGTCCGGCTGGGCCACGGCCTCATGGCTTACTTCAAGTCCGACAAACTCACAATGATACGACTCCGAAACCCCTGGGGAGAGAAAGAGTGGAACGGTGCCTGGAGCGACAGGTAGGTTTTAAAATGTTTGTTATTTACCTTTAGTTATACAACAAGTCCTATTGAGGTCAGAAGACCTCTTTCACAAGGAAGACCTGGCCTGGTAGTGGGAAAGAAGAGTGTGTGCAGAGGCGTCAATTGGGAATGACAGTCGCCATATCCTAGCTAGCTCAACACCAACAATTTAAAATAGGCTACGAAAATCATTAAAATCCCGAATTAAAAGGCAAATGCAGTTTAGTGGCGTTAACCTTCTGACTTTAGGACCATGCGGATACCTGGGAGCGGGAGGGAGCGCGGTTTGTATGGCTGGCTGGCTTTATGGACAGCAGAAGGCAGACATTTTACGTGCCCCCAACCGATTGTGTTTTTTGTTTATCTGCGTTGTATTTTTTTACTCATTTTGTACATAATGGTGCCGCTACCGTCTCTTATGACTAAAAGAACTTCTAGACATCAGGACTGCGATTACTCACCACGGACTAGCAGAATTATTTTTCTTCTTTCACGACTCTGACGAGCCCGAGGCGGAGGATATACGGCTCCCTCGGGAACAGACCCCGACCCCCGTGATCTGCGTGGAGAGGTGGAGAAAGAGAGGCAGGAGAGCGGGCTGCCTTCTGAGAATTCGAAGCCGGTCGAATAAACTTCCCCACTTCCCTCAATTCTGCTCGCAAATGTGCAATCTTTGGACAATAAAATCGACGAGTTACGGGAAGATTAAACTACCAACGGGACATAAAAACTGGAACATCTTATGCTTCACAGAGTCGTGGCTGAACGACAATATCTACATACAGCTGGCTGGTTATACGATGTACCAGCAGGATAGAACAGCTGCGTCTGGTAAGACAAGGGGCGGCGGACTATGTATTTTTGTAAATAACAGCTGGTGGACCATATCTAAGGAAGTCTCGAGCTATTGCTCACCTGAGGTTGAGTATATCATGATAAGCTGTAGACCACACTACCTACCGAGAGAGTTCTCATCTGTATTCTTCGTAGCTGTTTACATACCACCTCAGTCAGAGGTTGGCACTAAGATAGCATTGAATGAGCTGTATTCCGCCATAAGCAAACAAGAAAACTTGCGGAAAACTTGTGTTCCCCGGCTCCTAGTACCGGGGACTTTAATGCAGGGAAGTTTAACTTCTTATGAGCGTGTAGCGTCCCACCTGGCCAACATCCGGTGAAATTGCAGAGCGCGAATTTCAAATTACAGAAATATAAATATTTAACATTCATGAAAATACAAGTATTATACATCAAAATAAAGCTTAACTTCTTGTTAATCTAGACGCTGTGTCAGATTTCAAAAAGGCTTTATGGCGAAAGCATACCATGCAATTATCTGAGAACAGCGCCCCGCATACAAAAACATGAAAAACATTTTTCAACCAGGCAGGTGCGACACAAAAGTCAGAAATAGCGATATAATAAATGCCTTACCTTTGAAGATCTTCTTCTGTTGGCACTCCAAAAGGTCCCAGTTACATCACAAATGGTCCTTTTGTTCGATAAAGTCCTTCTCTATATCCATAAAAACTCAGTTTAGCTTGCGCGCTTCATTCAATAATCCACCGGTTTCCCTCCTTCAAAATGCATACAAAATGAATCCAAAACGTTACCAATAAACTTATCCAAACAAGTCAAACAACGTTTATAATCAAACCTCAGGTACCCTAATACGTAAATAAATGATAAAATTTAAGACGGAGAATAGTATGTTCATTACCGGAGATAAATAACAAAGAACGCGCTTTCACCCACGCACATGGAAACACTACAGCCAAAATGGGAGCCACTTAGAAATACTACAACTTCTAGCTCATGTTTCCAAAAACCAGACTGAAACTCTTTCTAAAGACTGTTGACATCTAGTGGAAGCCCTAGGAACTGCAATCTGGGAGGACTTCGCCTCATAATAAACATGAAAGCCATTGGAAACAGTGGAAGGCTGAATTATATATTTTTTTGATGGTTTGTCCTCTGAGTTTCACCTGCCATATTAGTTCTGCTATACTCACAGACATAATTTTAACAGTTTTAGAAACTTTAGAGTATTTTCTATCCAAATATACCAATTATATGCATATCCTAGCTTCTGGGCCTGAGTAACAGGCAGTTTACTTTGGGCACGCTTTTCATCCGGACGTGAAAATACTGCCCCCTACCCAAGAGGTTAAATCCGTTTTACCAAATTTCTATCAGCATGTTAAATGTGCAACCAGAGGGAAAGGAACTCTGGACCACCTATACTCCACACACAGAGACGCATACAAAGCTTTCCTTCGCCCTCCATTTGGCAATGGAGCCCTCCATAATTCCATCCTCCTGATTCTTGCTTTCAGGCAAAAATTGAAGCAGAAAGCACCAGTGACTCGATCAATAAAAAAGTGGTCAGATGAAGCAGATGCTAAACTACAGGAATGTTTTGCTAGCACAGACTAAAATATGTTCCGGGATTCGTCCAGTGGCATTGAGGAGTACACCACATCTGTCATTGACTTCATCAATAAGTGCATCGACAACGTCGTCCCCACAGTAACTGTATGTACATACCCCAACCAGAAGCCATGGATTACAGATAACATCCGCATTGAGCTAAAGTCTAGAGCTGCCGCTTTCAAGGAGCGGGACTCTAAACCGGAAGCTTATAAGAAATCCCGCTATGCCCTCCGACGAACCATCAAACAGGCAAAGTGTCAATACAGGACTAAGATCGAGTCATACTACACAGGCTCTGATGCTCGTCGGATGTGGCAGGGCTTGCAAACTATTACAGACTACAAAGGGAAGCACAGCCGAGAGCTGCCCAGTGACACACGCCTACCAGACGAGCTAAACTACTTCTATGCTCGCTGCGAGGCAAATAACACTGAAATATGCATGAGAGCACCAGCTGTACTGGAATACTGTGTGATCATGCTCTCCGCAGCCGATGTGAGTAAGATCTTTAGACAGGTCAACATTCACAAGGCCGCAGGGCCAGACGGATTACCAGGACGTGTACCGCGAGCATGCGCTGACTAACTAGCAAGTGTCTTCACTGACATTTTCAACCTCTCACTGTCCGAGTCTGTAGTAGCAACATGTTTTAAGTAGACCACCATAGTGCCTGTGTCCAAGAACACTAAGGTAACCTGCCTAAATGACTACCGACCCGTAGCACTCACGTCTGTAGCCATGAAGTGCTTTGAAAGGCTGGTCAGGGCTCACATCAACACCATCATCCCAGAAACCCAAGGACACTCCAAATTGCATACCGCCCCAACAGATCCACAGATGATGCAATCTCTATTGCACTCCACACTGCCCTTTCCCACCTGGACAAAAAGAACACCTATGTGCGAATGCTATTCGTTGACTACAGCTCGGCATTCAACACCATAGTGCCCTCAAAGCTCATCAATAAGCGAAGGACCCTGGGACTAAACACCTCCCTCTGCAACTGGATCCTGGACTTCCTGACGGGCCGGCCCCAGGTGGTAAGGGTAGGTAAGAACACATCCGCCACGCTGATCCTCAACACAGGGGCCCCTCAGGGGTGTGTGCTCAGCCCCCACCTGTACTCCCTGTTCACTCATGACTGCACGACTCCAACACCATCATTCAATTTGCCGATGACACAACAGTGGTAGGCCTGATCACAGACAACAACGAGACCGCCTATAGGGAGGAGGTCAGAGACCTGGCCGTGTGGTGCCAGGACAACAACCTCTCCCTCAACGTGATCAAGACAAAGGAGATGATTGTGGACTACAGGAAAAAGAGGACCGAGCACGCCCACATTCTCATCGTTGGGGCTGCAGTGGAGCAGGTTGAGAGCTGTAAGTTCCTTGGTGTCCACATCACCAACAAACTAACATGGTCCAAGCACACCAAGGCAGTCGTGAAGCGGGCACGACAAAACCTATTCCCCCTCAGGAGACTGAAAAGATTTGGCATGGGTCCTCAGATCCTCAAAAGGTTCTACAGCTGCACCATCCTGACTGGTTGCATCACTGCCTGGTATGGCAACTGTTTGGCCTCAGACCGCAAGGCACTACAGAGGGTAGTGGGAACGGCCCAGTACATCACTGGGGCCAAGTTTCCTGACATCCAGGACCTCTATACCAGGCGGTGTCAGAGGAAGAAAAGACTCCAGCCACCCTAGTCATAGACTGTTCTCTCTGCTACCGCACGGCAAGCGGTACCGGAGTGCCAAGTCTAGGTTCACGAGGCTTCTAAACAGCTTTTACCCCCAAGCCATAAGAGTCCTGAACATCTAGTCAAATGGCTACCCAGACTATTTGCATTGCCCCCCCCCCTCCACTCTCCACACCACTGCCACTCTCTTATCATCTATGCATAGTCACTTTAATAACTCTACCTACATGTACATACTACCTCAACTAACCGGTGCCCCCACACATTGACTCTGTACCGGCACCCTCTGTATATATTGTTATTTTTTACTGCTGCTCTTTAATTACTTGTTACTTTTATCTCTTATTCTTATCCATATTTTTTTGAAACTGCACTGTTGGTTAGGGTAAGTAAGCATTTCACTAAGGTCTACACCTGTTGTATTTGGCGCATGTGACAAATAGAGTTTGATTTGAGAGAGCTATATATATTGACTAAATGCTCATGTCTCCGCCCTAACAATCGGATTTGTTTTCCCAAAGGCGGGAAGGCAGGCGACAAGCTTACGTCCAAAATAAGCCCATTGAAACGCATTGGGCTAATATTGGACAGATTTTTGTGAGAGTGAAACCTCTCGCTTTGCCTCTTCCTCTCTGTGGAAAGCACATCGATGCATTTGCAGGGAACAGCGTGACTTTTTTCAACACAGAACTGGAGACCGCTGTAGTAGATGGCTTTGTCTCGGTAACTGCTGTTTGACTTGACATGAAACTACAGCTGTAATCCTGGTACTGAGCTAGTGCGTAGCAGCCAGCTAATACTGGAGTAAATTTAGCTTTTTTTTCTGCTCTCCAAATATAATTTTACAGTTTTAAAATGTGTAGAAATCAGTAAATGAGCTTCAATATATAGTTATTTTTTTTAAATACTCCCAGATGGGTGTGTGTGTATGTGTGTGTATATATTGACCGGTTCCTGACTCACTGCTCCCTCTGCTGGTGGAGAGAGGTGTTGTTGGCCAACAGGGAAACAGATCTTTAGCACAGATTGATGGTTCATTCCTCTTAGAATGTTTGTTTAATTTATATCCTGTATCATAGGAAAATTCCAAAAATGATCTTGGCACCAAAAGGTCTAGGGGAAACTGTCCATGTGAGCCGCTGTTGATGTCCATGTCTCAGAACCTTGAGTCCCCTACTCTATCAGTTCTGTACTGGTAGCATTATTTCACACAGAACACCCTTCAGAGAAACACTGAGCGGTAGAGAACCTCTCTGCAACAACTTCTCTCTCTTTCCTCTCTCCTCTCTCTCTCAGCTCAGAGGAGTGGGGGAAGGTGAGTAAGAGTGAAAGAGAGAAGATTGGCGTGATTGTGCAGGACGATGGAGAATTTTGGTGAGTTCTAACCCTTAACCTATGACCTCTAGCCATGACCCCTAACCTTTCCTCCACACGGCTGAGAAAATGGATGGCCATAGGATGAAGCTTGATGACTTCCCTTTTCCTGCCCCCCCCCCCTCAATCCCCACCCAGGATGACATTTGATGACTTCTGTCAGTACTTCAGTGATTTGATCATGTGTCGTCTGATCAACACTTCCTACCTGTCTCTTCACAAGACCTGGGAGGAGGGCTCTCTAAAGGGCGCCTGGCAGAACCATGACGACCCGCTCAGCAACCGCGCTGGGGGCTGCACCAACAACAAACACACTTTCATACAGAACCCACAGGTAGGGGTAGGGATGGGGGGAGGGCGTGTGCGTATGTGTGTATTCATTTATAGGACTGGTCTGTGTGTGTATCTCTCCCTGCAGTATGTGTTCAACGTGAAGAAGCCAGAGGATGAGGTGCTGGTATGTCTGCAGCAGACAGACAAGAGAGCCAGACCTAAAGAGGGGAAGGGGGAAAACCTGGCTATAGGCTTTGAGATACACCGGGTGAGAAGTGTGTGTGAGAGTGTTATTAATGTGTAATTTAAAATGAATGTGTGTGAAAGTCTTATTAATGTGTTCATTAAAATGATTGTGTGTGTGTAGGTGGAGTTGAACAGGCAGTACCGTATGCACACTCGGCAGCAGAAGGTGTGTGGGAGTGTGTACATCAACTCCAGGTGTGTGTTCCTACGCTGTTCCCTGAAGGAGGGTCGTTACGTTGTCATACCCACAACCTTTGACCCCGCTCTGGAAGGAGACCTCTTGTTACGCATTTTCACTGACGTCCCCGCTGACTGCAGGTACACTCATTCACTCACTCACTCACTCACTCACTCACTCACTCACTCACTCACTCACTCACTCTCCTCATTATCTTGCCCTCTCTCTCCCCCCATAGAGAGTTAACCCTAGATCAGCCAGCCCAGACGTGTTGGTCAGGACTGTGTGGCTTCCCTTCCCTGGTCACTCAGATTCATGTCCACAGAGCAGATGGACTGGCTGGACAAGACTCTGATGGAGGTATACAGACCTTTCTTCTCTCCCTTCTCCGTCCGTTCCCTTTTCTTCTCTCCCTTCTCCGTCCGTTCCCTTTTCTTCTCTCCCTTCTCCGTCCGTTCCCTTTTCTTCTCTCCCTTCTCCGTCCGTTCCCCTTTTCTTCTCTCCCTTCTCCGTCCGTTCCCTTTTCTTCTCTCCCTTCTCCGTCCGTTCCCTTTTCTTATCTGGTCCTTTTCATATCTTCTCCTCTCTTCTCCTCCTGACAGTCTGTATGTGTGTGTTGCAGCGTCAGACCCATATGTGATCATTCGTTGTGAGGGGGAGAAGGTTCGTTCTCCGGTCTATAAAAACACCCGCAGCCCAACCTTCGACACCAAGGCTCTATTTTACAGGAAGAGAACTAACCAGCCTATACTGATAGAGGTGAGGAGACTGGGCTGGGGGGTGGAGTTAAAGTAGCGGTAACATCACAATTTGGGTTGTTTCAATAAGTAACTGTTCTCTCAATTAAAGTCAGTACAACTTTATTCATCCTCCAGGTGTATAACCACAACGTGTTGATGGATTCCTTTCTGGGTCAGGTCAGTTTGACCTCTGACCCCGGCGACCCCCAGCAGGTTACCGTCCACCTGAGGGACAAGGGTAATCACCAAGACAACGACCTCCCAGGCACGCTCACCATCTCCATGGTGACCAGCAATATTCTCACTAACGTCTGACTAACCATCAATCAATCACCAATCAATCACCAATCTATCAATCAGTGCCTTACTCCCTCCGTTCAATATGAGAGAAGAGCGAAACAGGTGCCAGTAACAGAGTATATGATTGGTCAAGAGGTCCCCTCTGTTTCCATATGTGCTGGAACTGGCAGTATACATGATTACACTGTTCAATATGAACATCATCACTATATGTACTGTATACACTAACTATATGTTTACAGTTTATGTATCTTTAAAGTTGTATTGTTTTGCCAAAGATTTGATCATAAATATCAATTAATTTGCCGTTAACCTCATCTGTTGAGGGACCAAAGTTAGGATTCCAGACTGTATTGTGTTGGTTTTTACTGAGTGTAGTACTATCCCTGACCACTTGGGGGCAACAGAGGACATTTATCTCCTAGTTCTCCTTTCTCATCTAATAACCACTTTAACTTGTGCATTACAGATATATAAATACTTGTTGAGTATTTCAGCTGCATGTGTTGTCCTGTTTACATTTATTTACATGGTTTAGTTTTACATTTCAGTCAGCTTTGTACTAGTCTCTCTCAAGTAGCTGAGTTGGTTCTGTGTGCTGAGAGTAGCTACGGACATTTTTATTCTTTATGGGAGACATTGTTCAAGTTATTTTTGTTAATAACTTTATAATTAAACTTTAAAAAAAGAGAGATTTCTGTCGGTTGCTCTACTTTTATATCATGTTGATTTTCCAGTGGGAGGCCCAATACCAGTAGACAGACAGACAGACTAGATTCACTAGAGGAGAAGAGAGATTAAGCTACAGTTTCTAACCAACACTGCCACTCTTACATTCGACTCTTTACTCAAACACTCAACTCCTCCCTTCTTTCTCATTCCCATATTACTCTATCATGTTGTATTACCTCCAGTTACTACAGTGCCATGTAGATCACGTTTCAAATCATATCGCATTTATCTATAACATTCTCGTGATCATGAGCACTTCCTAACACTGTCATAAGTGTCATAAACAGTCATAATGTCAGTCTCTGTCATGGTGGTGGGTCCTTGTTAGAGAAGGACTGGTTCATCTGAGCAGGCTTGTTTCTTATCTTTATAAGTAAAGGTTTATGATATTTTAATGTTCCGCAGGGTGATTTTAAAGGCTATTTAATTATTTAGTTTTATACTTCTCTGTTTATTTCTCTTTAAACCTGTTGGCTGGTTTCAATCAAATGTATACTGTAATAAATAGTTAAAACACTGTCTGTCTGGTGCCGGGTCACTCTGTGTCCCGTCCTCCATTTTATCTAGTGTGTGTGGTCCCATTACTCAGCAGAACTCTCTCTTGATAGAGTCCACTATCAACCATGCTGTGTAGAGCGAGAGAGTGTGTGACAGTGTGTGCTGTTAGGTTCAGTGAGGTGTGAGGAACACCGATCAATGTGTCTTTCAGAACAGCCTGACCTTTATTACAGCAACACCAATAGACGAGAGATGTGCTCTCTGTTTCTATATGTGAAGCAATGCATTCTCTCTGTGTGCATGTTGAATGGTTGTGTGTGTGTGTGACCTCCTACGTTGTGCCTCACTGCCCCCCACTGGGTTTCCTGCCCCCCACCCCTCTCCCTCTATCTCTCTCTCCCTCCCTCTATCGCGCTCTCCCCAGTAACTCTAATTGGGATCAGTGGCAGTGAATGAGCTGGTGTGTCACAGCTAATACCTTCATAGAGAGAGAGAGAGCAGGAGCAAGGGAGTCACTAGTACCTCTACAGTGCAGCAGGTGTCTGACCACCCACTAAGAGAGAGAGAGATTCAGGAAGCCCCTCTCTTTCTCCGTCCTGCCTTCATCCATCCACCCCACTGCATTCTGTGGACTTGTCTGAGTGAACATAGACCTGTGACACCCATCCGGAACGAGAGAGAGAGAGGGGTATAGAAAGAGGACTGTACACAGTGGTAAGAACATACACAGTCAGGAGGCTTAAAGAAGCATGGAGGCTTTGGCTCTTAAAGCTACTTTTTAAAGCTGCTTTTTAAAGCTTTTTGCTAACGTCTCCCTCGTGCGTGTGCGTGTGTGTGTGTGTGTTACAAGGCTTATTGGTGTTGTTTGTCCAGATGACATGTGGGAGAGTGTGTTAGTACAATATTTTTGCTCTCTATCTGACACTGTCTAGTCCTAGTATGTGGTTTCAGGGTGTTCACATGGAGAAACAGTAATGATTAACTAACCATTGAATCATAGGCAGACCTGCCTTGTGTGTGTGTGTGTGTAAGCAGAGCTGATAGAGCCCTCTTTAGCTACTTCCTGTATGTACTGTATCTCATTTAGAGCATCCTGCCTGCTCCGGGTTGTGGATACTGACTAGTTGCAGAGAGAGACCCTCTACCATCTCTCCTGTCCATCCTTCGACTCGCACAGCTAGTGTTGCTTTATCAGCTGTAGAAATGATTTAAAAAAATATTTTGCTCCTGCAGCAGCTTAGATGAATGTTCACATGACATTCAGATAACTTGTAATGTGCTTATAGGCTCTGCTGTTTCTACCGACAATTAACTACAGTTACATTACTACCTCTCCCAGAGGGTTAACTCGACTGGCACAGTGCAGTGGGTACTGTATCTGCCTAAGAACTCAGTAACACTTTTCACTTTGGTGATATGTAGCAACAGGAAGCCTTTATATGCATGACATAAAGAATGTATTCTACACGAATGCAACATATCACTACTCTAAGTAAGGTGTTACCATTACCTCTATTGGCACAGTGGGTAGCGAGGCTTGGTCAGAAATTCTGAGTTTCTGGTTCCAGAGTTAATTACACCCCAACTTAGCTATAGGAGTTTAAATTAGTTCAAATCAGAGGCTTTACATCGCCATAAACTCATTCCATTAGTCTTATTGTGAGCAGATCCTGGCTAATCATTGTACACCCTCTATACATCTCTGTCTCTCTCTGTCTCTCTTGCTCTCTTCTATCAGTTGATTGGCTTATCAGTCTGACAGTTTTGTTGTTGCGTGAGAGTGTTGATTAGAATTGAGTTTTAATGGGGGCAATGGGGGTTAGCCTAATATCCTGTATCCTTTTTCTTGCTGTGCATCTCTCTTTCTCTCTCTCTCTGTCTCCCTCTGGGTCTCTCCCTCCCTGTTGGGTTATTTCAGGAGGTATAGGGTCTTAGGGCGGCAGTATGTACAGATGAGGGCGGGTTCAATGTACTTTTATAATGGTTTTCTGGAATGTATATTGTATTGTATTATACTGTGCAATGTGATTGGGTTTGGCGGTATACACTAGTGGTTGGGATGGGGTAATATGGTGTTTTTAGTGTACTGACAAGGTTCCAGAGTCAGTGTCTTTGTGTCTCTTCCCCTCTGACCTATAAAACTATAAAAGTCTGTGTCCTCGCTGGTGGAGGCGATGGAATTACAGACAAGCTGTTTCTCAGAAGCCCACACTCAGGTGATCAACAACAATGACTGGCGTCGCTCAGAGAATGAAGGGAAAGGATTATATCTCCTTCTTTCCTTCTGCCTCTCCTTCTGTCTCTCATTTTCTTTTCATCTCTGTCTTTCTCTCCTCCCTCTCTTTCTCTCTCTGTTCTGTGTGTGTGTGTGTGTGTGTGTGTGTGTGTGTGTGTGTGTGTGTGTGTGTGTGTGTGTGTGTGTGTGTGTGTGTGTGTGTGTGTGTGTGTGTGTGTGTGTGTGTGTATATATACAGTGGGGAGAACAAGTATTTGATACACTGACAATTTTGCAGGTTTTCCTACTTACAAAGCATGTAGAGGTCTGTAATTTTTATCATAGGTACACTTCAACTGTGAGAGAAGGAATCTAAAACAAAAATCCAGAAAATCACATTGTATGATTTTTAAGTAATTAATTTGCATTTTAAGGCATGACATAAGTATTTGATACATCAGAAAAGCAGAACTGAATATTTGGTACAGAAACCTTAGTTTGCAATTACAGAGATCATACGTTTCCTGTAGTTCTTGACCAGGTTTGCACACACTGCAGCAGGGATTTTGGCCCACTCCTCCATACAGACCTTCTCCAGATCCTTCAGGTTTCGGGGCTGTCGCTGGGCAATACGGACTTTCGGCTCCCTCCAAAGATTTTCTATTGGGTTCAGGTCTGGAGACTGGCTAGGCCACTCCAGGACCTTGAGATGCTTCTTACGGAGCCACTCCTTAGTTGCCCTGGCTGTGTGTTTCGGGTCGTTGTCATGCTGGAAGACCCAGCCACGACCCATCTTCAATGCTCTTACTGAGGGAAGGAGGTTGTTGGTCAAGATCTCGCGATACATGGCCCCATCCATCCTCCCCTCAATACGGTGCAGTCGTCCTGTCCCCTTTGCAGAAAAGCATCCCCAAAGAATGATGTTTCCACCTCCATGCTTCACGGTTGGGATGGTGTTCTTGGGGTTGTACTCATCCTTCTATTCCTCCAAACACGGCGAGTGGAGTTTAGAGCAAAAGGCTCTATTTTTGTCTCATCAGACCACATGACCTTCTCCCATTCCTCCTCTGGATCATCCAGATGGTCATTGGCAAACTTCAGACGGGCCTGGACATGCGCTGGCTTGAGCAGGGGGACCTTGCGTGCGCTGCAGGATTTTAATCCATGACGGCGTAGTGTGTTACTAATGGTTTTCTTTGAGACTGTGGTCCCAGCTCTCTTCAGGTCATTGACCAGGTCCTGCCGTGTAGTTCTGGGCTGATCCCTCACATTCCTCATGATCATTGATGCCCCACGAGGTGAGATCTTGCATGGAGCCCCAGACCGAGGGTGATTGACCGTCATCTTGAACTTCTTCCATTTTCTAATAATTGTGCCAACAGTTGTTGCCTTCTCACCAAGCTGCTTGGCTATTGTCCTGTAGCCCATCCCAGCCTTGTACAGGTCTACAATTTATCCCTGATGTCCTTACACAGCTTTCTGGTCTTGGCCATTGTGGAGAGGTTGGAGTCTGTTTGATTGAGTGTGTGGACAGGTGTCTTTTATACAGGTAACGAGTTCAAACAGGTGCAGTTAATACAGGTAATGAGTGGAGAACAGGAGGGCTTCTTAAAGAAAAACTAACAGGTCTGTGAGAGCCGGAATTCTTACTGGTTGGTAGGTGATCAAATACTTATGTCATGCAATAAAATGCAAATTAATTACTTAAAAATCATACAATGTGATTTTCTGGATTTTTGTTTTAGATTCCGTCTCTCACAGTTGAAGTGTACCTATGATAAAAATGACAGACCTCTACATGCTTTGTAAGTAGGAAAACCTGCAAAATCGGCAGTGTATCAAATACTTGTTCTCCCCACTGTATATATTTGTACAAGAAGAAGTATATATTCATGTTTTCCAGAATTGCTGTTCTATTTCTGTGTTTTCATATTCAAACACGTTCATACACACAACTTACGCTAGGTCTCCCTGGCTGCAACCTTTGTCCCAGACCTGTGCTGTGGTAATTAGATGCTAAAATATTGATGGAGAGTCGTTACCCTTCCTAATCCTACCGCACGTGTTTGTGTATGTGTTTATGTGTGTGTTCTCATCAATGGTTTAATCAGAGAGGCTTGGGGGCACAGAGCTGACATCTATTTACTACAGGAAATTAACAAATAAATGGCATTTTCCTGTCTCCCCCAAACATCCCTCCCTCTCCCCAACCCAACCCTTCCCGTCTCACCCCTCCCCCTAAACCTTCCTCTCTCCCCCTAACCCTCATTGTCTCCCCCAAAATTCCCTCCCCCCAACTCACTGTCTCCTCCTACTGTGTGTGTGTAGCAGGAAGGGTGTGTTAAAGCTTAAACTAAAGTATAATTAGGGGGATGAATAATTGACTAGGTCTAAAACACAGTGGCAGAGGTGGGAATGAGGCTAGGACACCGGTCGGTCATGGAGGACCTGTGAGGGGTGTGTGTAGGTGGATGAAGGATGGGGTGGTGAGTGTGTTTTATGCAGTGAGAATGTACATTGAATTTGTGTGAGTGGCCAACTTCAAAACAAAGGCAGTTTCAGTAACCATAATTAATATGCAAATGAGAATGTTGTTGGTCATTTTCCAGAGCAGCCGACTGACTGGCTGATTGTGTCCCAAATGGCACCCTATTCCCTATAAATTGAACTACCTTTGACCAGAACCCTATGGGCCCTGGTCAAAAGTATTGCACTGCATAGGTGTCATTTGGGACACAGGCACTGTTACTCACTTTGTCATTGTGACTTGATGGCTGCCTGAGTTCATTTCTCTCTCTCTCCTCTCTCTCTGTCTCAGGGTGGATACGTGGAGACGTCTGATGTCCAGGCATAAGCTCAGAAACCAGAGTTATGGTCATTCTGCAGCAGGTAGAAACACACACACACACACACACACACACACACACACACACTCTCTCAATCTTTCTGGTATGTTTCTGAGGCGAACAACACAGCTGCTTTTCCGCTCCATTACAGGAGTGTCAGGTGTGTGTGTGAATGTGTGCTTGAATGTGCATAGTGTGTGTGTGTGTCTCGGTCTTCTTGATGTCCAGTAAATGTGGTGTTCGACTCGTCAGCCTTTCTGATCGTCTAATCACCCCTGACAATGGCTCCTCTTCAGCTGAACAGGCCCCTTCACATGCACACACACAGACACACACACACACAACTCTCAGCAGAGAACCAGAGAGAGAGAGAAAGAGAGCGAGAAAGAGAGAAGGGGTGGGGAGCCAGGGGCAGCGGGAAGGAGAGGAGTCTGTGGAGAAAGTTGAGCAGGTCTACAGAGAGAGAGTCTCAGACAGGCAGAAGCCCAGAAGAAGGAGCTAAAATTGTCTAACAGTGAAGTTCTGAGAATCTTGTGAAGAGATCAACAAGAGGCCACGCTAGCAGCCCGAGGAATGTTGCTGAAAGAGGGACAGATGGAACACACACCCTGATATAAGTTTACCATGGCGCGATTAGCGATGACTTCAGCAGAGCCTTGGCCAACCGAAGGCTGGGACAGCAGTGTCCACTGCCTCAGCTACATATGCCCCACCCTCATACAGGTAACCATAACTACCCTCATGTAGGTACTGTTACCATGGACACAGTAGCCATCAGACCTGGGTCAAGCACTGTCAAAAACTGGCAGAGTTAGCACTCTTGTGACTATTCAAGCTAAACCAAGCTCAGCTAGTCACAACTTAATGGTGCCAGGTGTAGTTTATGTTGTAGTTTATGGTGACAGTGTGTTGTCACCATGATGACAGTGTGCTTGTTCAGTGGTGTTGTTGTTGTTGTGTTCTGCTCACATTCCTCCCTGATGAGAGACTGGCATCCATTCATCTCTCTCTCATGACCAAACACAATAGAGAGGACAGGGGGGAGGAGGTGTGTGTGCGTGCGTGCGGCTGGTAACTAATGAGTGTGAGAGAGATCACTCTGTACAGGGGGTGTTGGGGGGCTTACAAATGAGTATAGTATCTGTATTGAGAGGGTGTGTGTGTGTGTGTGTGTGTGTGTGTGTGTGTGTGTGTGTGTGTGTGTGTGTGTGTGTGTGTGTGTGTGTGTGTGTGTGTGTGTGTGTGTGTGTGTGTGTGTGTGTGTGTGTGTGTTAGACTGGCAATAAAAGTATTAGAAGTGTGTGCTGGATGTCTTGTGTGTTTTTAGGTGATTTATGCTATGTTAATTGTTAATTGAAGCAGAAAGCAGAGGGCTGGCTGGATTTATTGACCAGTGTTGATTGGTGTCAAGTGTCTGTTCAATCAGCCAATCAATAGCTTTCGCTGTGACCTTTGACTATCTAAATGCAAATGAGCTGAAATCTCATTGCCTGCGTAAATCAGCTATTATCGTGACATCACACGGGTTACGTTCCAAATAGCACCCTATTCCCTTTACTGTGCACTATTCTATACTGAACTATTCTATACTGAACAAAAATTGTATGCAACATGTAAGTTGCTGGTCGCATGTTAATGAGCTGAAATAAAAGATCCCAGAAATTGTCCATACTCACAAAAAGCTTATTTGTCTCAAATGTTATGCACACATGTGTTTACATCCCTGTTAGTAAGCAATTTATCCTTTGTCAAGATAATCCATCCACCTGACAGGTGTGGCATATCAAGTAGCTGATTAAACAGCATGATCATTAAACAGGTGCAGCTTTGTCACACAGCACAATGCAACAGATATCTTAAGTTTTGAGGGAGTGTGCAATTGGCATGCTGACTGCAGGAATGTCCACCAGAGCTGTTGCCAGAGAATCTTATGTTCATTTCTCTACCATAAGCGGCCTCAAATGTAGTTTTAGAGAATTTGACAGTACGTCCAACTGGCCTCACAACCGCAGACATCACGTGTAACCACGCCAGCCCAGGACCTCCACATCCGGCTTCTTCACCTGCGAGATCGTCAGGGGAGTGTTGGGGGTGGGTGCTGAGGAGTATTTGTGTCTGTAATAAAGCCCTTTTGTGGGGAAAAAAATATTCTGATTGGCTGGGCCTGGCCTATGCCCTCCCAGGCCCACCCATGACTGCGCCCCTGCCCAGTCATGGGAAATCCATAGATTAGGGCCTAATGAATTTACTTAAATTGACTGATTTCCTTATATGAACTGTAACTCAGCAAAATCTTTGAAATTGTTGCATGTTGCGTTTATATTTTTGTTCGGTATAATTTTGACTGGAGCCCCTATGGGAACTGGTCAAAAGTAGTACACTTGGGAATATGGTGCCATTTGGGACACAGATAGTGACTGTTGGCTTCGAAGTTTACACCCTAAAAAGACATGTAGTGGTTTGGATCAATGTTAATCTGGTCATTGCTTATGCTGGAACTGCTAGTCACCTCATACAAGTACTTGGGAGTATGGCTTGACGTTACACTGTCCTTCTCTCAGCACATATCAAATCTGCAGGCTAAAGTTGAATCTAGACTTGGTTTCCTCTATCGTAATCGCTCCTCTTTCACCCCAGCTGCCAAACTAACCCTGATTCAGATGACCATCCTACCCATGCTAGATTACAGAGACATCATTTATAGATCGGCAGGTAAGGGTGCTCTCGAACAGCTAGATGTTCTTTACCATTCGGCTATCAGATTTGCCACCAATGCTCCTTATAGGACACATCACTGCACTCTATTCTCCTCTGTAAACTGTCCATTTCTGTATACCCGTCGCAAGACCACTGGCTGGTGTTTATATTTAAAACCCTCATAGGCCTCACTCCCCCCTATCTGAGATATCTACTGCAGCCGTCATCCTCCACATACAACACCGGTTCTGGCAGTCACATTCTGTTAAAGGTCCCCAAAGCACAAACATCCCTGGGTCCCTCGTCTTTTCAGTTTTCTGCAGCTAGCGACTGGAATGAGCTGCAAAAAACACTCAAACTGGACAGTTTTATCTCCATCCCTTCATTCAAAGACTCAATCATGCACACTCTTACTGACAGTTGTGGCTGCTTCGCGTGATGTATTGTTGTCTCTACCTTCTTGACCTTTGTGCTATTGTCTGTGCCCAATAATGTTTGTACCATGTTTTGTGCCGCTACCATGTTGGTCTCTCTTTATGTAGTGTTGTGTTGCAACTCTTATCGTGATGTGTGTTTCGTCCTATATTTATTTTTTATTTTATTATTTTTAATCTCAGCCCCCATCCCCGCAGGAGGCCTTTTGCCTTTTGGTAGGCCATCATTGTAAATAAGAATTTGTCTTAACTGACTTGCCTAGTTAAATAAAGGTTACATTTAAAAAAGTTAAAAAAGATCAAAGTCATATGAGCTGTGGTTTGTGGTGTAATACTTACTGGAAACCACTGGAGGCCAGGATGGTACCTGGTCTTCTCTGGAGGGTGGGTCTGTAAGGGGTAGGAAAGGGTTGTTATGTGTCTCCTCTCCTCGCCTTGTGTGTTTGTCTCTGTTTGTTATGGTTAGTATGTGTCTCTAATAACAGCAGCAACATCTCTCAGTGAATTATTGACTGTACTGGGGAGAAGGGGGTAGCTGCAGCTCAATATGGCTACCGGAGTATTTGCGAGTGGGTGTGTCTAAAGGAAGATAGTGGGCGTGTGGAAAGGAGTGGGTGTGTCTAAAGGAAGATAGTGGCAGTGTGGAAATGAGTGGGTGTGTCTAAAGGAAGATAGTGGGCATGTGGAAAGGAGTGGGTGTGTCTAAAGGAAGATAGTGGGCGTGTGGAAATTAGTGGGTGTGTCTAAAGGAAGATAGTGGGCGTGTGGAAAGGAGTGGGTGTGTCTAAAGGAAGATAGTGGGCGTGTGGAAATGAGTGGGTGTGTCTAAAGGAAGATAGTGGGCGTGTGGAAAGGAGTGGGTGTGTCTAAAGGAAGATAGTGGGCGTGTGGAAAGGAGTGGGTGTGTCTAAAGGAAGATAGTGGGCGTGTGGAAAGGAGTGGGTGTGTCTAAAGGAAGATAGTGGGCGTGTGGAAAGGAGTGGGTGTGTCTAAAGGAAGATAGTGGGCGTGTGGAAAGGAGTGGGTGTGTCTAAAGGAAGATAGTGGGCGTGTGGAAAGGAGTGGGTGTGTCTAAAGGAAGATAGTGGGCGTGTGGAAAGGAGTGGGTGTGTCTAAAGAGCTCTGCTTTTGGTTACATGTTTTTTATTGAACAGTGTTTTTTTCTCTTCTGTTTCTCACCTCACAACTACCGTACTTTGAGCTACCATACCACGAACGTTTGAACTTCTATTTTAAAGCTGACGATAGTTTATTTTTTATTAAAAGTACTGATGATGGGTGTACTGTTGCTTCATGCGTTGTATGCCTGTGCTTACTGTGACTGTCACCCTGATACTAGGTAACTATTGTACTTCCCATGCCGTTGCCGGACAGTAGTGCTTGTCAAGCTGGAGTGAAGGGCACAATGTCCTGGTGTTGTTACTCTTCATGCCCTCCCCATTGAGAGTAGTATATGCGTGTATCAATCAGACATTTGCATCCTGTAGCACAAACTCCAAAAAGTTCTGGGACACTGTAAAGTCCATGGAGAATAAGAAACACTGTCATCACCGATAAATCCACGATAATTGAGAATTTCAATAAGCATTTTTCTACAGCTGGCCATGCTTTCCACCTGGCTACCCCTACCCCGGTCAACAGCCCTGCACCCCCCACAGTAACTTGCCCAAGCCTCCCCATTTCTCCTTCACCCAAATCCAGATAGCCGATGTTCTGAAAGAGCTGGAAAATCTGGACCTCTACAAATCAGCCGGGCTAGACATTCTGGACCCTCTCTTTCTAAAATTATCCGCTGCAATTGTTGCAACCCCTATTACTAGCCTGTTCAACCTCGCTTTCATATCGTCTGAGATCCCCAAAGATTGGAAAGCTGCCGCGGTCATCCCCCTCTTCAAAGGGGGAGGCACTCTAGACCCAAAACTGTTACAGACCTATATCTATCCTACCCTGCCTTCACAAGGTCTTCAAAAGCCAAGTTAACAAACAGATCACCGACCATTTCGATGCTCACCGTACCTTCTCCGCTTTGCAATCTGGTTTCCGAGCTGGTCATGGGTGCACTTCAGCCACGCTCAAGGTCCTAAACGATATCATAACCGCCATCAATAAAAGACAATACTGTGCAGCCGTCTTCATCGACCTGGCCAAGGCTTTCGACTGTCAATCACCACATTCTTATCGGCAGACTCAACAGCCTTGGTTTCTCAAATGACTGCCTCGCCTGGTTCACCAACTACTTCTCAGACAGAGTTCAGTGTGTCAACTCGGAGGGCCTGTTGTCCGGACCTCTGGCAGTCTCTATGGGGATGCCTCAGGGTTCAATTCTCGGGCCGACTCTTTTCTCTGTATACATCAATGATGTCGCTCTTGCTGCTGGTGATTCTCTTCTTTTGACACTGTGTTAACTAACCTCCAGACGAGCTTCAATGCCATACAACTCTCCTTCCGTGGCCTCCAACTGCTCTTAAATGCAAGTAAAACTAAATGCATGCTCTTCAACCGATCGCTGCCCACCTGTCCAGCATCACTTCTCTGGACGGTTCTGACTATGTGGACAACTACAAATACCTAGGTGTCTGGTTAGACTGTAAACTGTAAACTGTAAACTCTCCTTCCAGACTCACATTAAGCATCTCCAATCCAAAATTAAATCTAGAATCGGCTTCCTATTTCGCAACAAAGCATCCTTCACTCATGCTGCCAAACATACCCTCGTAAAACTGACCATCCTACCGATCTTTGACTTCGGCGATGTCATTTACAAAATAGCCTCCAACACTCTACTCAGCAAATTGGATGCAGTCTATCCCAGTGCCATCCATTTTGTTACCAAAGCCCCATATACTACCCACCACTGTGACCTGTACGCTCTCGTTGGCTGGCCCTCGCTTCATATTCGTCGCCAAACCCACTGGCTCCAGGTCATCTATACGTCTTTGCTAGGTAAAGCCCCACCTTATCTCAGCTCACTGGTCACCATAGCAGCACCCACCCATAGCACGTACATAACCCATCTGTAAAAGCCCATCCAACTAACTCATCCCCATACTGTTATGTTTTTTTGTTGCTCTTTTGCACCCCAGTATCTCTACTTGCACGTTCATCTTCTGCACATCTATCACTCCAGTGTTTAATTGCTAAATTGTAATTATTTTGCCACTATGGCCTATTTATTGCCTTACCTCCCTTATCTTACCTCATTTGCACACACTGTATATAGACTTTCTATTGTGTTATTGACTGTATGTTTGTTTATTCCATGTGTAACTCTGTGTTGTTGTTTGTGTCGCACTGCTATGCTTTATCTTGGCCAGGTCACAGTTGTAAATGAGAACTTGTTCTCAACTAGCCTACCTGGTTAAATAAAGGTGAAATATATTTTTTTAATAAATACGTTCAATAAATCCAACTTATGCACCACACAGAATGCACTGCAACTGCCTCTGCATATCGCAATGCTGCAAGGCTAACGCAGCGTTCCACTGGAAATGAATGTAATTCTGGTGTACCAAAATGCAATGACACTCTCGGTATGATCGAGTCGCAAGGTCGGCAGGAATCTCCATACAACACTGGTCGCAGGCTTATCGACTCGTCATGCAGCCCAATCAGCTACGCAAAATGGTATTAAGTGGATACTAATCTGCCCAATTAGCTGATTCGCTTTCCATACACCCACTGCTTTCGACACACCCACTCGCCCATGCTCCGGTTGCCATATTGGGCTGCAGCTACCCATACTTGGGACTGGGAAGAGAGTCGGACGCCTGCGTCATGTGACTAGATGGCGAATGTCCTCACAGTGTGACCGTCAACTCTGACGCTACATCATCGTCACGCCGCACACCGTCCCCTATTGTGCCCGTGTCCAATCCTGATACCTGTCCCAGGTGCTGCGCAGGTCCCAGGTGCTCTGTGGTTAAGTTGGTAAAGATAGAATTCAAGAGGCTCTTGATGTGTTTTATATTGTTGGTTCGTGATGTTGTGGCTGTTCCCCTTCAATCGCTACAATGTCCATCTCAAAGCTACAGAAAGACTCAACCCTGATGCTGAATAGAATTTAATAGAATTATCCCACATTAATATTACTATTGCTATCCTACTCAGCAGAGGTGTGTGGGTAAATCCACAGGGGAAGCTAAGCCAGGAAGAAATTGCCATATTACAACCTATGTGTTGTGATAATTGCTTAGTTCATATGCCTTGCGACCGTGATATACAGGCCTAAGGCCAAGACATAAGAATACACCGTGGCAGAATAAATTCAACAACACCTGTGCTCCATTACAAAACCGGAGAGCAACATCTGTCCAGTGAAGTCTGCAAAACATGACTAACAAACTGTTAGTTACATGACCTACAGCATGGACAAGTAAGTTAATATTTCCAACATTTTCGGAGTACTAAACAACTATTGATTCAGAACCACAGAAAGTTACTGCAAGTCGCAAAGAAAACAGCAGCTGCCTCCACTATTTCAGCACTATTTTAACTTCAACATTTCAACATCATCAAATCACGTATGCTTAATCTAATACAGTAACAACTAAAATATACAAAAAACGATTTAGTCCAATCAACATAATTTAAATATGATGTGGCTGTCCCTGGTACTGGTGTGAGTGTGTTGACTCACCCTACTTGTAGAGAGATGCCAATGCCATCCTCCTCTCTTCCATGTTGCCAAAACTGCCTATGACTCTTTCATACCGTAACCCTGGTTCTCTGATAGCATGAGTGAGTTATTTCACTTATGGAATACTCCCCCAGCGTATTCGTCAGAAGCCTTTATTACACTACGTAGGCCAGCAGGAGACTGAAGACCCTTACTTGCGTAGGCCAAAGTGATACCCCCCACTATCCAGTGGGAGAGGCGCTGTTTAGTGAGGAATTTACCCGTGTAAGGTTTCGCCCAGGAAACAAACAACTGATCACAGGTGGTAAGGTTAGGCAACAACACATCTGCCACGCTGATCCTCAACACCGGGGCCCCTCAGGGGTGCGTTCTTAGTCCCCTCCAACACCATCATTAAGGTTGCTGACTTAACAGTGGTCGGTAGGCCTTATCACCAACAACGATGAGACAGCCTATAGGGAGGAGGTCAGAGACCTGGCAGTGTGGTGCCAGGAAAACAACCTCTCCCTCAATGTGAGCAAGACAAAGGAGATGATTGTGCACTACAGGAAAAAGAGGGCCAAACAGGCCCCCATTAACATTGACGGGGCTGTAGTGGAGCCTGTCGAGAGTTTCAAGTTCCTTGGTGTCCACATCACCAACAAACTATCAAGAGGGCACGACAACAGCTTTTCCCCCTCAGAAACCTGTAAAGATTTGGCATGGGTACGCAGATCCTCAAAAAGTTCTGCAGCTGCACCATCGAGAGCATCCTGAGAGGTTGCATCACCGCTTGGTGAGGGTAGCTACAGAGGGTAGTGTGTACAGCCCCATACATCTCTGGGGCAAAGATTCCTGCCACCCAGGACCTATATACTAGGCGATGTCAGAGGAGGGCCCTAACAATTGTCAAAGACTCCAGTCACCCAAGTCATAGACTGTTCTCTCTGCAATCGCATGGCAAGCAGTACCGTAGCGCCAAGTCTAGGTCCAAAAAGCTTCTTAACAACTTCCCAAGCTATAAGACTGCTGAACAATTAATCAAATGGCCACCAAGACTATTTACATGAACAACCCCTCTTGTTTTTACACTGCTGCTACTCACTGTTTATTATCTATGCATAGTCACTTTACCCCTACCTACGTATTCTGTACCTGTTTTCTCCACAATTTCGTGGTATCCAATTGGTAGTTAGTCTTGTCTCATCGCTGCAACTCCCGTACAAACTCGGGAGAGGCAAAGGTCGAGAGTCGTGCGTCCTCCGAAACACAACCCAACCAAGCCGCACTGCTTCTTGACACAATGCTCACTTAACCCGGGAAGCCAGCCGCACCAATGTGTCGGAGGAAACACCGTACACCTGGCAACCGTGCCAGCGTGCATTGTGCTCTGCCCACCACAGGAGTCGCTAGTGCGCGATGGGACAAGGAGAGCCCTGCCGGCCAAACCCTCCCCTAACCCGGACGACACTGAGCCAATTGTGCACCGCCCCATGGATCTCCCGGTCACGGCCGGGTGCGACAGAGCCTGGAGTCGAACCCAGATTCTCTAGTGGCACAGCTAGCACTGCGATTCAGTGCCTTAGGTCACTGTGCCACTCGGAAGGCCCTTCCCCTACCTACATCTACAAATTACCTCGACTAACCTGTACCGCCGCACATTTACTCGATACCGGTACCCCCTATATATAGCCTCATTATTGTTATGTCATTTTATTGTGTTACTTTTTATTTATTTTTTACTTTAGTTTATTTAGTAAATATTTTCTTAACTCTATTTCTTGAACTGCATTGTAGTTAATCATTTCACGGTAAGGTCTACACTTGTATTCGGCGCATGTGACAAATAAAATTTGATTTGATTTTCTAAACCCCTTAGTCCTCTCCATGTAGATCTGCATATCGTGTACTGGGCACAACTTAATCAACCGTTGATGTTTCGAGGAGGAACACGGTGGGATATAAAAACTGTCCTCTCAAGGGGAAGACACATCAAAGATAGGTTAATTACCTTGGGAATCAAGGCGGGGTTAGGCCGCAATGATACTCTATCATTACTGGGTGCAAACTGTGCACATGACGAGTGCACTGAGAGTGCGTGAATGTCACTTACACTCTTGGTGGAGGCCAGTCCTAGTAATAGTCTTAAATGAAAGCATCTTAAGACCCACCTGATCCAGGGGCTCAAAAGGCTGATGGCATAGAGCATCCAAAACAACTGATAAGTCCCATGACAGGGCAAGATGTTTGGACACCGGACGCAAACGGCGTGCACCCTTCATAAAACGGGTTACAAGGGGGTGTTGCCCCACTGTCGTGCTCCCAAAACCCACATGACAAGCCTTAATGGCTGCCAGATATACCTTAACAGTAGAAAAAGCCTTTCCTTTCTCTAATAATTCCAGTGAAATGACAGGATTACCGGGACAGAGCACTGGGAGGACTCTGTCTGTGACTTAGTGCACCGTTCCTCAAACACGTGTCTGTGACTTAGTGCACCGTTCCTCAAACACGTGTCTGTGACTTAGTGCACCGTTCCTCAAACACGTGTCTGTGAATAGTGCACCGTTCCTCAAACACGTGTCTGTGACTTAGTGCACCGTTCCTCAAACACGTGTCTGTGACTTAGTGCACCGTTCCTCAAACACGTGTCTGTGACTTAGTGCACCGTTCCTCAAACACGTGTCTGTGACTTAGTGCACCGTTCCTCAAACACGTGTCTGTGACTTAGTGCACCGTTCCTCAAACACGTGTCTGTGACTTAGTGCACCGTTCCTCAAACACGTGACATTTACAATCATAAAGGAACCTGGTGGTTCAGCACTCTGAATAGTCAAAGGACATTTTGCGGAAGCCCGGCAGTGTTCAAGTAGAACCGTTCATGGGCCCGGCCCAGAGTGCCAACAGTTCTGGGTGAGGTGTAAAAATCTCCCTGCGCTCTTGGCACAGTAGGTCCCGACACAAAGGGAGGGACCACGGTTGGCCACATAGTAGTTAAGTGATCTCTGCTAGCCAGTGTTTTTCTGGCCAATGCTGCGCTACGCGTCCACTCCCATCGGTGCAACCCGATGCCTCAGGGAAAAGAACAGTGGACACAGTGGACACTGTGTATTCCACATCGATGCATAACGATCCACTGCAGGAATTCCGAAGTGCATCGTTATGCATCGATGTGGAATACACAGTGTCCACTGTGGGACCTACTGTGCCAAGAGCGCAGGGAGATTTTTACACCTCACCCAGAACTGTTGGGTCGACTTTAGTAGTCATTCCATTAGGAATTCCTGCAGTGGATCGTTATGCATCGATGGAGAATACACTGTGTCCACTGTTCTTTTTTTTCAGAGGGTTTCCCCTGAAGAGTAAATCTGCCCCCAGATTCAGCACTGCACACTGCTCCACATAATCAGTCTGTGTTCCAGTGTGTGTAAGTGAGAGGATTGCAGTCCCCCTTGCCACAATGGTGGTAATGTCTGTTCTGACTAGAACATGACGACCCTCCAGAAATGGGAGAAACAACTTTAATGCTAAGGACACTGCAATGAGTTTGAGGCAGTTTATGTGAGTAGAACAGAGATGGGGTCCCCGCATCCTGTTCACCGTTCTGCCCTTGTAGGTCGCACCCCAACCTGAGAGCGATACATCCGTTGTGATAATTGTTCTGGCTTAAACAGTTCCCATCTAGACACCCTGTGACAGAAATGTTGGGTGTCTCCAGGAGTGCAATGCCACCGTGCAATCTATGGAGATCTGTACACGCTGATGTTTGTGGCGTTTTGGGCTCAGACCTAGCGAAGAGACCCAGTGTTGAAACCCTCTCATATTCAATCGTCCTAATGGAATGACTACTAAAGTCGATGCCATCAAACCTTGGAGCCTCAGGCATGTTTTGAAAGAGACCAGGTTCAATCTGCGAAACAGTACTAGGCAAGTCTGGAATGTTCTTATAAGTTCCACTGAGAGGTGAGCTTTGAATGATACCAAATCTAACGTTAGACCTAGGAAAGAGATTGTCTGTGTGGGAATCAGATTGATATTTCCTGTGTTTATTCTGAAACCTAGAAATGTCAGGTGTTCCAAGAGCAGCTGACTGTGTTCTAAGACATTCTGTCATGATTGAGCGTACAGCAGCCAGTCGTCTATGTATGTCATCAGCCGATTGGCCCTCTCCCTGAGTGGGGCTATGGCTGCCTTGGTACACTTTGTAAAAACCAGAGGTGAAAGTGAGAGGCCGAAAGGGAGGACCAGAAATTCGTAGATTATGCCTTAAAAGCTAATCTTAGAAATTTCCTGTGAGGAGGGTATATTGAGATGTGAAAGTAAGCTTCCTTCAGGTCAACGGACACGAACCGTGGACACAGTGGACGCTTGGGCGCACAGAATGTAGCAGAGCAGTGTGTGTCAACATTCTGAACGTGTACTTTCTCATGTGCATGTTCAAGATCTAGGATCGGGCGTATACCGCCCCCCTTTTTTTGGAACCAGGAAAAATCTTGAGTAAAAACAGCTTTGTTCAGGAGGAACAATTCTTATTGCCCTGTTCCCAATTGGCGATGTGATTTCCTCCCGGAGGACCATCGCTGATTCTCCCTGAGCCTGAGTATGTTTGATTATTTTGAATCGAGGTGGGGTGACAGCGAATTGAAGTCTGTATCTCTTGTCTATCGTGCCCTGTAACCAATTTGACACTGTATGCCCGCCAGTTCTCTCTCCTCTCCGAGAGAGGGATGACGAGGCTTCACCCCACAGATTGTGCAGCATCACCCTCTGTTGGGGAGATGGTGTACGACAGTCCTCGACGCACTGCGCATGCTCGGCTGGCCCCACCAGGAGAGTGCTCATGTGGCCTATCACCACAGAAGGAGCGGTTGTTCCCTCTGGCGGTGTTATAGGGAGGCACCCTGTTTGTTTTGATTTTGTGAGAAACAACATGTCTGACTGCACCCTTGGCCTGTAGCCTGGTTGTGCTAGTGGTAACATTTTGTAATGTGAACTGACATTGGGGAGTGTTTGTGAGACAAGAGGTAGGAGCATCAACCTGAACATTGTCTCTTCACCTCTTTATAGTGTACTCTGTGACCACCGACTTGGGCACAGTATGCCAGAAAGAATACTGGGGTGCCTGGGAACTTGCACCCTGGAACAGGATTGGTGGAGGAGATGGAACGGCGCTTGGGGGAGGCCCGTTCTCGCCTCTCTGGTTATGGGGACATCGCTAGGCTATCCGCTTCTTCCTCATTACTCCCTGGGTGGGGTTAGGAACCGAATGTCTCCTTGGGCCATGGGTGGGAAGGGAGGCTTCTTAGACCAGGGTCCTTTAGGGTCCAAAGTTATCTGCTGCGCTGGGCTAGCAGACTGGGGGGCTGGGCGTCTGGGGATCTTAAAGGTTGAAGGGGTTCGAACTGATGCAGGTTGGGCGAAGGTGCGGCGAGGCACTGGGCTGTATCTTCCTGGGAAGACAGAGTTGGAGGACTTCACCCTCCCTCTTCTTCTCCTCACACCATTTCTGCATCTTCTCAACGGTGGGACTGAAAATACCTTTAGGGTCTACTGGAGCATCCAGGATCTTCGGTTTCTCACTGTCAGACACCGTGGATAGACTGAACCATTGCGCCCTCTCCTGGGATATCATGAGCCCCATTGCTCTTCCTGAGGCCTGGACAATGGCTTTAAGCAGATGCAGGTTGAGGTCTGTATCAATGCAGATCTCATCCCATAGACTCGGCTCTGGTGTGACCGCTAGCTCCTCTTGTAGCTCAGCTTGGTATGCCGAGAGCATGGAGTCAGTGCTGAGAGCCCCCATTGCTGTGGCGACCAACCTGTAGACCTTCTCTGTTACGGAGGCCTGGAAGCGCTTGTACTTGGTTGGTAAAGTGGGGTCAGTCGAGGTCATGGAGGACTTCTGGTTGGGGTGTAGATGGCAAGCTACCATGGTTCGATCGGGGTCATGTGGGCAAGCCCAATCCCTTCCATGTCAACACAGTCCAACACCGACCCACCTTAGCCAAGGTTCTTGGAGTAGAAATGTGTACTCCAGGTATGGGTAACCTCATCCAGGAATTCTGGGAAGACTGGTAGTAAGTGCCTGGCTGTCCGTTTGGCTCTTACCCTCGTAGCGGGACGTAGTGGTCTCCGCTACTGCATTGGGCCAGGGCATCACCAGTTTATCCGCAGCGCATTTGCACACGTCCTACAGGTCCAAACCGACAGCTGGTGGGGATGGCGCCCTGCCTGCATCTCCGGTTTTGGATTCCCTGGCAGGAGGCTTGGTGGCCTGGCCTGAGGGGATGAAGGAGTCTTCGTACAATGATTCCGAAAGGAGGCTGTCGGAAAACCCCTTGGAGTTGTTGTCGTCTCCTATCAGGAAACCCGGCAGGGAGGCCGCGAGGTCGTTGCTGGAGTCCTCCAACAGCGGGGCAATGGCGTCGAGTTGGTCACCTCAGCTAGCGCAAGCCGTTGCTCCAGGATTCCCTGTGGGGATATCCACCTCTGATTAGCCATTTTGGATGCCAGCCCCCGTGTTAGGATTATGTTGACTCAGGCTAGCTTGGCATGCTAGCCTGCAACGGAGACTCTTCACAGTGAAGAGGGCACAGTGTAGACAGGAGCTGGGGGAGACTTACGCTTCCTACATGTTGCAGCCCAAGGCAAGTGGATCACGCTGAGTGGGTGTCCTTGGCCGATATCTGGTTTCCACAGGAGAAGATTAATGCCTGGAGCTTCTCCTTGTTTAGAGTGGGAGATGCTTTTGTCGCCATAGCTTGGATGCTATTGTCGTGAAAATTCTACACAGGGACACTCAGTCAATCTTAAATGAATCATCCTTCATTATCAGTGTGCCGAAGAGGTTTGTGGTGGAAATTCTAAAGAAGAGAGAGACTGTAGATACTTCTAACAACAACTTTATTATAAGATTTGCAAAAATGGAGCAATCAACAATCACTCAAATAGTTCCAAGTTAAAAGCCCAACAAACAGAGTTGGCTTTCAGCTTTTATAAATCAAATCAAATGTATCTATAAAGCCCTACTTACATCAGATGATATCTCAAAGTGCTGTACAAAAACCCAGCCTAAAACCCCAAACAGCAAGCAATGCAGGTGTAGAAGCACGGTGGCTAGGAAAAACTCCCTAGAAAGGCCAGAACCTAGGAAGAAACCTAGAGAGGAACAAGGCTATGAGGGGTGGCCAGTCCTCTTCTGGCTGTGACGGGTGGAGATTATAACAGAACATGGCCAAGATGTTCAAATGTTCATAGATGACCAGTAGGGTCAAATAATAATAATCACAGTGGTTGTCGAAGGTGCAACAAGTCAGCACCTCAGGAGTAAATGTCAGTTGGCTTTTCATAGCCGATCATTCAGAGTATCTCTACCGCTCCTGCTGTCTCTAGAGAGTTGAAAACAGCAGGTCTGAGACAGGTAGCACGTCCGGTGAACAGGTCAGGGTTCCATAGCCGCAGGCAGAACAGTTGAAACTGGAGCAGCAGCACGGCCAGTTGGACTGGGGACAGCAAGGAGTCATCAGGCCAGGTAGTCCTGAAGCATGGTCCTAGGGCTCTGGTCCTCCGAAAGAAAGAAAGAAAGAAAGAAAGAAAGAAAGAAAGAAAGAAAGAAAGAAAGAGAGAAAGAGAGAAAGAGAGAGAATTAGAGAGAGCATACTTAAATTCACACAGGACACCGGATAAGGCAGGAGAAATCACACTATGTTTTTAGCTATCGGAAAAATAGCCAACAATTAGTGGGTTATCTCCGTGTGATGGCCGGATACCGTATCCGAAAATACAGATTATAAAAGATAGCTTGGTGTAGCGTAATTTTTTTTTATTGTCGAAGTAAAACCACAAAACCTAGCTAGCGTGGTGGCTAGCTTGCTAATGACTAGTCACTGTTTGGATACAGCTAACTTGGTCATGAAACGAGTTAGCCGAGTCACATCTCTACCCGTTCCTCCCTCAAATAATTGTCCTCTTACTATGGTGAAGGAAAAGTAAACTTGCCATCACTGCACACTGAGTGAGTTGTAAGCTCACGTCTGTGGACAATTTAGCTAATTCCGTAATTTTATTTTTTATTTTATTTCACCTTTATTTAACCAGGTAGGCCAGTTGAGAACAAGTTCTCATTTACAACTGCGACCTGGCCAAGCAAAGCAGTGCGACAAAAACAACAACACAGAGTTACACATGGGATAAACAAACGTACAGTCAATAACACAATAGAAAATCTATTTAAAGTGTGTGCAGATGTAGTAAGATTAGGGAGGTAAGGCAATAAATAGGCCATAGAGGTGAAATAATTACAATTTAGCATTAACACTGGAGTGATAGATGTGCAGATGATGATGTGCAAGTAGAGATACTGGGGTGCAAAATAAATAACAATATGGGGATGAGGTAGTTGGGTGGGTTATTTACAGATGGGCTGTGTACAGGTGCAGTGATCTGTGAGCTGCTCTGACAGCTGATGCTTAAAGTTAGTGAGGGAGATATAAGTCTCCAGCTTCAGTGATTTTTGCAATTCGTTCCAGTCATTGACAGCAGAGAACTGGATGGAAAGGCGGCCAAAGCAGGTGTTGGCTTTGGGGATGACCAGTGAAATATACCTGCTGGAGCGCGTGCTACGGGTGGGTGTTGCTATGGTGACCAGTGAGCTGAGATAAGGCGGGGCTTTACCTAGCAAAGACTTATAGATGACCTGGAGCCAGTGGGTTTGGCGACGGATATGTAGCAAGGGCCAGCCAACGAGAGCATATTTTGTAAATGACATCGCCGAAGTCAAGGATCGGTAGGATGGTCAGTTTTACGAGGGTATGTTTGGCAGCATGAGAGAAGGAGGCTTTGTTGCGAAATAGGAAGCCGATTCTAGATTTAATTTTGGATTGGAGATGCTTAATTCATGTAAGTCTGGAAGGAGAGTTTACAGTCTAACCAGACACGTAGGTATGTGTAGTTGTCCACATATTCTAAGTCAGAACCGTCCAGAGTAGTGATTCTAGTCAGGAGGGAGGGTGCAGGCAGCGATCGGTTGAAGAGCGTACATTTATTTTTACTAGCATTTAAGAGCAGTCGGAGGCAAAATGCAGCCGTGTGGAGGTAAGCTTTCTGATGAAAAGCGAAAACAGGTGTTTGAATAACACAGAGATCCTGCTTTTATCGGATAGGAGGGACGCCCCTCCCCGACGCACACGTCTCGACGTCCAGCCAGTCATAGCTGGCGTAGTATAATAAATGCTTCTGACGAATATGCTGGGGGCGTATCTCATAAGTGAAATACCGAAACGAATACTTGAAAGAGAACCTACACACTTTTAGTTTTTGTTGTCATAGGCTACCTGCGTAAAATGCTTGCTCGCTAGCCTAACTTCCTTTCATGTGCAACAATGAGCCATCTAGTTAACATTAGCCTACTACATCTCGCTACATATTGAACTTCCATCCTCTCAGGGGCACAATATATGAATTTATGGTTGGATCAGAATCGCCATTATAATCATGGAGTATGGAGAATTAAGTAAAACCACAAGTCTAAATCCTTCTCTCCATCCATGGCTAATTTGGGAATGGGCCAATTTTAGCTAGCTAACCATCAGAGGACAGCAACACAATGAGATGCAACAATTCATGTTTTTTCTGTCAATGTAATTTGGCTTTTGATGTGATTGGTGTGAAGCCAAATCCAAACCCGCTTCCCTTGACACTGCGCCAGGACCATTCACAGTAGAGCTCACTCAGTTTAGCTCAACGCGGATTTTTTTTTTTATGGCTTCCCTGGCATTCAATGCTACGGGCGGCAACAATAAGACACACCTATCTGATGTAAGACACACCTATCTGATAAGGCATATAGGAATGACAGAAAGAGGGGGAGGGCGGGGGGAGAGAGAGAGAGAGAGAATGAATGAGAAAGAGAGAACGAATGAGAGAGAAAGAGAGAGGGGGTGGAGAAAGACGGAGGGGGATACAGAGACACAGATCTGGTAGGTTTTATAAATTATTGAGACTGTGGTTGCTGATAGTGGTTTTGGCCCTGGTGACAGGTGTGTGTGTCTGCCTGCCTGCCTGCGTGAGCGTGATTGTGCGTGTGTGTGTGACAGCTGTGTTCTGTGGTGTAGTGTTCAGTCCAGTCCCAGGTCGTTTGCCAGAGGGGTATTTACTTAATTAAACAGACATATAACACACGGAATGATGATACCACCCAGACCCCGTCCCTCTCTCTATCCCTCTCTCTATCTCTCCACCCAACACTCCTCCCCTCCATCCCTCTCTCCACTCCTCCTTGATGTCACTGCTGTAGCAGGTATTCAGAACCATTGATCACATGTGCTGTGGAATGACATGTAGAGAGAGAGAAAGACAGAGAGAGAGGGACGGAGAGAGAGAAAAGGGAGAGAGGGATGATTAGAAATAGAGAGAGCAGTGATGGTGTGAGTCGATCAGGAAGATGAGAGCAGACAGACAAAACACCAGGACCTAGATTCAGTTTCTTCAGGAGCAGTGGAACAGAAAGAAGAGAGAAGGGAAGATGGAGGAGAGGAGGAGTAGGTCTACCCAGGGGTCTTGTTTCATCCTGTAGCTGTGTATCTCAGGAGGTCCTCCAGACAGTCACACAGACAGCCTTCTCTCTCTTTTGTTGCTGTTGTTGTTTTTATCTCTCTGTCTGAGCCTGTTCCACAGACAGACAGCTGTTTGTAACTCTGTGTAGGAGCAGTGTTGGCCAGAGGAGCGGAGGACAGTGGATTGTTATTTTTGTATTGTCACTCATTCATGTTCTCAAACTTAGAAGAACAGAGGAAGAGGCAGAGCCAGTATTCATTGCATCTTTGATATCAGAACACACCAGGACAGAAAGTGACATCACATTACCGTTGGCGACCACCTGGTGTGGACTTGGTGGGATGTGTATAGGACTTGAGGACTGGACTACTGGGCAAATTAGGGTTGGATGGTGGGAGAGGGAGAAGGTGTGTGAGGAATAGAGTACTGGAGGACTGGGGTTTGGCCAGTGGAAGACATTGAGGGTTGTCTGTGTGTGTGGATCAGCAGTGAGGATGTACAAGCGTCGTGACTATGTGGACCTGTATGAGAAAGACCAGGCTAAATGGGCTCTAGTACGAAACGTCAACACTGTCTTCAAGCACTCTACACTGCTACCGGTAGGACTACAACACTGTGTGTGTGTGTGTGTGTGTGTGTGTGTGTGTGTGTGTGTGTGTGTGTGTGTGTGTGTGTGTGTGTGTGTGTGTGTGTGTGTGTGTGTGTGTGTGTGTGTGTGTGTGTGTGTGTGTGTGTGTGTGTGTGTGTGTGTATAGGACTGTGTTTAGTATTGTGTTTAGTATTGTGAATGGATTGCAGGTCATCTTGTTGAGCTATCAGAGGAGCTTAGGCAGTGTTGTAATTGGTTTACCATATAGAAGCCACGTTTACGATACAATAAAATGCATTGTCCCCAAAAGAAAGATCGTCTGTATATTAAAAAGCAATCAGGTACAAGAAGCAGAGGTATATGGTAAGTAATACATCACTA